>NC_138737.1:2805259-3347759 GCF_965113295.1 Leuciscus leuciscus
ACAGAATAGACAGACAGACAGACAGACAGACAGAACAATAGACAGACAGACAGACAGAACAATAGACAGACAGACAGAACGATAGATAGACAGACAGAACGATAGACAGACAGACAGAACAATAGACAGACAGACAGAACAATAGAAAGACAGACAGAACGATAGATAGACAGACAGACAGAACAATAGACAGACAGACAGACAGAACAATAGACAGACAGACAGACAGACAGACAAAACAATAGACAGACAGACAGACAGGACAATAGACAGACAGACAGAACGATAGAGACAGACAGAACAATAGACAGACTGAACGATAGAGAGACAGACAGACAGACAGACAGACAGACAGACAGAGAGAACAATAGACAGAAAGACAGACAGAACAATAGACGGAAAGACAGACAGAACAATAGACAGACAGACAGACAGAACAATATACAGACAGACAGAACAAAAGACAGACAGACAGAATGATATAGAGACAGACAGACAGAACAATAGACAGACAGACAGACAGACAGAACAATAGACAGACAGACAGAATGATATAGAGACAGACAGAACAATAGACAGACAGACAGACAGACAGACAGACAGAACAATATACAGACAGACAGAACAAAAGACAGACAGACAGAACGATAGAGACAGACAGACAGAACAATAGACAGACAGACAGACAGACAGAAAGAACAATAGACAGAAAGACAGACAGAACAATAGACAGACAGACAGACAGAACAATATACAGACAGACAGAACGATAGAGAGAGAGACAGACATACAGAACAATACACAGACAGAACGATAGAGAGAGAGACAGAACAATAGACAGACAGATAGACAGACAATAGACAGACAGAACGATAGAGAGAGAGACAGACATACAGAACAATAGACAGACAGAACGATAGAGAGAAAGACAGACAGATGTAGATCTGCGGAGAGAGAGAGAGAGAGAGAGAGAGAGAGAGAGAGAGAGAGAGAGTGCTGATGGTCTCCAGGGGCAGGATTATGTGTCTGTATGCCCCAGGCTGAGCTGTTCTGAGGGGGGATTAGACCTCAGTCCTGCTCCCCGGCTGGATTACCTCTCCAACACTCCACTGAATCTGCATCCAAGTCCTCTGCACCAATTACTCTGAGACACATGTGGAAAAACATCAGTTTATTTGATGAACTCAGCCGATGAGCTCCTCGTTATTGATGAATATAAGGGCTACAGTATTAAAAATGGCAGTTATAAACATGCTATGTATTTATACATTCAATTTCCCCCCTTGCTCTCACCTCGGCAGTTCAACCGGACAAATTCCAACATCTCAGAGCAAGGATTCTTCTCCCCCCGATCTTAAACTCAGTCCCTGGCGCCGCATTGCTTGACGAGCAGCATGAAGTGTGGCATACATGTATATTTGTCCCCGTGTCACTGATGGACCACGGCTAGATATTACTCAACTGTGCAGGTGAGTTAGCGCAGATATTGTTAAAATTCTAAAGGTCAGTCCCAGAGCTGCTTGTTGCTGCTCACGGTTCCACTCGAGTGAAGACGGAGTACGAAGCATCAGCTTGTGTGATTTGCAAGTCTGCCAAGCTGCAAAGATACTGTTTTTACATCTGTGCATTTGAACCTCAATTTCATATTTAAAGTCGTGCAGCCGCACACTTCCAAACGATCTACAAGAATATATGGCTTTTTAAATTTGCCATTTAATTGACATTACTGCAAGAAAGCCAGCAAGAAAACACACATTTGAGTTTCTATTCACATCAGTTCAGGTTTAAAACCCAGTGAGCTGCCTTGATGTCAACTGTCTACATAGGCAGCGCACTTCTAAGGGAGCATCCAAACTAACGCTTTACATAAGCAGCAAGTCCAGAGAAGGGTTATTAACTCAAATTAAAAATCATAACATTTTTGTAACTTGAAATAAAATAAATGTTAACTGAAATAAAATAAAATATTACAAAAACTCCTCATACTGATTTAGTTTTACTTGTAACTAAAACTAAAAATGGATAAGAATTATACAGACATTAAAATATTTATTTTTTTATAAAAATGACATAAAAAAAAAAAAAAAACTATAATATCTTGATGATACAAAAATAACCAGAATCTGATGTTTGCATATTGCTAAACTAACAATGCAATAATCTAATACATAAAAATGCAAATATACACAAATATAGGAAAAAATTGTCAATTCCAATACTATTCTTGTTATCTTTCAGTATTGAATGAAATATAATTAGATTTATGATAAAAATTTCAATTCAACCACCATCTTGAAAGATTTTTTTCTGAGCTTAGAGCCCATTTCAAAGCATTTTGGGATAGCTTTCTTAATTGTAATTCTGCATTTGAGCTTAAGCAAATCTTGTCTTATCAAGTCAGGTCAACTTTATTAATATAGCGCTTTATACCACTGAGCTTTACAGTGATAAATCAATGATGCATACAGAATTCAATTCTGCTGTAAAGCAGCTCTAAAAAGACAATAGTGTCATTGTTCAGCCCAAGTCGGCGTAATGTTATCTTAGGTGTCCTGACTTTTGGAACACCTATGATCCCTTAAAATACTTAGGTAGGCAGCTCACTAGGATTTGCAACAAAGCTATTATGTTTCAGGGAATACACCGATATAAAAATATACATATCACACATACTTCCTGCCAGCTTATGATGTGGATCTCACAACAGCAACGCAGTTAACTCGGTAACACGCATTTAATTGGCCCTGTCTGAGAATGGAAACGTGTTTTACAGTATTGAATCTTGAAATAGAATAAATACACTTGGCACACTCATTATTACTAATCCTGAGAGGCTAGCGAGTGAGTGTGTGTGTGTGTGTGTGTGTGTGTGTGTGTGTGTGTGTGTGTGTGTGTGTGTGTGTGTGTGTGTGTGTGTGTGTGTGTGTGTGTGTGTGTGTGTGTGTGTGTGTGTGTGTGTGTGTGGTGGGATGCAGACAGTTGGCAAGCGTGTGCTGCAGCTCCTTAACAAGCCTGACACACTCTCGTACACACATACACACACACACTACGCTCTAACCCCTCACACTATGGGGTCAGTGACCTGCATATATTAGGCACACTATCGAATGCAAATGAGCCGGCTTGGCTTGTCCTCTCCCCTTCCTCTCTACTCAGCAACTCCAAACACAATCATGCTCTTAAACATACTCTCACTTTTCCCATTCTGGGTTTAAGTTGAAGTTCAGTGTCACATCATGCCTACATGCCTCTTTTAGCCATTTATGTGTGTGATATACATTATTACATACACTCTGTGTTCACTATATCATAACATGGCATGAAATGCACTGAAGAAAAGTTGGCTTTTCACTTGTAAAGTGTACTCCAATAATCTTTTTATTTATTTCCAACTTCAAAAACTAAGTTTTTACAGTGTGCACAGTATCATTAGTGATGTTTGCTAAGCATCTCTGTTACTGGCTCAAACGTCTGGTTAGGGATTTAAACAAAGCCATTACCCGCACACCTGTGTGTCCCGACCAGGTGCAGTAGGCCAACGACCAGCAATCTGTCTGAAAGCAAGAAAAGCTGTAATGTGGCACAATAACAGCCAATTGGAACATATTTTTTGTTTAACATACAGTTGCGTGGAGTGAAATCCCACACCAATCGACCACTCACAACACTCCTGAGACTGCATAGCAACGCCCTGGCAACCACACCCAACACGCTAGTTTTGCACGGACAAACACCACTCACGTTTTCTTTAGAACATGTAAAAATATTGTATCATATCTTATCATAAAATTATGAAAAAATCGACCATAGAACAGAAAAATCTTCACAGTTTCTTAAACAGTTCTTCTAAATAGAAATATGACTGAATGGAGATGAAACTGAGACTAGAACGATAGACAGAACGATAGAAAGAATGATATATAGAACGATAGAACGATAGATAGTCGGATAGATAGATAGATAGATAGATAGATAGATAGATAACATGACACTCATAACACTCATACTAGTCATTATCATCTCATCCAGCTTTAAAGGGGTCCTGTTATGCCTTTCCACTTTTTCAACTTTAGTTAGTGTTTAATGTTGCTGTTTGAGCATAAACAAGATCTGCAAGGTAACAAAGCTCAAAGTCCACTCCAAGGGGAGATATTTTATTTAACAGAATCCACTTTTCAAGAACTACAACGAACGGCTCGCTTGGACAACAACGCACTTTTCCCGGATGTTATGAAGTCATAATGTTCCTCATTTAAATAATCCCCGCACACGGAATACACCAAAAACTTGGCGAGGCCTGGTTGAGCTGAAGATGAAGAGTGTCGTCGCTGTTTTTTCCACCCCGGAAAAAGTTTGTCCTAATGCTGACGAACTTAGAGAGATTAAAATGTATTTTTAACACTGTTCCTGAACATTATGACCTCAACGTTTGTCTGTGCGCTGCACAATTCACGGAGAACAGCTTCCAGAAGAGAGTTAAATGCAGGCTATACACACAAAAGCTTCTCCTGAAAGACGGAGCCATTCCAATTTTGTTGGGACAATCTGTTGTTTATGGATCACAACTTGTAAGCATGTATTATTATTTGTAATTGTGTTTTCTATTAACAGTTCCAATTATAAGCTTCATGTAGTTGCTAAGATAGCTATGATGTAAAAGAACGGCAAAGCTTTGCCTCCGCTAGCCTGCTAACTAACATTATAGTATTGATGTAGTGTTTACTGGAGCTTTTGTAAGCTCTTGCTTTTGTAAAACGGTTCACTGCCTCTTAGGAAAATTATCCATGATTTTGTGATTGATTATATTTTGTATTACCGTAGTTTTCTGACAAATATGATTAAATGGTGGATAACATCGTATGTATAAGAAGAAAAAAAGAAAAAAAACTGTGCTTGCAAAGTCCGTGCTTGAAATCCGTTCTGCACAATCCTCTTGTTCGCATAACATGGTCAGGGTCTGAATCGGGCTTGAAATGGTTTGAAATTGACGCCATCGTTAATATTTACATCTGAGTAGAGCTTGCGGCTATGAAGGGGTGTGACTTTTCCCGAACAAGCTCTGCCAATCACAGCACATTTCGTCTTTCGGAAGGAGGGGCTTAATCGAAAATGACACATTCAACCAGAGTGGGGAGAGAGGAGCTGTAATGATGTAAAATATGTGAAAAATAATGTGGTTTTTGAACAATCGAGCATGAAAACATATTCTAGTACACCCCAAAACCAAAATCAAGACTTCGTAAAAGGACATAATAGAACCCCTTTAAATGAGTCTAGTGACGGATGACAACTGAATGAAGCACATTTTTCCCATCATCATTATATAAACTTGCCACAAACAGTTTTGCACAAATATGTATAGACCAGTTAGCTTAATGTATGATTGGTTAACCCATCAAGGCCCAGATTTGTTTAAAAGATGTCTATTTGCTTCAGTGTTTTTTGTTTTGACATACTGTGCAGTTCTAATGCAATATTAAGCGGTGAAGTTGCCAGGTGCGTGCGTTATCCAGCAAGAAGTCAAAAGCCTGTCTTAAAGTTGTCTCCTTGTACGGTAGTCGTGTACACACCAAAAAATATTCACGGATGGCAAACGAGGGGCTTAAGTGGGTTCCAGCTGTCTGTGTTTGTCAAAGAGACGGACATTCTAATGGAGAGTCGATTTGTTTTGCATTGCGATCGCGAGCTTCCATAAAACCATGACCAATTAACACAATAACATGTCCAGAGTCTTCAGTAAATGAACACAGCCGCGTGTTTATATGAACACACCCACGCACGAGCACACACACACACCCTCAAACCGCTCGCTGGCACACATATGTGGGCTCTCTGAATGTTGGCAGCGTGTTAGTCTTGCAGCGGAGTGGATAAGATGTGCTGTCAGGTCTTGTCTGCAGGCAGTGTGTGTTATTCACTGCCACAGAGACTAAATAGGAGTTTAATTCTGTTAACAGCCAGTTCACCGCGAACTCTGCGGGGCCCGGGCCCCCGGTCCACCAGGCGGTAGAAGCCCGTGGAGGAGCAATAACTGCTGGGAGCCAAATAAAAAATCGATGGAGAGCTTCGCGGCTACGGGTGGAGTTTAACGGCGATTTCTGCTTTACTCTCTCCAGACCTGAGCTGGGGGAAAGCGCCATTGATTTTCCCTCTCTCTGCATCTTAGCCTTGTTCTCTTTCAATAAATATCAGCCGTAGAAATGTGTGTATGAGGGCGAAACGTGTCAACCTACACTTCAGGACTTACGCTTGCGTCTTGCGGTAGGACTGTCGGTCAGCGGAGTTTGGAAGTCGGATTTCTCGTACCTCTCAGACGCTAGTTCAGAGGATTCCTCGTTCTCGCAACTGCACCCGCCGCTTGAGCTATTCTCTGTGCATTCGCTGACAATGGACATGTGCCCATGTTTTATTCAGCTCCCTTTAGATCAATAATGCACTGTGAAGAAGAGTCCTGGAGAGAGAGAGAAAGAGAGAGAGAGAGAGAGGTATAACAGTCAGAACATCATTGCACACAAACTCACAGACTGAACGAATAAAGACTAAAATCTTCTTTCTACACCATCAGCTTCATTTAGCTTCAGTTGTGTCTCCCTCTTCAGGGCACAGGACACAATGAATCCCAATGAATCTAATCTTCAACCTTCTGCATGTTCTCTTCATAATTGCTCATTTCAAAGCAACTTTTTTGATACTTTTGCAAGTAGTGTGCGGGAACAGAAAATGTAAAAATATCCTCAGACCTCAGAATGCAGCGATTGACCAATCAGAATCAAATATTCCAGAGACACACAGAATTATTTACAATTCTAAACAGTTTGTCTGTATGTGCTAATTGGAGACATTTAATTCCATATGAAAAGCCCTAAAGCAGCTCGTATCTGTGACTCGGGTCCCCAGTGTCACACGCAAGAGTGACAAAGCTTCCATCTGTCAGCGAGGACCAGAGGTCTCAGTAAAGGCCAGACCTGCACTGAGGGCCGATCCAGCCAACAGCAGGGGCCCGGGGACAGAAGATGCTCTAAAGACACAGCAGTCAGCACAGACAGTCTGTCACACACACACTGCTGATATCCTGATCTATTATCATCAAAGACAAGCCTTTAAAATGAGCCATTCTGATATTTTTTATGTTTTATTTTACAGTCAAATGAATGCACTGTAGAGTTGAACATGGATGCAATTATGCCACTTACTTAATTTTTTTAATATTTTGGGATTTAGTAAGATGGTGTTTAATACTTTTGTATACTGATAATAATGAGACGCATGCACAAAGATATACACTGTATAAAAGCTATTTTAATGTATACACTGCCTTGGGTATATCTTTGCAGGTCCTGCCCTTTTTAATGTACAAATTGATGTACACTACAGAGTATTTTCCATTTAATGTGAGTGAGTCTCCAAAGACCATTTAAAGACAGTAAATGAAATATAAAATATTCCATTTACAGGCACATGATATTGTATTGTTGATTGCTTCCTAAGGGCAAATGTGCATCTAAATGGTATTTTTGAGCGCTGCGCTGAAATGTTTATTTTCTCACCATCAATATGTTCAAACTCACATGGATCCTTCTGTGTGGACGGCTCTTGTCCTCTCCATGTTGAGTGTGGTGGTCAATGACCCAAAGTGTCCACTGTTGATGCAAATTGATGCTCTTCTCAGGATGCAATTTATAAAAACACAGCTGTCACTGTAACAAATCACAAAATTAATTTTGCAACAGCTGCATAAGTATACTAACTGGCTTCATTCGATGCTCAGTTGATTCTCTCAATCTAGAGGTGTAGAAATGAAGACGGACAGGCCGAGACGAGACAGCTCTCTGCTCTGTAAGGAGAGTGATAAAGAGAAGACAACTGACCTCGTTTCAACCTGGTATTAACATCCGTCTCAGGTGATCCGGTCACAGAGACGCATGCGACCACTTCACTTTGTAGTGTAAATGCTAATGCCCTCTGACAATCAATCAACCTGTCAATCAACAGTTGCTCTAAAACAAGGGTTTCAAATGTGCCGGTTATAGAAAACATACATTTCAAGACTTGATAATGTATACGTTAAGTGATAAGTTAAGAACTCACAAGTAGGGTAACTTTTAAGGGGAACTCGCGAAATGATGTTCGATAATTAAAGGATTAATAGAGGAAGAGCAAGGTTTCTGAAATGAACAAACAATATGAATTAAAGCAATAAAAGATTCTCTCAAATATCTGCATTGTATTAAAGCATGTAAATAAACAGCAGACTGAATATTATCGTTATATATCAGGGTTTCCCAAACAGGGATTCATCAGGGAACTCCAGAGTGTTTGATGAAAAGCTAATAATTAATAAACGTTCAAAATAAAGTTATAGTCATTCAAACCCCTCCATGATTACACTGTTCATTGGTGCAACAGGGCCTGAGAAAGTGTGTGTGTGTGCAGACACAATGAGAGAAAGAGCGAGAAATGAGCAAAGAACTTTGGTCTCTGAATACACTTCCTGGAACCGTGTACTGGACTATCCATGCATGGAGAAATGCAACTGACAATGAATAGAAAACAGTGGCCTTCTTCCTGGTTTTAATTAGTATGTGTGTGTGTGATTGTATTTTATTTGCAGATGAGGGGTGAGGTGCTGGCAGCGTCGCTCCTGTGACCCACCTTACTGCACACACACGCTCGCTCGCTCTCAGATGCCGCTCTGACACTCACAGATCAGCGTAATGAGCTATAGTCACCACAAAAGGTCAGAGGTCAAAGCTATTATACCGCATCTCCCCATTAAAACACGGCAACGTGGCCCGGGCAGCCGTCCTCACCCCTGCTCTCTACAACCACAATTAAGAGCAGCAACCACTGACCTGAAACACAGCAATTAATATAAAGAAATACAGTTAATTTAATAGCTGCAGCACAAACACAAAGTAAAGATGCATTCTTTAAAAGTGCACCAAACTGATGCAAACATACATCAAATCTGTGATGTCTAAAGATTTACATTGGATTATAGCCCTAATGTGATCAAACCTCTGGTCTAAAATGTTGTGCTCCAATGAATGATTCCTCATGTGTCTTGCTGTGATCATATGCACCATTTTCACATAAAACAGGTGACAAAATCCCACAGATGTACATCGAATGAGAAACCAGAGTCATTTCTGTTCATTCTAATTAATATTTAAATTGTACCATGCATGCACTCTACATTTCAATGCACACTGCAAAAAAATTATTCTTACTCAGTGTTTCTGTCTTGTTTTCCAGTACAAATATCTAAACATTCTTAAATCAAGATATATTTACTTGAGAAGCAAAATGACAGATATTAGGTCTCTAATGAGAAGTAGTGAGTTCATGCTTAAAACAAGAAAAATATCTGTCAGTAGGATAAGAAAATCAATAATCTTGTTTTCCCTTTGAATTACTAAGTAAATTTTATGCACAAACAAACTTAAAACAAGACTATCTTAAGTCGTTTTGCTTTCCAAGTAAATGTCTTTTTTTTTTTTCTTTTTTTTTTTCTTAGATATTATTAATAGAAAACAAGACAAAAATACCAAGTAAGAAAAACACTGTGTGTTTGTATTGCCATTGAGGGAGGAATGTACATAGATATTTTACTCGCACGGCGACACGCGATTAACTCCAATTAATCTGACAACGGATCGCTCGTGGAGCCTCAGTGAGAGAATCGGCCTAATTGTACGTAATACAGTAAGATATAACAAACACATTCGATTATGGCTGACCTGTTTCCAATGCACATGGGCGGGGAGTTAATTGATATTGGTACGCCTAAAATAGGAGGGTAAGCCCGTACAGAAGATCCTCCTCATTACCACAGCACATGACACGCGTCCTTGATGAATCTCAGGATGTGTTTTCATAAAGGGCAGGATGCTTTTGAGTAATTCTGGCGCGCGGTCCTCATATTAATACAATAGCCATGAAGGTCTTTGTCGAGGTGTTTCTTCGAGTGTCAAGGGGCCAGAGATGATGACAAACGGTCGGAGATTTAATCAAACGCGCCGTTGGCTGAATGAACATGAAGGGAGACAGCGGAAGATAAATGCACTTTACGCAAGGGCAGAGTCGCTATTAACTGTAGTCTCGACTCTCGGGTCTGTGTCTGTGTGCTCATGGAGCACAGCGTCCTCTGATGGGCAACACCATACAGTAGCCTATTATATATTATCATATTGCAGAAAAGTTTTTTGGCTTTTAGTGTGAATATGTTAGCCTTACTGTTATCTATAAGCTAGTTTGCTCCAAAACAATGACAAAATGTGCATTTAGAAGATATAAGCGTTCAGAACTTCCAGTCTCTCACTTCTGCCAATATGATCAATGATTTTGATGACATCACGCTGCACTTCAGCTTCTCATCAGATTTTCTGTCCAATCAAATGCGCTCTAGAATCTGAAGCTGCGGCTGAAATCAGTCACTTGTTCACACATTTACTATTTTTTTTTCAACATGGTGAATGGCACATAGTGCACTATAGGGCAGTGGTTCTCAAACCTTTTTGGTCACCCCCCCCTTTAAACCTTTAAAAAAATCTGGAGCCCCCCAATTTATATATATATAAAAACGGAAAGATTTTTTTACATTGAAAAACATGCAATGAAAAACAGGAATAGTTTCTCTTTGTAATGTCATTGAATCATAACAGTAAGAGAGAATAATAAACCACAACTTAAACTTTTAATTTAAATGAACAAAAACATTTAAATAGTTAAGTGATGCTTTGGATGAACACTATATAAAAGCGCCAATATATAACAGCTTTGGAGAGTGCCTCACAAGCTCAGCTTCTTGTTGGTCTTCTCACCGGAACGTGCACAGCAGCGGAGAGGCGCGTTCACAATAGCAGCTTGTGATTCGGTCCGCTGAAGAGGTGCTTTTCTATGGCGAGCAACTTCTATCTATGTTGGGCTTGTTCCAACGGTCTGGAGAAGAACGATTCAGTGTAATTGCCGCTCGTTGCCGCTTTATAAAGGCAGAGCGCTAACCGCTATTCACTCACTTGAACGCCGTAGTAACATAACGTCTGTCTTTTTTCTGCTGATCTCCCGCCCCACACTTTGAGAACCACTGATATAGGGGATAGGGAATGATTCAGACAGTGTAAATAGGTCTGGATTAAGTCTCATTTCACGTTAGTGTCACGCGAACCGCCGCAGCTCCGGTCCACAATAGAACAGAGCGGATCATATAGCGAGTCGAACCAGACCACAAAACGTAACGGACTCATTCAATTCTGCACAGAATTCTATATTTTAAAGTAATATGGAGGAGATCAGGAGGAGAAACGGTTAGAGATTAGGAGGAAACTGCGGCTTTACTGAGCTCAACAGCTCTGGCCAAGCTGTGATAACGAAACGCTATTGGCTATTTAAAAAAAGGGGAGGAGCTGTTCGATATGTCCCACCCTGTCTTCCTGTTTAAGTGGAAATTACGTCAACACATTGAATATTTCTGCGCGTTTCTAGGCACTTCAGTGGGGTTTTAGCTATTTACTGAACCGTTTATGCATTTGATCATATTACTGTTGCTGCTGGCTTATAAAAGCGACTAGAAGAAAATGTGAGTGGTGCTATTTTGGAGCTTTCCCAAGGTACGTCTTAATCCGCATACTTGTAATTATATGCCATTTTTAGCATAAATAGTGCGAGTTCAAAAAAAGAAAAAGCGCACTTCAAATAAGCTGCAACCGAAATCGCATACTGTATATAGCAGTTATTACATTTGATTTAAGACTACTAAAAGTAGGCATATTCGGACGAACCTTATATAATTCATATTAGTAGACAGAGTACATAGTGCATATATAGTATACTCCTGTATTTGCTATGGTGTTGCTAGAGTGTTGAAATGTTGCTAAAGGTGCAGTGAGATGTTGCTCAGATGTTGCTTACTGCCTTAAGTCAAAATTAATTATTCAATAAATGTCAAATTAAAAATGTATATAAAAGCAGTCCACCTAAAAAAAAAAACTAAAAAAAACATCCACCCTCAAATCTTGATGCTATTGTTTGCCTTGGATCTTGTGGGAGCCATTTTCAATGTAAGTCTATGAAAATCTTTAGCCCATTTAAAAAAAGAAGAAAATTTGGGTCTGTTTCTCATCCGGCTTGAGAATACTTAAAATAGTCTTTTTAAAATGCTTTATGTGACTTGTTTCTTCTTTTCAAGTCTTGACAGCCTCTGGTCCTGCATCCGCTTGGACACTTTGCTATATAAAACAAAACAGCTCATCAATAACATATATATCCCTTTAACCTTTTAACATAATTAATTTAAATATACATTCGTGTGCGTGATTATTTGCTAGGGTTTGTAAGAGCTATATACGTGCGTGGGTTCTCTGCCATGTGTGTGTCAGTCTACTGTATATGTCAGAGAGTTCACTGACACAAAGGATCGATGGCTGGAGGAGATCTGCAGCCAATTATTTTCAGCTTAATGGTCCCTCAGGTATCAGCAAGAGGAACAACAAAACGACTGCAGGAGAGACCGAGTCCTGACAACCCCGGCGCTCTGTCACCAGTGAAACACTGCTCTGCCAACAATTCCCAGGAGCCTCTGAGGGGAGGGGGGCGACCTGATTGGCTGGCTGGCCTGAGGGGGAAACTGCCATATGAGAGATGATGCTTCGGAGCTTTCGAATATTGAGAGGTTTTAGAGAGTTTTTGGAGTTTCTGTGAAATTGTTGTCACAATGTGGAGCGACTTATAAGAACAGAATATATTGAGCATTGCTGTGAGAGCTGCACTTGAGGCACATTTAGTATCTTGCTGAAACAAATAAATGCTATGCATTACAGTTTTTACTGTAGTATATACATATATGTGTGTGTGTGTGTGTGTGTGTGTGTGTGTGTGTGTGTGTGTGTGTGTGTGTGTGTGTGTCTGCTAAAAATCCAAGCATTGCATCAGAAATAAATGTAAAAATCTATTAAAATATAAAAAAGTTATTTTAAATTGTAATGTTGTCACAATATGAATCCTTTTTTACTGTAGTTTTGATCAAATAAATGCAGATCTTGGTGCACATAAGAAACTTTTTGAAAAACACACTGACCCCAAACATTTTAACGATATATATGGAAATGAAAGCTTTAGCGTAAGTTCTGCCAGGAAGACTCAATGTTACGTCACTCATTACTTTCTGGTCTATCCAATCATGTAATACTTGGAGTATAAAAGATCGTTACGTACACATGTCTGAGTTCGCAGATGATGACGCAAACATCCACCTCCATCCTCCCCACCGCCACCAGGTTGGTCCTTGTCCATTCCTCCCGGGGGTCCGTTACCCTCCGAATGTGAACTACGGACACCATCCAATATTTCTTTTTTCATTTTCTGGTCTACTAATTAATAAAGGTCATTGATGTCAATAAACCGACTTGTTTTTGCTCAGAAAGATTCTCTTCAAACTGTTGCTCCATCATGACAGACCTGAGAGAACATGGATGGAGAAAGAATGAATAGATAGTCATGCAACTGAAGCTATTACAAGCAATGTGGGAGTTAATCTGCAAATACGGCACAAAAGCGCCTGAGGCACATATGCTCTACCACGAAAAGGTGCATTTACAGGTACTGAGGTGTAAAAAAATGCCTTTACACAGAAATCATATTGCAGAAGTAATGTTATTGAAGTAATGCTTTAAATACAAAAATATGATAATAAAAAAAAACATGCAATTATAAAATATAGTTGCATTACATGTCAGAACTAACGCTTCTTAGACGAGCAGTGATGTGGGTCAAAGTGGTGTATTTTACTTCTATGTCAATGTCTTGACATTGTATTTGGAGCAGGCACAAAGCCACCTCAGATCAGCCTTAATCTGTCTCTGTAAAGACGCCTTAAGTTGCCTCTGTTGTTTTTGTGAAATAACCAGCGGGCATCAGGTAAACGCAGCCACTGTGCGATGGTTTTAGGTCTGTGTGCTGCTGGGTGGTGCAGCTCGGTGAAGAATAAATGTGGAGGATTGTGTTGGAGATGATGTGAAAGCTTTGTGTGCTTTAGTTTGCAGTCAGCAGTGAAGCTATAGCTTTCTTCTGCCTCTCTCTCGGGAGGCATTTCAACAATAAAGCATCACACGGCGGAATACTTACAGCACAATATCCATTCATGCTTCCAGATCAGCCTCAAATGAAATGTTTCGAATCCTTGAGGTTTAATTCTTCTGGGAATGGGCAGAGAATGGGGTGAAAGCATGGAAAGTGAACGAGAGAGAGAGAGAGAGAGAGAGAGAGAGGGGAGACTAGTGTCGTCTTCCTCCTCAGACACCACAGCAGCGGGACCTGCGGCTCTTTAAAGCGTTCCCAGAAGGCATCTGATATGCATTGAACTCTGGGGTGCCTCTGGCTACACTTTCTCAGCAGCTTAGACATCATAAAGTATTTAGGTGCACTTAACACACACAGGTAAGTAACCAAACATTCAGAGCTCAACTTAGAGGAGGATGAAACATTCAAGGTTCAAGCCCTGTCATGCTCTCCTTTGATACGCTGGTTCGTTTCGAAGGAGAAACTAAACGAAACAGAAATGTGGCGAATTCAGAAAGACTGTTTTAACCTGTAAAGAGTCATATTTAGAGAATTCTATTTGCAATACGTTGCTTCAACGTTCTCTGTGAGATATTAGGAAGACATTCAGGAGATGGTTGCGAATTAGCTCTTATCAAGATGTTTAACAGATGTTTGTACACAAGTATAAACTAGAGAGTATGTTACTGAATAACTGTGCCATCAGGAAAGGTATGGTGCACTCTTAAAAATAACTTCTTTATTGGCATCTAGAACCTTTAAAATACATGGAACTTTTCCTTTGCATAAAAGGTTCTTAGTGGAAAAAGATTCTTTAGATTATTAAAATGTTCTTCACACTAAGAAAAAAGTCATTCTTGTACTATTCACTGAAAGGTTCTTTGGGGAACTAAATGGTTCTTCTATGAAATTTTTGCAAAAGCAAAAACTTTTGCTTTTAAGAGTGTAAAGTTAATGATTTAAAGGAATAATTCACTTAAAAATGAAAATTCTGTCATCATTTACACACCCTCAAGTTGTTTCAAACCTGTTTGAGTTTCTTTCTTCTACCGAACACGAAATAAGATATTTTGAACAATTTTGGAAACCAGACAGTTGTTGGACCCCATTGACTTCCATAGTAGGAAAAAAAATACTATGGAAGTCAATGGGATCCATCCACTGTTTGGTTACTGACATTCTTCTAAATATCTTCCTTTTGTGTTCAGCAGAAGAAAGAAACTCATACAGGTTTGAAACAACTTGAGGGGGAGAAAATGATGGCAGAATATTCATTTTTAAACGAACTATTCCTTTAACATTGACCCCTATTTCTTAAAAATGACTATTAAAATAAAACATGATGCTCTTTTCCTAGTGCTTTCTGTGAACTTCTGCTATCTGTGACTTTTTATCAGTTCTGTGAAGATCCTTCCATCACCAGAACTCACTATCACGCCACTAATGCCCCTATGAATTCATTCACCGGCTCGTTCTGCGCAATCATCCGCCACAATCGGCTGGAAACCATGATGGATGAAAGGAGAACGAGAAGCAGGCAGTGAGGGCAGCCTGGTCACCTACTGGTCAGAGAGCAATGACCACACTTCCCAGTGGGTTTACATGTAGGCCTACACACAATGTGTCTACGGCATGTGCACGTATACATTTGAACAAAGAGCTTCCTCAGCGCCAGCTTCCAAGAGAAATATGAACATACTTTTCCTGTTATAAATGTGTCTGTGTACCGGAGCATCTTTACTGTTGTGTGTGTGTGTGTGTGTCGGTCAGAGAGCGATGACCACGGCCGCCTGCGCTCTCACAGGGGGGTTCATTACAGCGAGTGACAGGGCCTCCTCTAAAACGCCGTCTGAGGAATACACACTCTGCGTGGGACAAAATAAACACCCGGCTTCGAGTGGGGGCACCATAAATTATTTATATCACCGGCAGAACAGCAGAGACGCTCTTAATATCGCTACCTGCTCGTCTGGACGCGTAAAAGATGATTTATGTCTTATGGCCACATTAAATTTCACTGCAATTGGGCCTTGTGCCTTCTGGGGTCTGGGGAGACACAAAATGGTGGTTATAAACTGCTGCAGTTGTTCTCTGGAAACACGGAACGAAGTTGAAGCGGCCCAACGGACTCCTCTGTCTTTTGTTTACTTCTGCACAACATGCCTTGGTCAAGCTCTTTCAGTTCTGTCAGTCCTTCGTGATCTGTAGATGATACAGAGATGGTTATATTTTTGTTTAAAGCTGCAGTCCGTAACTTTTTTGGGTTAAAAATTATCCAAAATAAATTTTTGAGCAAGTACATAACCAGCCAGTGTTCAGAACTCTCTGCTTGCCGTAGCTCGATTCAAAACGGTAAGCTTGTAATAATGTTTTTAACTCCAGTGGTACTGGTGGATTTTCGTGGGAAATTCGAGCATGTGTTTGCGTCATTACGTCACATCTGTCCACATAAAGAAGAGTCTCGGCTAGTAGGCTATGAGTGTGAGGATGCTGGAGGAGGAGATTTATAGCCTTTTCTCACAGCACTTGATATAATTAAACTTATCAATTTGATGGCGGATCCGGAAAGGTTCAAACGACAATCACCAACTGGAGATTCACCCGTTGTAAAATGCAAAAGACTTCGGAATGGCTAGAGAAAAAAAGAGACTGCAACCGGCCCATGCGAAAACAAGGATGAATATCGGAAGGGCATTTGAAAGGTGGCGTGAACTCCGTGTTTTGAAGGGGTTCAAAACGTGTGCAGAGACGGCTTTTTTTCTGCTGGACAGGTAAGACATTTCATTGGCTCAATTATGTAACAGTAGCACACTTGTTCGCTTAATTCATACAGTTACGGAGTACTGAACTACAGGTAGACCTAATACACATTAAATGTAGTCGCGCAATGCTGATGTTGTTAACATTAACAATTTGAGAACAAAGTATAATTTGCACGGTTTGACGTGATATGAGAAGCGATCGTTAGATTTAATCAGCGTGATTTACTGCAATGCTTTTTTCCCCTTAGTTGGTCAGAACAAAAGTGGATGTTACTTGTTCAGACGACATTTTCCGGTGAAAACTCTTATGTTGGTCATTCTTCCAAAAAGTAGAATCTGTGATTGCGAATGCCAGGATCCACACCGGCGGCGACTGACAGCCGCACATTCTCCTCAAAACATTGGATTCATCCGCGCTGTGCCGTGCCGAGGCACAACCCACGTAAAGTTGATAATTCCGCGAATAACTGCAATTGCAGATTTCGAACAGAGATGGCGACAAAGAGGAGAAACTACGGACTGCAGCTTTAAATGTAAAGATGCATTGTAAAAAAAAAAATCATGTGGCGATGTGGATCAACACCAAACAAACTAATCATGAAACCAGCTTATGTAGATCGGCCTGCTTGTCATTTCAGTTCTGAGCATGAAAAACATTTGGAAATGTATGAATAGTGCTAAATGAGAACTGAATATATCAGGACAGCAGAACAGAAAAGTTTCATTTTAACATGCATAAGCATGCATGCCATTTCTGAAACGGGAAGAGAAAGACACCAAACATCATGCCAGAATACTCAAACTATCTTAATATTTCATATCCCCATTAAAAATGTCTGATTTTGTGAACCCTAGAGGCATGTTGAGTGGAGAAGATACAGCATTAATCCCATGTTTATTTACATTTTGAGTGGAGGATGATTTTTATGGATGCATCTGAAATGCGCTTGGGCTTGTTTGAGCTTAGTATACACAATCCAATATGAAAATCATTTACACAGAGACACTGTGAAATGCATCTTCAGTAACCAGTCGTTCAACTTAATTAACCCATTAATGGCCAGATTTTCACATTGAGTTATCTTTCATAAATCTGTACATCATATAAAGTGATCGTTTCTCTTCCCAAAACTTTTTTTGGGATCTTCTAAGTTTTGGTTACCCGTACTTTCAATAGAGACACAGAAACCTCTCAGGTTTCAATCAAAATATCTTAATTTGATATTAAATATCTTAATATCTTAATTTTAACCACAGACAGTCTTATGGGTAAATGATCATTTTTGGGTGAACTATCCCTTTAAGTGTGTTTTCCACATGAAGATGATTTCAACTTTAGTGAACAATGGACACATCTTGTCATGTAGAGACTAACAATAATAAGGGATTTTGCCTACCAGCAACTAATGTTGCAATGTGCATTTCAGGTGTAATTACACAGAAATGACAGCATGAATTAAACTCCACGTTGGACATTGTGCAGCAAAATGTCAAAAGCAGAAGAGCTTTTGAAGCGGTCTACAGTTCAAAAACAAGAAAGAGTGGCAGAGACATGGCATTTTTTAGTTGCCTTCATGTTTAAATGAATTATTATGAATATGCCTCATGCATTAGAGAAGGATACCATTTTACAGCATGATTCTTGTGTAAAAAAAAAAAAAAAAAGAAGATCGGTGAACAAGTACATGGCTTTTAAATCTTCCCAAACGTTTTAAATCATAATAGCTCTTCGAACTAATGAAATCGCTCTGTGCCTTTTCTAATTTCCTGAAATTTGCCCTCATTACTCATTTTTAATGGAATATAATGGCCGCGGTTGGTGGCGAAGGGACCCCGTTCTACCTCTCACGTCGACAAACAAAACTCGGAGTATAAAAAGGCTTTCCACTGAGATCAATGCTAGTGGAGGAGAGGAGAGACAGGTCTATTTCTTTTCCTCCATTGCTCGCTCTATCTCTTTCTTCTCCTCCTGTTTAAGGGAGCTCCCCAGCCGCCCCCGGTGACAAATGGGGGTGGTTGAGAAGTGGCCGTTTGGTGTCTGGCATCAGCGCAGTCACGGAAGAGCCTTCGAGTCTTCAGGGTGGGGAAGACAGGCCCTCGACCGCAACCAGCGGAGAGCGGGGTCCTCAGGGGGCCTGCAGGCGAAACGGACCCCCATAAATCAGTCTGTTTGAGCTGTGCTCACCATCCATCTCAGCCCTAACGTCCCAGAGGAGAGAGAAAGAGAAAGAGAGGCAGGCCAAAGAGGAACAGGGAGGTGTTTGGTGAGCAACCTAAATTCTCAACTTGCAGCATGTGTGTGTCTAAATGTGAGCATATAAGAGAGACACTAAACACTCACCGAGGACAACAAGGAGGATCTTCATGGATGTTTATGGATTTTCTTCTGTGGTAACAGAAATCACATTGATTTGAATCCTGTACACAATGAAATAAAGGCACATTATGCAGTAATGACAATTATTTTTGCATTCATATTGCCAAAGTATTTAAAACCAATTGTGCAAAGCAACATAACAAATTTAGAACAATATAAAACATATTAATGAAATTTAAGATAACTTAATTGGGCAACACTTTATTTTACAGTGTTGTTCTTACAAGTTACATGTAATTAATGTACTAATGACTATAAATTATGCATAATTGCTTGCAATTAACCCTAAACCAAACCCTCATCCTAACTCTAACACTATAGTAAGTACATGTAGTTAATTAATATTACTCAGGGAAATATTAGGGAAATATTTGGGAGAGAATTGTTGGTAAATTTTTTGTCACACATATCATTTGACTTCTAATGCAGTATTTTTACCAGTTCAGTAAAAACAGCAATATTGCAAAACATTATTACAATTAAAAATATTGCTGCAAGCAGCCATTGAGGGGCCAAGCACATAGAAGGCATGATAAGTCATGCATCCATGGCTGGGAACATCAGAGCAACTGCAACAACAAGCAATTAAAGACATATTAAGATGATTTTAGGTAAAAAAGTTGGTATCTATGTTCTCGGCATGACCCAAATAGTCTATTAAGACCAGTTTAATTACAATAGGCTAATTTCATCAAAGGTTATTCACAGTTTTGGAAATTTCATTATAACTTTTTGACCACAAGGTGGCGCTGTGTCGGAAGCTTTTGAGTACCGTCAGGACATGGTGCCAAAGACATATCGAGTTTTATAACGATAGACCAATGAGTTTGTAAAATATAGCATTTTATGACAAAATTCAAAATGGCCAATATGGAAAAATTGGATATCCTTCGACTCTAGCAACTCGGCGTACTGCACCGAATCTGAAGCAAAAAAAGCAATTTTTCATATCTCCTGAACACTAGGTGGCACTGAACCGAAATTGTACAGGTAACCTCAGATCATGGTTATAATAACACACACCAAGTTTGGTCAGAGTACGCTAAAGCGTTGCGGAGATATAGCCCCGCGTTCATTTTGGAGTGCTCTTCTTCAAATTGGTTCACGCGTTATTTGAGAACGGTTCGACAAATCAACTTGAATTCCATAACTTTTTGTCTGCATGGTCTGAAGATGTTTTGGTTCAAATTTCATGAAAAAATCTGAATACCGGCCTATAAAAGAGTTAGAAAAAGTAGTTTTTTGGAAAATTCTAAATGGAAGAGAAATTTTCATGACAGAAAATGATGTCATAGAGTACAATCGAATTTGAGTGAATTTATCAAATAAATTTTGATTCTAGCTCTTACAGTTAAAAAAATATTTACAGTTGGTGGCGCTAGAGGGTTTGAGTTAGAGACTCCAAATTTTCTATAGTGACAGTTTCATAATTTCATAACTTTCCTGCAAGCAGTTCTATGGGCTGCCATAGACTCAAGAGTGGAATAATAATAATAAGAAGAAGAACACAACTATTACAACATGTGCCTATGCACCTTCAGTGCTTGGCCCCTGATAACTATTTTCTATATGAATATATTTTAAAATGTAATTTATTCCTGTGATCAAAGCTGAATTTTCAGCATCATTACTCCAGTCTTCAGTGTCACATGATCCTTCAGAAATCATTCTAATATGGTGATTTGCTGCTCAAGTAACATTTCTAATTATCAATGTTGAAAACATATTTTTGTGGAATTTTTTATTTTTCCCTCACAGTTTTCTTTGATTAATAGAACATTCCAAAGAACAGCTTTTATTTGAAATAGAATATCTTATAATATTATAAATGTTTATACTGATCAATTTAATGCACCCTTGCTGAATATAATTATTATTGAAAAAAACACTTTTGAATGGTAGTGTGTACAGTGTGGATGAGACTAAATTTATGTACATTGATAAGTGTGATATGGTCATGCGAGGGACTGTGAGATGTTAGTGAGCGTGTATGTTGTGTCTCCCTGTGGCTGTGACCATATATAAAGTGACTGATGTTCAAACACATTCTCAGAAACCCTGCAGATGCCGTAGGCTTTCAGTATAACCGATGGCAACACAATGTCTTCAAAAGACTCCAGACGCTTGCACAGGCCAATACAGCTCTCACACACACACACACACACACACACACACACACACACACACACACACACACACACACACACACACACACACACACACACACACACACACACACAAATAAAGGCTCTTTATTGCCATTCAGGGTTGCATAAAGAACATTTAACATATACATGGAAACATTCTATTGCACAAAAGTTATAGTGAAAAAAGTTTTAGTGAAAGTTACAGTGTTAAAGTTACAGTGAAGAAACAAAACTTTGTTCTTTTTAGAACTTTTTATTGAAAGGTTCTTTGCGGAACCAAAAATGGCTCTTCTGTGGCATCAATGCAAGCAAAAAAAAAACAAAAAACTTCAGAAACTTTATTTTATAAGTATCCCATAAGAAGACATGAGGGCAAAAGATTTCCAAATGCAATTTCTGCATTGGATTCAGGCGGTTACGCAAATTCCCAGTGTTGACCAACAGAAAGCTGCTTGGGTTGAAAGTGATATCCGTCCAAGTTGTGCTTCACACTATTGACAATGGACTTTTTCACCCTCAAAATTCTACTGAAATTGCGCTAATATCACCACACCACCGACAAAGTTTTGCATGGTGAAAAGAACCAGTTTTTCACCAGAGAGTTCACCGGTGATGCACATGAGCCCAATGCAATAGAAATTGTGTCACGACAGACCTCAGATCTGAGATGGTGCACGCAGCAACAAACATTCTGCAACAGTCCCAACATTAAAAACACCAGCGAGGGAGAGCAGTGTGTGCATGAAAGAGCAAAAGAGAGAGTGCTGGAGAGAAAAAGAGAGATTTCAAGAAGTTGCCATTACATCCCCTGTCTCCCATGGTTGTGAATTTTGTATGCGGCGTTGAGACGCCATAGAAAAGTCGCTCCCCAGAGTCGCAAATGTGCCAAAAGCGAGCCAGTAAATAACAGTCTCCATTCTTCAAATGAATGCTAATTTCATACTGTATCTCTCTCTCCCTCGCTCTCCTCAACTTTGTTCACATATTGATGTGCTCAGAAATCAACTTCAAATGGCGCCAGCAATATCGCTGAGAAAGGGATCCCTGATTCTTCTTCGTGTCCTTTTTTTTCTTCCTCAGCGATGCCCCGAATGGCGGTTTCATTAGCTTGCCGCTAATTAGCCTCCTTCTGCTGATTTGCAAGTCGATGGCGGTGGCTGCAGGACAGGCATCTTTGAGGCTCTCGCCCCTCTGATCTTGGGGGTCCTCCAGTCCCCCCCTCCCGTCCGCCGAGCGCCCAGCCTTCTCCACAATTAGTACTAAAGAAATTCATGTTCCTTTTCACAGATACATTATTCATATTGTCTCTGAACGTAAATAAATCATCCCGATCTAGAGGGCTGAGCTCAACCTATCCCTTTCCTTTGCTACCGCGAGCCTCTGTCGACTTTGGTCGAGTGACCTTCGCCCATTTCCTTCTCAAACGCCTTCACGGCTAGGTCAGTGGACCAATTTAGTGCCTCGAAACACCGACACAGAGCTCCTGATAGAGGTCCAGCTACTTAAACCAATGATTATCTGATTACTTTTGGTAAATATGAGCGCTAACAAAGCTGTGATTTCTCGAGGCCATCAGACTTCAAGTAATCCGAATGAGAGCAGCGTTGCGTCTTATCTGTCCGTGATTTCTCTCCTCTGCCGTTGATCAAGCGTTTCTGGGAGAAGCGCTAACTGGACAGACACGCTGCAGTCATCTCAATGATTTAGTAGCTTCACTTTGTGCTATTATTCATTGGTCTGAAGGGAGACCAGGTTCGGCCGAGAGGCCTGCATGTTTTATAACCACTGGAGGGCAAAGCTTTCCACCACAGCCCTGCACTTCTGTTAGGGGAGACCAGACTCTTTCACACATGGAGATGTGCTGTAAACACAAACTGAGATGGTTTTATTCACACATACACACACCACTGTGGAGGACGTGGAGACCAAAAAGCTGTTTGGACTGACACTTCTTGACTGTGCCTCATAGTTGATGCTGAGTCCTCCCTTTGTCCACCAGAAATAACACTATTTGTTGTGCGTACAGTGCGTGCCGGAGAGTGTTTTACAGTGCACTAGGCTGGAAGCCCTGCTGAATAAGAAAACAGGTGGTTGACTGGTATCCCAGCCTGGTTGGGCTGGTCTGTTTTGTTGGGGTTTGTTTTACAGAGGAGACCAGATAGCTCATCCAGGCAAGGAAACGAAGAGGTTGCTCGAAATTGCTGGTGAACACACAGGAGTACCTGGGTCAAGCACAACTCAGAGCTGAAGAATTGGCTCCCATTCAATTAAATTGTGTGAATTTGAAGTGAACTGGCCACAATAAATATAAGGAAATGCATAATATACATTTGAAATATGTATGTATGCGTTGTCATGTTTGTCTTACCTAACTTCTATGAATTTCTTTAAATTTCAATGCAGCTTAATTCTGCTTCTTTGCATTCAAATTGCAATTTGCAATACAATTCAAATTCAGAAACTGAATTGGAAGTTAAAAGGCCTTATATTCAACTTGGCACAAGCCCTATGCTGTCATGTAGACATTAGGGGTCTCAAAGCACTGTGAGAAAAATAATACAAACCTTTTTAAAATGGTCTTTTTTTAACCAAACGTCTTGGCCGGTTCTGGTCTCTGTGAACAAGTCCCTGTCAGAAAAGATGCAAGGGTGATAAAAGGTAAAGCAATTACCCCGCAGACGTACAATTTCTCCCAGCGACAATGACCGTTGAATCCCGCTCCCCCTTCAGCAGTCTGTTTGTGGAGTGTGCTATTAGGGACTTTCTATGGACTCATTTGGAGCAACAAATAAGCAAATATGAATATGTGGCTTCATTTTTCTATCCAATTAGAGCAGATATCGGGCGTTTACTACGTTTCGACGAGTTCTTGGTTCCATTTCGGTTTCCATAACTGCTCTTCAGAGAGAGACCAATGGCACCATTTTGGGTGATTTGTTGCACAGATTGACTATGTCTTTGTGCAGGACGGGGGCTTTGACTCATTGAGTCAGGGGTGACGGGAATGGGGCACCCCGTGGTTTTAGCAAGTCTGCTGAATTGCTAATGAAAGAGGAGGGGGCGAAACTGACGAGGGAAACCAGAGAGCAGGACCGAGACAGGCACCTCATCTGAATCATTTAGGCCGGGCCCAATTATAGATCTGATCCGTTAGCGAGAAGGGAAACAGGCCATTTTTAAAGGCAACACAAATCAATGAGAGCTGACAGTAATCTGTTTGACAGAAAGACCTGTAAGCGGTTTGAGGGTCATTACCTCTCCGTCGCCCAATGCATTACGGCGATGAAACGCGAAATGGAAACACAAAACAGTGGGAGGCTGCGTGCCATCTGCATCGCGGCCGATGACTGCTTGTTTGTTAGCCCTAAAGCGAGCGGGTATCTCGATTTTATGAATTTCCTTCTCGTAAACTGCTGAGGTTAGCGCCCTAGCCCACCTTGACCCGCCTCTCACCCCGATATTATGTTATTGCACTTCACTCTCCCCCTTGTTTGAGTCTCCAGCTAATACGCAGCCATTGATAATCATTTGCAGGAGTTTTCAAGAGCTGTCAAAGTTCACAAAGCAGCCTGACTGCTTGGAGGGAGAGTGAGGTGGAAGGATATCGATTCCCGTTGAATCACACACACACACGCACACACAAGAATTCATAACGCAGCCTGTTATGGATCTCCAAGCTGCCAAAATCAGCAATTGTCAGTAAACACTATTAGCATAGATTTGGGCATCGCATTCCCTCCCGGCTCAACTGAATACTGCGGCCCATAAGCCCATCTGTAGTGGCCCGAATCCTGGATCAGGGGATGGTGGAGGTTCTTCTCAGAACCCAACCCAAGGGAGAACGGGCAGGGGGAGGCCTGGCTCGGCCAGCGCTTGGCTGGTTGTGTTCAGCAGCAGTATTATTCCCCCTCCGCTCCTGGTCGCCATCTGCCACGGCGCTGGTGTGAGGAGTGTGAGGAGTGTCAGGAGCGATGTGGGCTCGTGCGAGGCAGCTGGAGTGATGGCGGCCCGTGTATCGGCAGGGGAGTACATCGATTTCCTGTCGGCACGTTTTACATCTCATAACACAGACCTCGTTCGCACCTATACTCATTGGAAGCCTTGCGTCTATTGTGTCGATGCGCGGTTGGAGAGTATCAGTTCTGATGCTAAAACCAGCTTAAGCGATGGCACGGAGTGAGGAGAAGATCTCAGTACCCGTGGGACCTAATTAAGAAGACTTAAAAAGCATCTATATTACTATTAGGCATTGATTTACATTGGGGAACTTTGACTTCTTTGGTATATTTGTCCATGTTGGACCTCATTCTTGTGAAAATGAACAAATATAGCAAGGAAACGTTGTATTATTTACAACAGCGAGTAAAAAAAAAAAAAAAAGAAAGAAAAGAAACCGAAAAAAAAAGCCAATGCAAACCTGAAAACTAGACTATGCAAATAAAAATTCCTCACAAAAAATAACAGAATTTTAATGGGTTAGTTTAGATTATAGACTGAGAAAGGTCATAACCTTATGAAGAAAAGACGCCTTTTATGCTTCATGAAAACAAAAAAGGGTAACACTTTTGTTTACATAAGTTAACTACATTAGTGAACAAGGAAAAATACTTCTAAAGCATTAGTTAACGTTAATTTGATCATTTATTAATACATAATTAAAACAAAACGTTGTGTTATAATTTAATGGACCTGTGCTGACAATAAACTTTTATTACATAAAAATGGTTGTATTCTCACAACGTTAAAGATGAATAAACACTATTACAAATGTATTGCCTATTGTTAATTATTTTAGTTAATACATTAACTAATGTTAACTAACCGGGCATTATTGTAAAGGGTTACCGAAAACCTGTGACCAACCAGACCGCCAGTTTCCTCCTCGGATGTGAGATTTGAGTGAGATATGAGAGAAACTGTGAAAAAGTCATGTGAAAGATAATAAGAAACTTGTGATTCATTAAATTTTACTCTACAATTTTATGCAAAGTAAAGCGGTTGACAACAAGGAAACCCACCGTTCGTTTTTTTCCTGCCTGGCGCTCTTTTGAAGTGCAATAGTGCAATCTTGCATCGTTTGCTGTAAAATAGATTCCCATTTGCCCTTTGTCAGCACAAAACACTTGGATATGAAGGTTTCACTACTGAGTAAGCAGTGAATCTCAGCAAAGCCCCCTGAGACACAGGAAACACACAAAGGTCCCTTCCTCTCGCCGATCCTTTATCAGCACCCCAGTTGCCACACAATCACTTTAGGACTCATCAATTATTCAAATCCTACATGAGCGAGGGCATCGGCAGACAACAGCAAAAGTGTGTTTACAGACCAAAGACAAAACATGGCATGAGATTTTTTGGCTTGGCCGCGGCCTCCTAAAATGATCCCCTGCAGAATCATAAGCCTGCGGTTAAATGCATGCAATACTACTACTATTATATCTGCCTTTCATTCATCACCAGCTGTTACATTCATAAATCTATTTCTCAGCTATTTAAGTAAATATCTAACAATACAGAACAATACCCTGAGCGGATTCAAATCCATCCATTTAAAGATTATGCACTGACTTATTTGGCACAAATATTTTGCATAGTACAGAAGATTTTGCATGACTGATGAATCTCCTCAGGACGATATACAAGCTTGATTCTTTTCATATTTCTCTTCCATTTCCTTTTTTTGTTCCCTGACTTTATTATTAATATTTTATATTTTTTTTATAAACATCTCTAACGGTTCTGTTTCTTCATTTCCAGATGCTCTGATGTCACCTTGAATAAGAAATACAGAACAAAACAATAATATAAGAGTGAAAGAAAAGAAACAGCTTTGAATAAACCTTATTTACCACATAGGATTGTAACGATGCCCTCATGTCACGATCCGATACATATCACGATACTGAACTCACGATACGATATTATTGCGATACTCCAAGACATATAATAAAATGGACTGTTGATTAAAATGCTAAATTTGATATTTCATTGTGAGTGTAAATGAATAGTCTTGGACTTGATGCTGGAAACCCAAAGCACAGGACAATAGAGACACCAGAATAACAATATTCATGATTCTGAAGCTGAAAATACAGAATTATTTTAGACAAATATGCTCGATCTCTTGTCACTGACTAGATATATTTAAAATAATGTCGGCCACTTTTTACTGGTAACATCAGACATTATCAGGACACACAAATATGCATTATTATACATTATATTCAACATTATGTATATCAGTTGAATGTAGTACTGACACTAAAACTCTGAAAACTTGAATTTTTACACACACTATACTTCAACTATACACAATACATATTGTCACTATAAACGATACATATTGATGCATTTTTGTATTGCGATATTATATTGTTACACCCCTAATACCACATCATGTGCACAAGTGACTTGTGGTATGACAAAGGCAACTGTTTCAGGCCTGCTCACACAATGTGCTCAACTATTGTGTTTTTCATTGTAGCTGACACACCAGCTGGAACATCGCTTTATAACGTTTTACTTGTCCTTCTGTTAACGTTCACATTACCTTGAAAACGGTGTAAATTGATGTGACAATTAGACCAGCGTTTTGCTGTACCCAAAGGATGGCCGGCGTATATAATGAGCAGGTTTTAGGATGAGTTTCAGCAGAAGTTGTCACAGTATGCAGAATGGTCTAATTATCTCTGGTATGCCCGGCTGCAGGTGTGTGATGGCTGGTTAATAGGGTCTGTTAGTGATCTCGCTGCCGTGGGTTTTGTGGGCTTTCGGGTCACTAGAGTGACGCAGAAGATGCACGCCTATGTTCTGCGTAATTGCTCACCTGTCTTCAACAACACTAGCCACACTTCCCTCTAAAATCCATTCCTACAAGTCACATGGAAAGGATGTTAAAAGTTAAATCTAGGACTGTTGGTCATCAATCTTAGAATAATGACTATTATTTAAAGACGTGTTGTTATGCAGTAAAACAGTTTGTCTGGCATCTACTAAACCTGCTCTCTATACAAACACATGATGTTTCCACCTCCGTCAATGTGTTGAGACAGTCATACACAGATCAACAGCGCCATCTCCTGGACAATAACAGAAGATTTTCTGAAGACACTTCAGAGAGATAAAAGAAAAGAAAAGAGACGATTACATCTTCAACAGCTCAGGTCTTACTCTTCAACCTGCAAAGTTTACTTGAAAGTTTACTTGAAACTAAAAAAATATATATTAAAGTATATTAAACCAATAGTGCATGAAATAAGGCTTGTTTTTTTATAGATTGTATTTTGAATATTAGTGTATTTTGTTTAACTGCACTGGCAGATTTTATCACTTGTTGTGTGTAAAGTAGACATGTGAAAAAAAAAAAAGCCAGTGCTGTAAAACAAAATACACTTATAATTCACTTATACGTTGTAAACATAAACATCCTTAAAACAAGATACATTTAAAGCCCCATTAAATCAGACATGAATTGTTTTGGCTTTTAATATGAATATGTCAGCCTTACTGTTATCTATTAGCTAGTGTGTTCTAAAACAGTGACAAAATTCGCATTTAGAAGATATAAGCGTTCAAAACTCACAGTCTCTCACTTCCGCCAATATGATCAATGATTTTGATGACATCACGCTGCACTTCAGCTTCTCATCAGATTTTCTATCCAATCAAATGCGGCCTAGAATCTGAAGCCTGTTATAAATAGACGCTGAAGCTACAGCTTAAATCAGTAACTTGTTCACACATTTACTATTTTCTACATGGTGAATGGCACATAGTGCACTATATAGGGGATAGAGAATGGTTCAGATAATGTAAACATGATTTAGAAACCCCTAGAGTCGCTGTGGAGAACTTGTACGTTACTGTCGTAAACACTACTCACGCAGAGCCGTCTCACTCTTCCGACCGACCGCGCTTTCCTCAGTTTCTTCGTCGATGATTCACGTCTGAAATGCGTGCTAGTGTCTTCCATAGAGGCTGCTTCATATGTTGTTGATGTATGTGACGTCGTGCCTTAAAGCAAGTCGTGATTCTCGCGAGATTTGTCAGGGCGCCACTTCTCAAACTTTTGCCAAGTCACTGACTTTTGCCTACAGAACAACCATGCAGTGGCCTAAACTCATTACTTCAGAATTACGTGCCATCCAGAAACTTCTCTGACCTTTTTCTGGACTTTTTCATTTATTTATTTTTTTCATTACAGATGCCGTTTCATTGAGATATGTGTCACAATTGGGAAGAAAAACAATTGCAACTTTAGTTTCATGCTGCCTTTAAGCTTAACTATTTGTGTTCTGCCTATGGGCATTCAGCACAGGCTGTTAAATGAGTGCATTGTTTAGCATGGTTTGAAATTACAGGGAGTATTGTGCTATAGTTTTCACATGCTGTAAGCTGTAACTGTTGACACATGGCACACCCATCACCTTTTCTTTCCTTTTTATTATAACAGAAAGCTTCCGTCATCTCTCTGGTCACACATCACTGAATCACAAAGAAGGAGAAAATAAATGTCCTTTTCCTCATGTCATTCCAAACCCACCCTTTTGATGAATGTTGCGTAGCTAGTCACTCTTTACAATGCAATGACAAAAATGTGTTTTGAAGATCGATTCACAAATGAAAATCACACAAAGTCGAAATCTTTCCGCACTTGTTTTGGCCAAAAAATAAAAAAATAAAAAAATAAAAACGATGACACAGAAGGAAACCTGAGATATAAGACATACAACCCCATTTCCAGAAAAGTTGGGACACTTTTTAAATAAAATGCAATAAACCAAGAATCTGTGATTTGTTAATTCTCTTGAACCTTTATTTAACTGACAAAAAAAACACAGAGAACCTTCCAATGTTTCCAGTGGCTAACTGAATTGTATTTTGTAAATGTAAACACATTGTGATGGTGTAAAGGTGAAGGTGAAGGTTGGGACAGAGGCAAAATAAAAGTGAAAAGATTACAGAATATCCACGTTAAACTATTTTAAAATGGTCCACAATAAGCAGGTGAATTGTAATAGGTAAGGGCATCTAATAAAGACTCAGTCTTTGCAAGCAAAAATTAGTCATGACTCACCACTTTTCACCAAATTTCATGAGAGAAATGTAGAAAAAAAAAACATTTCTAAATGCAAGATTGAAAATAATTCAGGTCTTTCTCCTTCTACTATACATAATATTGTGAAAAGATTCAAGGAATCCAGAGAAATCTCAGTCTGTGTGGGGCAAGACCTCTGTTGAATGTGCATGACCTTTGACTCCTCAGATGGCACTGCATGAGAAACCATCATGCTACTGTGTTAAATACAGTCATACGTATGTACTCACTTCACAGTCTGCAGCTGCATCAAGAAATGCAACTTGAATCTCTGTTTCGCTTGGAGAAAGCTATACATCAGTTAAATACAAAGATGCCCGTGAGTTCTCTAGGCCTGATCTCATCTCAGATGATCCAAAACACAGGGGAAATGTGTGCTGTGGTTAGTGATGGCAATTTCAAAACACAGCTTCGAAACCTTTACGTATCTTTTGTTCCAAATCGCATTGAAATTTCAATGGTTCACCGCTAGGGGGGGGTCAACCCTCTGTCAACCCCATGAATCATGAGGATTCGATGAGAACCATCAACAAGTGTCTGTGGGTTTTACCTGATCTCTGATCAGTTTTATACATTTGTAGACATTTTAATTAGACTAATTTAATTGAATTAGTATGATTAAAATGAATAATGGTAGTTAATAGTATCTTATTGGCCTGTTTAGCTGAGCCATTCATAGAACAAAAAAAAAACAAAAAAAACTGACAAATGATAAAATAACATAGAGACACTTGATCATTTTATTAGATGATTAATTGCATTTGAAAGATTTTACTTAAAAAAAATGCAATAGATTTGTAAAAGGTGTTTTTTTCCATGTTTGCCCCGGGTTTATGTTGCATTTACACTGTTCTGACCACTAGGGGTCACCGTGGAGACCGGTGTGGGATTGTTTCGAAGTTTCAGTGTTCCACGAAGCCTCGATCTGCACACCACTATAGCTGTGGTCAGTTGAATCCACATTTTAGCATGTTTTTGGGAAAACCGGACATATAGAGTCCTCAGTTCCAAAGACAAAAGGGACCATCCAGGCTTTCATCAGCGACAGGTGTAAACATCTGTCATGGTACATGTGTGTGAAGGTACCATTGATGTGGAGGTGTATACTGAGATTTTACAGTGGTAGAGAGGCTGTGAGATGGTCCTCACTGCAGAACACGAAATCCAGGGGGAGGAGTTGGATCCAGATCCAACTCCTCCCACCTTACATATACCTAAACCTACCCATCTCCACCCCTTAGATCTGGATCCAACTCCGCCCCCTGGATCGCGTGTGTACTGCAGTGAGGTGCTACTGAAGGCTGTGCTTGACTGCCTGCAGTCCAGATCTGTCTCTTATTGAAAATGTATGACCCATTATGAAAAGGAGAATCAGATAATGACGACCACAGACTGTTTAGAAGCTGTCTTGTATCAGGTGAGTTTGGGCCAAAAATTAAACTTGCAAAACTGCAACAATTAGTATTCTCAATTCCCATATGATTAAAAAGTGTAATTAAAAGGAAAGTTGAGGTGACAGTGGTAAACATATGTACATGCCTCTGTCCCAACTTTTTTGTTACAGCCATCAAAATCAAAATGTGTTTATATTTACAAAATGCATTCAAGTTGTTCAGTGAAAACATTGAAAGTCTATTGTTTGTAGTTCAAGGGTTAAAAAGAAATAACTAAATCACGGATTCTTGATTTTACTTTTCTGGAAACAGGGTTGTATATAGAAGTGAATTGCCCAGTTGCATTGGCAACAAGAAAGAAATTCTGCGACATAAATAAAAAATTGCTTAACACCTAATTTATCTTTAACTCTGAAGATAACAACTCCGCAGGCCTTTTAGGCATTTAAAAAGCCACATCTGCTAAATGTAAAGACAAAGAAAAAAACATTTTTTTTTTTTTTTGTGGAAACAAAACATTCAGTTGGAACATTAAACAAATTTGACTCACTTTTTGCGCTCCTGTTGGTCGCTGCATCGCTTCACTCTTTTGCATAAAGTATAACTCTTCGATTTTGCCAAATGGAAACCAAAAGCTTTCAATGAAAAATGATTGGTGTGTGGTCTGATTTTCCGGATGTTCTGCAAGACAAATCTCAAACAATGAACAAACTAGTACTTTTTTATGTCCGATCTAGTTAATCAAAGTCAGTGGGTTTACCTGACAGTGACATATAGCCTGCATATATTACTGGGATGAAAATGTGGCTAAAAAAAATTTAAAAATAAAAATAAATCTAGCAAGGTCTGTGAAATCAACGAAACTTGTGCATTTACCTTTGACTCTTTCTTACAGGAAATGAGTGGTGAGAAAATTAGAAATTTAGACCAGGAGATCTTTATTAAGATAATAACAACCAAAGTAAACCAGGGAGAACTGAGAACCCCAACAAAACAAGAATCATGACAGCACCGTTCCTAAATACAGAACAATAAACCAACACAAAAATATTTACTTTTTTTCTTTTCTTCATAATTTGAAGATTATAATGCAGATTATAAAATCTTCTGAACAGATCTACCATAATTAAAGTCATCCACTCAGTATTGATTGATCCTCAAAATACTTAGAAAATGTTCTATAAATTGTTTAATCTGATACTAAAGATTGTAACAAATTTATTCCATAAACTTTCATATAGTACATGGTACCCTGATAATGTAAGAAAATCTCTTTAATTGAAATACCACTCATAAATATCATGGGCTTGTTTATATTCTCTGTGTCGTGCTATATGGTCACAGGCAGTGCAAATAGGCAGAATAAACTCTTGGGTTTGTTGTATTAAATGAGGAGTTGGATAGAGATATTTCCTCCAGTTAAAGAACCTGCTATATGCTTCTTCGTCCTTGTCCAGCTGAAGCAGATATTCTGCTAGTGACTTTGCATCTGGGAAGTCATTCACATGAATGAAGGCATCGCCGGGAACAAAGTTTTCATAGTTTCTTCTGGGAGGACCCAGAACCACAGGGACGGTTCCTGCAGCAAGCGGCCCATTTATCTTCTCAGTGATGTAGTCCTTGTGGATGGAGTTCTCAAAGGAAAGGTAAAACTTGCAGCTAGCTAGGGTAGGATAGTATTCGTCATAACCAAGAAATCGTGCATAAGCCTTTCCGAACATATGCACTTGGATGTATTTGCTGAATTCTTGATAAAACTGGTTCCTTGTGCCGACACCTGTTGAGGCAGCATTGTTACTCACAATCCAACACACTAGTTTGTCCTTTTTGGGAATTACAAACTCCTCATCTGGTTTCTTCCTGGTGTTTAATTTCAACCGTACAGGAATATCAGCATCATGTCTGTAGCTGAGAGTGAGATTGAACAGGTTTTCCAGACCTGGTATTTTATGAGTGTTGGTCGGTGATTCGACATGAAACCAAATCCACCTCTGGAACGGAGGACGAGGAGATGGAGGAAGGTTGGTCAGGTCCCAACTAATGGCTTTGTGAAAAATGAGGACAGCGTCTGCATTGCTGTAGAGAGATCTATCATCCGTCAACTGACAACCATCGATATTGTAAATTGTTTTGCAGTCACTGAAGTCAAACCTGTAATTTTCAGGCCAGACCCATAGTAGAAGAACAGGTTTGTCTTCTACTGTATCAGGAAGAGAGCTCTTGCTCTCGGGTCTAGGAAGTGGAAGAGGACAGTTTTTTGGAGGTGAAAACCAGAAAAACATGACGCTCAGAGAGATGATACCAGCCAGCGTCACTATTAAAGCCAGACGACTTGACATTGTCTGATCTAAAAACAAAAAGGAAAAGGAAATGATCAGCCTCGAACATATGTTAAGAATAAAAACAAATGCCTCCATATTAAACATTAAAACATTTGACTCATAAAATTAGATAACACTCAAATTGAACAGAATGTGTGGAATGAATAGTGAACTCAACTCCTTACCTCTTTAAGAGCCCTTCATTAACATAAATTTGTAGCTGTGTTCCGCGCGAGAGGACCGCACTATGTAAAGACGGAAGAATAAAAACAGAGGAAATACAACGCCGATAACCTCGTGTGTAACACCGCCTCTGACGCCTCGAAACACCGCCTCTCCTTATCCAAACAAACCTGAACCAGCTAAACTAGATCAACAACTTAAATGAAAGTAAAAAATACAGTTAGGTTGTAGCCTAAATAACAGGTGTGACATTTCATACCTGGATGCAGACAAAATAATGTAAATGTCAAAAAGGTATTCGGTCCAGACAATCGTCATTACGAGCGTACAATCAGCTCCAGTTCTTCCGGCATTCTCCGTCTCACCTTCTCCTCTGTTTCTCTAGCCTACCGTCAGGGGGAGTTTCCCTCTCGGTTCGAGTTACCTATCATTCGTTTCCTCAAAACTTCAGTTTCGCCCAACAATTATTTGGGATGTCAAAACTTCTAATTTGCCAAATTAACACTTTCCTGCAAATAGGGTTGTCAGAGTCCATGTACAGATTGTTATAATTATCTAAGTTCAACAAGTAGTTCGTCCAAAAATGAAAACTCTCTCATCATTTACTCACCCTCAAGTTGTTCTATCTGATTGCAAACATTCTTCAAAATATAATCCTTTGCATTCAGCAGAACAAAGACATTTATACAGGTTTGGAACAACTTGAGAGTTAGTAAAATATGACAGAATTTTTATTTTTGGGTGAACCCAGCAAACACCCCAGCAAACACAGAACGTTGGCACAAAGTACACAACCTTCTAACAACATTTGAACAATATGGCCAAAAGGTTGCTATAACTCTGTTGTGTGGTAAAGGTTGTTAACCCACCGTTCAGGGCCATTGCTTAAGGTTGTGCCTAGGGTGTCTGGACAACCACTGGACGACATATGTACTCGTCACTGCCCTGAAGCGCGAAAATCAGCCTTTTAAATATTAACTGACCGTTGGGCCGTCTCTCATTCTTCATCAAGCAAGGATACGAGAGAATTGCATTTAATTTACCTCAGCTAAATAGGATACATAATTATTCAAACACAACCTAGGGGAGACCGGGGACAGTTGCAACAGGGGACGGTTGCAACATGTCATTTTTCTCCAATCAGAAACAAGCTAGAGTGATGACACTCATACTGTACATGCACAGTTAGACCCTCCACCCACCAAGAAGACAGTAGACATATTCAACATCTGCTGATGTATTTATTGAACAAAACTTGTTTTGGAGGTATGAAAGTAATTTTTTTCATGAGATATATTTTTGTCATACTGTCCTGAAATTTTGTATGATTTAATCAAAACTTACATAGTTTGAATTGTTGTTGTGTTGACTACTAAGTGACATGGTTAGCATGTGTCAAAGTCAGCGTGTCTAGCAGGCACATGATGTTCTGTCATGGCTGATAGGGTCGGGGACGGTTGCAACATGTTATAAATTGCATGTTTAATAAAAGTTTGTTGCATTACAAATTGTTAAATTCTTCCTGTCTGACACTGAAATATGGAGAGATTGAATAGCATCTGTAACACCTGCACACTGAATCTATGTAGGCCTATGTTCTACACATGAACAAACAAAACTCAATAACTGTTATTTGATAAATATGACTAAATAAATAAATAATAGGCTACAATAATATTATTGAAATAAATAATACTATAATATTATAGTAGGCCTAAAACAGTTAATATTTTCAGAATTCTTTGCTCATTGAGACAAAAAGCTTAAGTTAATTAATGAAATTTAAGGTATTTTTAACATGTTGCAACCGTCCCTGGGTTGTGTTGCAACCGTCCCCTGGGTCGGGGTCAGTTGCAACATCTGACTTCTTCCATTCAAATAAATACTGTGAACGATATGTCATATATAATCATCTTTAAATGGTATGGGTAATTAGCAGACAGATGCAAGTTTAATATATACAAATTTGGTTGGTCTAGTCCAAATAGTCTCTGAGTAATTGAGAGAAATGCAAAAAGTGTTGCAACTGTCCCCGGTCTCCCCTACAACTTGTCTAATGTGACATTTATTTGAACATCTTCTGGTCAGGAATGACAAATATTTACAACCTACAACTTTCCTTGTCTAATGTGACATTTATTGGAACATCTTCTAGTCAGGAATGACAAATATTTACAACCTACAACATCCTTGTCTAATGTGACATTTATTTGAACATCTTAGTCAGGAATGACAAATATTTACAACCTACAACATCCTTGTCTAATGTGACATTTATTTGAACATATTCTGGTCAGGTATGACAAATATTTAACTTTATGCCAAAAGTATGAAGCCAAAATGACTTTAATGATGAGTAATTGATTTCTGCACTCCTTGAACAGGCAGCGACTTAATGTTAATGTTTTTTCCTTTTTTTTCTTCCTTTTTTTGAGCAGGTTCACATTCAGGCAGTCCTCTGACACTGTCCTCGATTGATCCTTTCGTGTGAGAGCACATTAATAACATTAATAACTGTTGACCACTAGAGACCCACTGCTGCATTTATGCAACATTCCGATAAAACTTTTTTTATATTTTCGAAAGTTAATGTTATTATTATTAATATCATATTGTTGAATGTTGTGTGAAAGTGTTTCTATTACTTTACCTGTTTAGACTTTGACAACAAAATATTACAGATCAAATACTTAGAAGATTTCTACATTTCATCATAAACAATCAGCAATATGTATGTCAGTAGTCAATGGCCATATTGTGTGATTCAGATTGCAAATTCCTGTCAAACGTGTTAAGATACATATTTGAGCAATAATATAAGTTTGATAAAGTAGAAAGTAATATAAAGTATGAACTGCTTCTATGTGTAACCTATAAAAGGTACTGATTGTGTTCCAGTTGGTCTCTAAGGGTTAACATACTGAACCTGTGAAAGACTCTTTGGCCTGGTATGTCATGTTGGAGTTTAGCCAGTATATTCAGTATAGCAGGTTTTAAATGTGTCAGATGTACAATAGCTTATTTTTCATTGCACATCCATTTACCCTAGACACACAAAAGCTTATGATGAACATTTGCACATAGCAAAAAAATAATAATTAAATTGTAACTGCTTTCACACCTATTTATGTTTTCCTTTGATTTGTCGTCTCATTGGTTTCTTTGCTAGATTTTCTCATGCTAGTTAATGTTAGTCCACTCCCTGTATAATATGTTTTTTGTTTTTCTTTCTTTCTTTTTTTTCACAAATGTATGACTTTTGGAAGTGCAATTTGATTACCATATGCAGTTTTAATAAAGTTGAATTAGCTAACCTTCTATGTCATTTTTACTCTTCAAAGAGTAGACTACTCTTGCCGGTGTTGATTATAATGAATTCACTGTTAGGCCCATAAATAATAATAAGGATAAACAATATTTTAAAAGTAAACCACAAAACATAACATGCTAGATGGGGGATATCTATATATAGCATAAAAAAAATGAATTGTCAGAACGTCGTCTCTCAGTTGCTGAATGTCGCGCAACAACGTTGCCACAGCCCTGGCGCGTCTTACAATTCTACGTTGTTACAATGTTGCGAGCACGTAGACAGTGACGTTGCCATAGAAGAAATGCAACGTGCCACAGACGTTGCCAGAACTTGCCACAACGCAAATGTGTTTGCTGGGGGAACCATCCCTAAGGTGGTGAAGTCAAATATCCAGGGCTGAGCTACAGATATGTTTAAGACTGGAAAAACTGGAAGAACTGGAAGAGAGAGCTACTCTCTGAGAGAACAAAGGAAATTAACATTTGAACTCACCCTTGTGCACTATCGAGACGAAAGTCTCACCTCCTCATCCCCCACTCCTTCTCCCTCATGCTAAGATCACCAAAACTCACACAATAATCTATATGTTTTAATGTGAATAATTATCAGAGTATTATACATGTTTAGTATCATTTGAAATTAAGTGTCTCATTCCCAAATAAGTAAAACAAAAGGTAATAAGGTTTTTAAAGGAACACTCCACCGTTTTTTCATATTAAACTATGTTATTCCCTTAACTAAGACGAGTTGATAGATACCTCTCTCGTCTCAGTGCGTGCACTCAATCGCTCTGTTGCGCGGCGACACTTTGATAACACTTAGCTTAGCCCAGTTCATTCATTAGGATCCAGACAGAGATGAAGTTAGAAGCGACCAAACACCTCCACGTTTTCCCTATTTAAATACAGTTACACGAGTAGTCTGCGCCGAGTCGAAGTGCTCCCAAGTGCTATTCCGCCATACATTATAATTATCCTTTTTACCCACTTAGAAAAGCGGCACGTTTTATTTTGTGTCACCATACTTGGTCGTGTATCTACTCGTGTAACTGTATTGTAACTGTACGAGAAAGGTATGCATCAACTCGTCTTAGTTAAGGGAATAACAGTTTAATATGAAAAAACGGTGGAGTGTTCCTTTAAGAGTTTAGAGATAACTGGCACACAAAGGAAGGTGGTCTCTAGCAAAATGGTATCCTGGTTGTCCTGACGAAGAAGGTCAACTGCTGGGTTCATGGTTTTGGGTCAAGTATTCTGTAAAATGGACACCGGACACCGGACACATGGAAAACATGAGGCCTTAAATACACACAAGACTAATGACTAGACAAGGGACACCTGTGAACAATGAAACAATGACAACATGACACATCAGACAAGGGAACATATGGCAGGATCACATGACTTACAAGGGAACACATGACAGACAAAGAAACATGACGTGAACAAACCCAAAAACAAAACCGTGACACAGTTATGGGTAGGTCATCTACGGACATCTAATGTTACGGACATATTATCATGGTAGGCCTACAGTTCAGCCTATTATTTCCACTTCCCTTTTATCCAAAGAGACAGAACTATTTGCACTGTATTTATCAATGGGAAATGCATCATGCTAAAATATTCTGTCATAGGCTATACTGTGGCTCACATTATTGGGGTTGCTTGCAAGTTGCAGCAGCACGAATTACGTGACCAGAAACAAACAAACGAAAAATTCTAAATCGAGCCAAAATCAAATTTTTCGTTTTTTAAACTAAACGTAAAAACGTGAAATGAGAAATGAAATTATCAAAAAGTACACGGACCTAAATGTATCATGCCAATTACATAATCAGTTCAAAGATAATATATACAAAACATCAAATGTACTGGAATAAAGAGAAAAGATGAAAACCTGACATTAGAAAAATACATAATGCTGAATGTATGAACGGGCTGATCTGAACTAAAAATCGCCCCGAGCCTCTTGTAGCATTTCGTTAAGTAGGCCTACTCAGACCGAGGCAGAAACTTCTTTCACATGGAAACATGAGCTGACAATGGGAATTTGCATTCAGAGTTTATACCTTGTGTAACAAGGGCACGGCTATCTCTGCAATGCTTTAGCATATTCTGACTAAACTTGGTGTTTAAGACAACCATGACCTGTGGTCACGAGATAGGAAAAATTGGCATTTTTGCTAATAACTTTTGAACAGTTTGAACAAAAATCTTGATTGGTCTCTTTAGATTCGGTGCAGCATGCCTATGTAATGAAACTGGTCTTAATAGATTCCTATTATAGAATCCCTATAATAGAATCCTATCCGATTTTCACCAAATTCGAGTCAGATCATCTTCAGCCCATGCCAGCAAAAAGCTTTGGATTTTGTGTCAACAGACAAAACCGTTTTGTATACCGAATCAAGGAATTTGATGGCATAATGCCAAACTGCATCTAAGGCCGCATCTCTGGAAAGATTTGACAAGGGGTGCTTCTCAAATCTTATTTGTTCATCCTCGTTTCCTTTCCTCTTGTCTCAGCTCCTCCCCCTGGTGCGAGGGAAGGCTGCAAGGAAAGAAAATGAGGACTGAGGAATCGAATCCAAGCTTTATTATACATTAGGCTTGTTTGAGATGCGCCTAGACTCGCCTGAAATGTAGTCGAGAGTAGGCGCTGCAGTGAGGAGAGGAGTGAAAAAAGTGCAAACAAGACGGACAGATCTCTCTTCTCGCAGTGGATCTGACACCTGTGAGATCAAAGATGGATATCGCGGGATTCACGGGATTCACGCTCGTGCACAGTGTTGCTAATAAACTGGATGTAATTTAAGTTCTGTTGCTTTTATAGGAAAATAATTATAATGAACAAGACACCCATTTAATAACATACCAAAGATGTGTTTATCAATCATTTTTACTTTAATTACATACATGTTTTATATATATATATATATATATATATATATAACAACAATCAAATAAACCATAGATCACACTGTCAGAGAGTTTGGGAATAAAAACACATAATTTATACACATAAAAACATGAGATCAGAGTTTTAAAATCAAACAGTTTAAAAGAGAACAATACATCACGGTTGTTTATGAGCATTAAGCTGTGTCGCCAGCAAGTCGTTTCCCATCATGCTTTTGATCAGCGCAGTCGGTGGAGAGCAACTGCGCCCGACTGCAGAATTCGACAGAATTCGAATCCGTCTGCCTTGCACTCGCGAGAGTTTTTTGACATACGTCAGCATGACATCAGAGCAAGGCGGACCGCACTATTGCTGCGTTCCAGTCCACTTTTAGACACGCACTCGCGAACTTCCCTAAGCACTTCTCCTCGGGGGAATCCCCGCCGCCATTTTGAAGTGCGTTCCACTTCGTGAAGTGGACGAGGGAAGTTTAGATGGGCAGACCCTCGTTCCCTCGATTTGGACCGAGGAGCGGTCCAAATGAACGCACTCTGTAGAATCGATCTAACAAGCAGCATAACTCCATCAAACTTCTTCTGTGTAAGTTATGTGCAATAGACCACGCCCCGATAGCTAGACTGTTCCGTTAATTCTATTGCTGCGTTCCAGTCCAAAATTGTCATGCCCTTCACTCGCTAACTTCCCTCCGTCTCGTTCACTCGGATGTACGTCATTGCGAGTGCCCACTACTGGCGGAAACTGCAATGGGCTGAACTGGAACGTCCTAAGCCCTTGATCACTTGGAATCAGCTGTGGAGTTGATTTATTATTTAAATTTTTTTCCCTTTAATAATTTGTTTAATGCAGCATCCAAATGTTTATAGGTGTGTTTGGGTTGTTTTAAATTTAAAACATTATAATTAATATATCATAGAGTTGTCTGTGTGGTGGTGATTAGACGAGATATGTGGTGACGTCACAATCGTACTGCATTGTGGGACATAGGTGCCTGAAGTGTACATTCGAAGCAGACTCGCTCCCTCGGTCAAAATCGAGGGAACGAGGGTCTGTCCATATAAACTTCCCTCGTCCACTTCACGAAGTGGAACGCACTTCAAAGCTTAACTTAATATGTATTTAGCCACAAGGGGGCATTAGTGTCTCTTTTATAACTATATTAATACAGATTGGAGAGCCTTTTTAACAACGATTGTTGTGACGTCACCACAGATCTCGTCTAACACCACCACAACAAACAACTCTATGATATATTAATTCTTTTTTTTTTATTATTGAAAACAACCCAAACACCATATATACATTTGGATGCTGCATTAAACAAATTCTTAAAGGGAAAACAAATGTAAATAATAAATCAACTCCACAGCTGATTCCAAGTGACCAAGGGGGGCTTAGGACGTGCCGCCAGTAGTGGGCACTCGCAATGACGTAGGGGAGCGCGGGCACAACGTAACACGGGGCTAGTTGTAACACACTTGTTTTAAATACTTCCACACATGCTAGCATGACGAAACTTGGTGTATTTACTAGTTGCCATATCAACACTATATAGAGAAAAATTGCGCCAAATTATTACTTTTTTTGGAAGATATCCATAGACATTTAGCATACCATAGCAAAAGTAAATTTCTCACTTAAGTTAATTTTTCATCTCTATTTTTTGTGTTTATTTAAAATTAGACAAATCTGATATTGTTCTGATAGTTGAGGTAGTTCTTTAATGCTTCGCTAACTAGCGGAAGACACTAGCCGGGTTTAAATCCCAGTTGTGCAGGCGGGGGCATGTTGTCACACTGCGTTACAATGTGCCCCTATTCGAAATATGCTATTATATTCTATACTTTTATTAATTCTGTTGAGAATACAGGAGAAAAAGGTGAATAAAGACTTAGAGTCAATGTTCAGAAATTACTAATTATTTATTTTTTGAATTATGTTGTATAGCTGTGTTTTCCTGTGTTCGTAGTCAAAACTCAAAAATGAGTTTATATTTAATTATAAAAAAATGCCATTATTTTATATGAAAAAGTTAATAGTTGTATTTTATTTAGAAAATATTTTAGTTTGTCTTGTATATTTTTTTTTATTAGATCAGATAACATTTTAAGCTGTCATATGGTCATGTTACAATGTTCCCCATGTACTATGGGGCATGTTGTCACATTTCACTTCCATTCTTTCGGGGTATGTCAAGAAAAAAGTATACGCTGTATTAATAAAACAAAACCACATAATTGTACTAGACATGTGGGATAAAATAAATACTCTGTCTGAACCATAAGTAGATTTACACAAACTGAGAAAGTCCAAAAGCGTTAGTTTGTGCCCCGCTCTCCTACATCCGAGTGAACGAGACGGAGGAAAGTTAGCGAGTGAAGGCAGGGCATGACAATGTTGGACTGGAATGCAGCCGTGGAGGGATATTGTACCCAGCACTGTCACTTGTAGCCGATGTGTGTAATTGTCACTCAACACTGAGCACTGATCAATTTGGTGCCAGTGCCACCTATCGGTCAAAAGTAAATATGTCACACTACAAGTAATTGTTTAAAAATGGGCTTTCAACCATTTTGTTTTAAATAGTGTCCAAATGTCTTTAGTCATGTTTGCAGTTGGTCTGATGCTCACTGCATTGATTTTGAGCCTCTGTGATGCCCCTTAATTGCTGCTTACAGCTGAGAGCACTATTTCCCATTTATATTATAATAATGATTTTTAATGGTTTTATTTTTATTTGTAATTTTTTTTTTTTACACAAACCATTTTTTAAATTCAATTACAGACAAATACAATGCAAAAAATACAAGACAAATATAAGGCATTGTGGTACAGTTCAGAGCATAAAAAAAGAATAAATATATTTTAAAATGAACATGTATGTAAAACAATTACAATAACAATGCGATAAAGTGCTATAATATTAGAGCAGTTACATGCATTTTTGAAATGCATTAAATTTGTCTTGTTTTTATAAATGTTTTGTTGTGTGAGCTCATGTTTGAAAGGGTTTCAAAATATATTGTGAGATCAGTATTATAAAAGGTCATATTTGGAGGGTTTCTTATGAGTTATGATTTTTAATGTTGATTGATAGAATATACAAATTTGTGTCTGGGGAAAATACGTTTTTGATAAGATTTTGATTAAATAAATGCAAAAACATATAAAAAAAAAAAATCTCACTGACCCAAAACATTCTGAACAACCTCCCGAGAGAAATAACATTTATTCACTTTTGCCAGTTTTTTTGAATCCAAATTTACAAAAGAGCAAGGATCAAAACACTATAAAAATCATCGACATATGTAACAAACTCCACAATCATAGGTGATCATCGATTAATTGAAATACCATTCATAGAGATCGTGAATTTCTTTATATTCCTTGTGTGTAGCTATATAATCACAAGCAGTGCATATGGGCAGATCAAACTCCTGCTGCCGCAGTAAATGAGGAGTTGGAGAGAGATATTTCCTCCAGTTAAAGAACCTGCTATATGCTTCTTCGTCCTTGTCCAGCTGAAGCAGATATTCTGCTAGTGACTTTGCATCTGGGAAGTCATTCACATGAATGAAGGCATCGCCGGGATAAAAGTTTTCATAGTTTCTTCTGGGAGGACCCAGAACCACAGGGACGGTTCCTGCAGCAAGCGGCCCATTTATCTTCTCAGTGATGTAGTCCTTGTGGATGGAGTTCTCAAAGGAAAGGTAAAACTTGCAGCTAGCTAGGGTAGGATAGTATTCGGTATGATCCAAGAACTTTGCATAAGCCTTTCCGAACATATGCACTTGGATGTATTTGCTGAATTCTTGATAAAACTGGTTCCTTGTGCCGACACCTGTGCCGGCAGCATTGTTACTCACAATCCAACACACTAGTTTATCCTTTTTGGGAATTACAAACTCCTCATCTGGTTTCTTCCTGACAGTCAAATGCAACCTGGTAAAAATATCAGCATCCTGTCTGTAGCTGAGAGTGTGATTGAACAGGTTTTCCAGACCTGGTTTTTTCTGAGTGTTGGTCGGTGATTCTAGATGAAACCAAATCCACTTCTGGAACGGAGGACGAGGAGATGGAGGAAGGTTGGTCAGGTCCCAACTGATGGACTTGTGATAAATGAGGACAGCGTCTGCTTCGCTGTAGAGTGATCTATTAACCGTCAACAGACAACTGTCGATATTGAAAATATTTTTGCAGTCATTCAGGTCGAATCTGAAATCTTCAGGCCAGAACCACATCAGAAGAATAGGTTTGTCTTCTGCTGCACCCGTAAGAGAGCTCTTGCTCGTGTCAGAGTTGTATTGTGTAGGAATAAGAAGTGGAGGTGGACAGTTGTTTGAAGGTGATAACCAAAAAAACATGATTATCAGAGAGATTAAACCTGCAAACATCACTATTAGACTCAGACGACACAGCGATGAGCCATTTGTGATGAACATTTTCGGATCTGAGGAGAAGGACAAAAAGAAGTATTTGTTAATGAAAGCAAATAATAAAAAGAAATGTCTCAAAAAAATGCACACACAGTCAAATTCTGAAAATACAAATATATAGGAACTTTCATATATGATTATATGACATACTATCTGGGTTATGGGAACACAATGCTTTAATATGTTCCCTTAATGTACAGTAAATGTCTAGGGAGCAATTGAGGAGCTGTATTTAAAACAACATTTTAAATATACATCTTTCAACAGATCTCCGTTACTTTTTATTCATTTTACAATTTTTCTGAAAAGAACATCCCTCTGGTTTTTCAATACAAATCTCGTCCTAGATTAATAATAATGACTCAGACCATTATAAACTAAATGCATGTAAACATGCAAAACTAGCATTGCAGATACTCAAGTATTTTTTCTGCAAATTTGAAATTGTAAACAAAAAGTTCTAGCAAACATGTTGTCATCATCAATAATGTAAATATACCCTATCCAACTACATCAAACCAGTAGATCAGAAAAGAAAAGCAGGTTTGTCAAGTTCTTCCACGGGTACTGACAGATGAATCTGATAGCCGCTAATGGCACAGAAATGACACCTTCTCTTAAAACAAAACGCAACAGTAAAACAATCCCTCATGCAACATTTAATGCCATGACTATGATCTTTTAAGACTTCCTGCACCAATTTAAGACCGTTTAGAGGCCTTCATTTGTGGAAGAGCCTTTTTAAGGCATGTAGGCTATAATAGCAACAGCAATGAACGTTAATCATCATCTTGAACATTTTTAATTGCTACATGTTTAATCATCTTGAACATGTTTAATAGTTACATTCTCTCATTAGTAGACTCTTATTCAAACCAATGAATGAATAACAAACCATATCAAACGATTAGCTTTAATGTTTTATATTTTAATTGATAAGTATCAAAATATATAGTGGTACGGTGGCCGAGAGAGGTCAACGCGCTGCAACTGAAGAAAACACATGCAAATAGAAAAACACCTGCAAATTAAGAAAACATCTTCATCAGTTTCACAACACATGTGTGCTCCAAATACTCACAACACAACCAAATACAGAAACGCGCTGCAAAAGTTCACAACACAAACAAATACAGAAACGCGCTGCAAATAGAACGGAACACAACGGAAATGTTTCCGGGGAACCCAATAAGTGACGGACCCGGCTAGGACGTGCTTACAGCTGTCTACTTTTATTATTATTTAATTTTTTTGCAAAACATACAGAGATGACACGTTTATGGCATACAACTTTGTATACAATATACAAAATGTATTTACAATATGTTCAATGTCATAAGAATACTAAAAAGAACAATGAGCTGAAGACTAAAATAAATAAATAAAGATAGAGATAAAGAACATGAGGGAAAGACATTAATCTATACATCAGTTACATTGTACACATTTTGTCATGTTATGTTAAAATAAGTTTCATAAGAAATGTTAGAATGCAGCTAGGGTCCAAATATGAGACGGCAAGTTTTATAGTTGAGACACTCACACAGATATAACGCATATTTTAAAAACTTTGTTGTATAAAATGTATATTTATTTGCAACAGTTATGTTAACAGCAATAATATTATATTTCTGGTAAGAACGGCTATTCAGCTGATGGACACGCGCTGCGTTGTCATGGGAACATCCCAGGTGAAAATAATGAGGAAAATATTACGTTGTCTTTCGTTGCTCCCTTCATCAACATAATGGCACACAAGTGCCCCGCTCCCTCCAAAGTGCCCAATTCAAGGGCTCTGCCGTCTGCCCTTTTAAGAGAGTAGGGCATAGGTAAAGCTCACGAGCAATAAGCACGTCCGTCCGTCCGTCCGTCCGTCCGTCCGTCCGTCACTTATTGGGTTCCCCGGAAACATTTCCGTTGTGTTCTGTTCTATTTGCAGCGCGTTTCTGTATTTGTTTGTGTTGTGAACTTTTGCAGCGCGTTTCTGTATTTGGTTGTGTTGTGAGTATTTGGAGCACACATGTGTTGTGAAACTGATGAAGATGTTTTCTTAATTTGCGGGTGTTTTTTCTATTTGCATGTGTTTTCTTCAGTTGCAGCGCGTTGACCTCTCTCGGCCACCGTGTATTTGGAACGAATGCAGATCATTTATTCCTCGCCTGTTTGGCAAATCTTCAAAAACAAGAAAATGCAATGCATTTCTGGGTAATGAATCAAATGTGACACTAGCTGAAAAGACAGGTACATAGTTTCCTGTTAAAACAGTTCCCTATTTGTTTCAGTTCACTCGACACTGAGGAAGAAGCTGACGCAACTGAATAGAGCATAAGTACACGAAAAATCCTGAGTGCATGTAACACAATACATGGACACAATGTCTCGTTTGCTCACTTCTTTTGTAACCCACATATAGTGAGAAAAAACAAACAAAAAACTGCCAACCTATTATTGTCATAGGGGTATTTGAAAAGTGTTGTGTTACTGGCTCCTATAGCTTTTTGTTCTAAGCTTGGCACGTTCAGTTAGTAGCAGTATAGCTTTTTTAGGCTATCTTCATGGCAAAAACTGAGTTATCAAATTACATTAGTTGCATAAATACAATAAAATTAAAACCTTACTAAACAAGTGCAGACACTTTCAATTAAATTGCATTGAAGCCTATGACTTTTAGCCTCAGTGGTATGGAGAGCGCGGGGCACAACCTAACACATTTTGGTTTTGGCTCAATTATTTAAAAAATAATTAAGTTAGATTAATCTTTTTTTTTTTACACAAGCAACATACACATCTCTGCTACAAATGAACACTTAAAGTTTTTTCTAGGACCTACCATTTTCATACAGTTGCACTGTAAGTGACAGAAGTGCAGATGTTACATACCTCATATGTGGGGTTAATTGTTACAGACAGAGGGGTTAGTTGTAACACTTGTGTGTAACAGACATAATTGAGTACTATTTTATCTGTAGTTTGATATTTTTTGTGCATCTGTATAGATAGATATCCATACATCCATCCCTCATCCAATCATCCTTCTATTATCAATATCATGGATAGAGATGAAAGGGCTGCACAGTTTTTCAATTAATAAAAAATAAAATAAAATATTGTAATTGCAATTGAATTATATTTGTGTGTGGCAGCTGCATGCAAAATTATTATTATTAATAATAACAGTAATAATTAGTAAAAACGAGCTTAAAATCACATTTTAAAAGGGTTTATTGCATGGAAAACAGGCTATATTCTTTATACAGTCTGTATAAAGAATATAGCCTGTTTTCCATGTGACAGGCTATGTAATGTGGTTTGCCCAAGGAAAAATTCAGTTAAAAGAATTTGTTTTGCTTTAACCGGCAAACAACATTCCACAGCCTGTCACACACCCAGTTTAAGAGCAGTTTTTCTTCTTGTAATTAGGAGATTAGTGAGTATGCTTTACTTTCACGAATGAAATAAAGAACATTTGCATTTAAAGAAAGGCCATTTTGAACTGTTTCAATTATTTACACACTTTATAAAATTTCAATGTTTTCAATCTAATGCTTTTACAAGACTTGACTCTTTGTGATGTAGTCATACAAATAATTAACCATTTGCATAACTTTAACACAAGTTTTTATGTCTCAAATAATAAAAGCCAACAGAGGTTTTGCCGAAAAGTGAGCTAATACCACAAACTATACATAATATAATGTTTTGTTTTGTATAAAGCCTTTCTTTAAAGTAAATTTTGTTTTGTATCAATTGTATCTTAATTTTAATCGATGTTTCATCAACCAATTGTCTAGATTTAATAAATGAGAAGCAAATATAGCAGACTATATAATTAGGAAATATAGCATTGCATGTGAACTGGAGTGCGACCATTATAATAGAGTTACTCCTCTAACGAAATCCTAATTTTGAGCCATTATTACTGTGGAATTCTTTTTTTTATGAAGCTTTGAATTTGGCACTTTACACAATGAGCCGCCTATTGCACTTTCTGGCCATTTCGCGGTGTTGTTACATAGCCCGTTACATATTAGTGTGCCTTTATATTTTTACAGTCCATTTTCGCTGATATATCAGTGCTATTTGCATTTTTTTTTTTTAAACATTATTCTTTTATTCTGAAAATATACATAAAAGTAACACAATCCCTTAGTTGAGCGTCAATAAGAAGCCATCAAACATCGAAGTTCGCGTCATTTAAGATGGAACGGGCAGCGTCAATAACTCACACTTTAACAAAGACTAACCTCTGTAGTGCAGTGGCTCCTAAAGCTGTATCCTGTAGCAAACACTTGGTTGGAAGGGTTGAGTTTAAACTGAGTGAACACAGGTGTTTTGTCTACATAGGTCTGTATCAGGTTGATACAAGTTAAGGGGAGGAGCAGCCTTCAACACTCGGAGGAACAAGCTGAACTACAAGACAGGTTACTTCAAGAGACAAAATAAACGTGCCATTTCTGCTGCTGTCAGGCTTACTGGGAAAAATAATTCATAAACATTTGTGCAATTCCAAATTGCAAAATGGATGATATTAGGCTTGTTTGAGATGCGCCTAGACTCGCCTGAAATGTAGTCGAGTCGAGAGTAGGCGCTGCAGTGAGGGGAGGAGTGAAAAAAGCGCAGGCAAGACGGACAGATCTCTCTTCTCGCAGTGGATCTGACACCTGTGAGATCAAAGATGGATATCGCGGGATTCACGGGATTCACGCTCGTGCACAGTGTTGCTAATAAACTGGATGTAATTTAAATTCTGTTGCTTTTATATGAAAATAATTATAATGAACAAGACACCCATTTAATTACATAGGCTATACCAAAGACGTGTTTATCAATCATTTTTACTCTAAGGACTGTATAAATTGACTGGTCTTTAAAAGTTTGTGACCACCAAGGGGGATCGATGAGAATGCAGACAAGATGTTCTAAGATCGACGGAAAATGAAAAGTTGCGATTTTCTAAGATCATTGATTCTGAAGAGTCCAGTAGCATTTCTTTCAAAATGACCAAAGAGTTTCAATATTTTCCCTTTTTAAAACTTGACTCTTCTGTAGTTAAACCGTGTACTAAGATCGACGGAAAATGAAAAGTTGCGATTTTCTAAGCCTATATGGCTAGGAACTATACTCTCATTCCGGTGTAATAATCAAGGAACTGTGCGGCCGTACCATGGGTGCAGCAGGCGTAATGATATGACGCAGCGCCTGAAAATAGTCCCCAGCTCGGTAACTTCTTCCAACGTGACCGGGACTAAGTTTGTCTAACCTATAGACCTATTTTCATGCGCTGCGTCATATCATTACGCCTGCTGCACCCATGGTACGGCCGCACAGTTCCTTGATTATTACACCGGAATGAGAGTATAGTTCCTAGCCATATAGGCTTAGAAAATCGCAACTTTTCATTTTCCGTCGATCTTAGTACACGGTTTAACTACAGAAGAGTCAAGTTTTAAATAGGAAAAATATTGAAACTCTTTGGTCATTTTGAAAGAAATGCTACTGGACTCGTCAGAATCAATGATCTATGCTAAGCTATGCTAAGTGGTACCGTCAGACCCGGAGTTCGGTTGAATGGATTCTAAAACGGTAAAACTCAACTGTTTAACTCTGGGGGAGTTGTAAAATGAGCATATTTCCGAAAAAAGTGGAGTATCCCTTTAAACTGTCTGCTCCCGCGAGCCGCAGAGCGCAGTGACGCTCCTGATTGGTTGATTCTCAAGCAGCCAGTTTTATCTGCCTGAAAAAGGTCGTGCTTCGTCACATTATATTATATTATATTATTTATATATGTACGTAGCCTACATACATACACTGTACATACATACATACATATATATATATATATATATATATAGCTATAGCAAAAGAGTCAACTGGAACTTACAAAATTCAATTACATAGGCTACTTTAACAGAAATTAAAATAAAATAAAGTTTGTGCAAATAGAGGCCATGACACTGATGAGCTAGAGAAAATAAAAGACACCAAAGATATTATCTTGTCTGATCTTACACCACATTATTGTGCACGCCCTGTTTGGCAGTACGGAAAAACGAGTTTTTTATGTTGTTTTATGTTTTTATGTTTAAATGCCGAATGGAGGAGGGGAAGTCAATTACTTGGAAGTAAAGAAATATAAGGGTAGAGTTGAAGGAGTAGAATGGTGAGGAAAAAAGAGCATGTTACCTGAGATGAAGTCTTGTGTTTTGGCGGATCGCGAGAGCGCGCGGCACCTCTGGACGCGTCTCTGGTTAATTTGTTCTTGTGAAACGTCATCAGTTGATGCCCAAGTTGGCATACTTTTTTTTTCTTTCTTTTTTTTTTGCAAAGAATTTTATTGAACAATAGAAACAACGATAAATGGCCTGGTACAAAATATGAAATGTCTTAATCAGACAACAGACAAGCACCATAGCATAAGATAAAGAAAATATAGCCTAAATAAATAAAGTAAAATAAAATAAAGAAATAAAATAAAAATACATTCAAGTTAATAATTAATAAATAAAAGACTAGGGGGTTTCAGCAAGTTTAAGATCCTCTATCAAAGTAGAGTTAAAGTCTTCATTAATTTTAACGTTAAGTATGACACAGTTTCTTATGAAAAACGTAAAAGTTTGGAAGTGTTTTCAGGAATCTATTCTTGTGTAAAAAGAATTTCTCAAGAATAATAAATATGTTAACTGCCAAGTCATGCGTTTCATCTTTCATAAAAATACCAAATATTACATTTTCCTTGTTAATACAGGTAAATCTTCAAATTTAGGGTGAACTATCCCTTTAAAGACATAAATCATTCTTATGAAAATACTTGATGAACACAGATATATTATCGCTATCATGTGTTTGTCTTCATGTTTCATCAGTTGAAACGTCTCTATTTGCATGTTATTAATAATAATAAAACGTATGACGTTTCAGGAAATGCCTTATATAATAACTTATTATATAAGGCATTTCCTGAAACGTCATAAGTTTAATACTTAGCCTATATGAATCTCACTTCTGGACTTTCTGCGTGAGGTATGAATCAGTATGTACTGGGCTTCCAGTACAGTATCCAGGCCCATCCTCACCTGAATGGCATGCACACACAGACAAATAAACAGGTCTGTGTATTACCACTGGTCATATAGCTAGGGTTGCCAACTTCTGAATTTGCACATGCAAATTTACAATCATAAAACAGAGTTATGTTGTTTTCGTCTGATTGTAGGGCTAAGCAAATATGGGCAGAACTCTTTACTGCCCTAGTAGGGGAGACCGGGGAAATTTGCAACACTTTTTGAATTTCTCCGTTATTCAAAGTTACTCAGAGAGTATTTGGACTAGACCAACCAAATTTGTATATATTAAACTTGCATCTGTCTGCTTATTACCCATACCATTTAAAGATGATTACATCTGCAATATGACATATCGTTCACAGTGTTTATTTGAATGGAAGAAGCCAGACGTTGACCCCAGCCCAGGGGACGGTTGCAACACGTTAAAAATACCTTAAATTTCACTAATTAACTTTAGCTTTTTGTCTCAATGAGCATAGAATTCTGAAAATATTAACTGTTTTAGGCCTACTATATTATAGTATTATTTATTTATACAATAAAATTATTGTAGCCTATTATTTATTTATTTAGTCATATTTATCAAATAACAGTTGAGTTTTGTTTGTTCATGTGTAGAACATAGGCCTACATAGATTCAGTGTGCAGGCGTTACAGATGCTATTCAATCTCTCCATATTTCAGTGTCAGACAGGAAGAATTGAACAATTTGCAATGCAACAAACTTTTATTAAACATGCAATTTATAACTTGTTGCAAGTCCCCGAACCTATCAGCCATGACAGAACATCATACGCCTGCTAGACACACTGACTCTGACACATGCTAACCATGTCACTTAGAAGTCAACAAAACAATAATTCAAACTAAGTAAGTTTTGATTAATTCATAAAAAATGTCAGGACAGTATGACAAAAATACATCTCATGAAAAAATTTACTTTGATACCTCCAAAACAAGTTTTGATCAATAAGCAGAAGAGGTTGAATATGTCTACTGTCTTCTTGGTGGGTGGAGGGTCTAACTGTGCATGTGCAGTGTGAGTGTCATCACTCTCACTTGTTTCTGATTGGAGAAAAATGACATGTTGACCCCATCCCCATGTTGCATCTGTCCCCGGTCTCCCCTACTTCAAAAAGCCTTTTAAAGGTATATATGTGAATTAAACATGGCACAATGGCCTTCATCATCACAGTATGCTAATGCCTATCTAGTACAAGGGTTTCATCAGTATGCGGATCGAGGACTGTTGTGACACTCCAGTCACAGGATGGTTCTGTCAGGAGAGACAGAGTCGTTCGCACCTCAATGACACGTCTGTACCATTTTCTTCACAGGACATATGCTTTCAACTACATACTGTTTATTTACGGGTGTGTTCTAATATGTAACTATGCCATGTTTGGTCTCATCTGACAGCCTATAAACTGAAATGAATGATGGTGAACTTAATAGAGATATTAAAGTATCCTAATTGTGGCAGGATAAGTGATGTTGCCCTCCTATTGGCTCTGGTTAAGTGACTTTGACAGACCAATGAGGTGCAAGCGGCCACAATATTTAAGGTCCCTTATTTTGACGGGTGTATGGGTCCTCGTGGGTTGGGGTTCTTCCCTTCCTGACATTTTTGTTTCTTCAGAGTTAGAGCGGTGCTGGCATTATGGCAAGTTTGTGGCGGAGTTCACTCTCAGTAACAACATGCTACAGGTGTGAACGCTGGCCGGTAGACAAAGAGTAACCATACAGCTGTGTGTTTGGTGGTTGTTCTACCTAAATCTTAAATGGGGAGTGGAACATCATTATCTCTAAGCCCTAACTGAAGACGCTATATGACACCGCTATATGTGATGCCGCTGCTGTTTTGCTTCAATACTTTGCTTGTATTAGTTTTGTTTGCTTTGCTTTTGGCAATATTTTTTTGTTTGTTTTGCTTCCTGGCAATTTTGTTGTTTGTTATGCTGCTTGCCAACATTGTATTAGTCTTGTTTGTTTTGCTTTTGGCAACATTGCCTTTGTTTTGCTTTTGGCAATATTTTCTTTGTTTTGGTTGCTTTTCTTCCCGGCAACACTTTATTAATGTGTGTCTCTTCCCTCTTTCTCCAGGAGCCAGTGAGGACTAGGTGTGGAGCAAGGGAGGCTAGCTGCTTCATTCAGTAGTGTGTGCTTCATTTTATAATAAAGTGTATTTTTGTATTGTTCCTCACGTCTCGGTAAAACTTACCTGTGTGTCCTTATTGGGAGTTATTTCCCTGGCTCTCCACCAGGGTGGTGTAGTCGGATTAATTTAATAGTGAATCACTTTACCCTCCACTCGAGTCTTGCCACATAGTACAATTTAGGTACTATTGGTTAAACATGCATTGAGGAGAATATGTTAATGTTCTTCTCCCCCTCTGGATCTCCAGCCATTTGCCTCATCTTTTGGTTTCTTGTCGGTTGGGTTTGGTGTTGGTATCATGTTTAACAATGCTTTGTGAGGAGGAAAGGTAACCGTTGATCTAGGAGAAAGGCTTTAACCCTGCCACTCCCGCACACCATTGCTTAACCTCATACTACAAAGGCTTTTACGGCCTCTTCTTCATTATTTGTTACATCTGAGTTTCTATACAGTATTGTTCCATTCTACTGTCTGTATATTTAAACATGTAACTTAAATAACTTTGCCTGTTTTGAGAATCTTTTCTATTATCACTTATGTTGAAAGCTTTCCAGATTTTTGAATGTGAATATGAATATTTATGAAGAGATCTGTCATGGATTTTCAGATTTCACAGCCACGTCCATAATGTCTGAATGAAAACGAAAAACGGGTGAATGAGAAATAGCATTGACAAATTAAAAACCATATCCATGACAGATATGTGAAATAAGATGTTACTATTAAGTATTTTAAAGTAAGTTTTAAACGTGTTGAACTTTATATAATGAGATTTGTATGCGTCTCTCTGGCTAAAGTCACAGTTCCTTAAATATTTCTGATCAGATGAAATGTTACTAATGTTTTCCAGATTCTACAAAATAACCAATATGAAAGAATATGAGATTTATTTATAATTATTTGTTTTAAATGTTTAAACGGTGCTAGTTGAAGTGTGTTTAGTTCTGCGCGCTCTGGCTGTCATGGGTTAAAGTCCACAGGCTCGCAGCGAGCCGCGCTTCAATAGTCGGTCTGTGAGATCTCGCTGTGATCTGTAGCGAACTCTCAAGTATTTTAATCTAATACACAACAAACACCGACTTCCATAGATAAAACATAAAATAGTGAATAATAGTTCATATTATTTGAAATGTTAAATTATCAAGTATAAATATTTTTATTTAATACACAGCGAAACACGGCCTTACATAGATAAAACATAAAATAGTGTATAATAGTTTGTTTTGTTTGAAATAAGACGTTAAATTATCAAGTATTTTAAAGGTAGGCCTAGGTTTAAACATGTTGAAGTGAACTTACCATCTGTGAAATTAGGAGGTCTTTTTGTCTCTGGTTAAAATCATAGATTCTTGAATTTAGAATCCTTGAGCAGAAGAGATGTTTGCACGTTTGCTAAATTGAAAATGAAGATTGTTTTCATCATGGCAGGGGCACAGGCCCTCCCCTTCCTCTATGCGTAGTTGCTATAGCATATGCAGTTTGTTTCAGAAAACATCAAGCAATTAAAAGATAGGCCAGGCACCTGGGCCCGTATTCATAAAGAATCTTAATGCAAAGAGTAGCTCCTAGTGACAAAATTCGAAGAAAATTCTTAGAAATGTGGGCGTTTACTCTTAAAATTAAAGAAAAAATCCTAGTAAAGAAAAAAGTAATTCAGAAAACATCTTAACCCTTAAAAGAGGTCTTAAGGTCAAAATTGTTAGGAGCACGGACGATGACTTTTAAGAGGCTTAAGAGTTTCTTTAGCAGAGGAGAACATGGCAGAAAGACAAAGAGGGAGAAGAAATGTGTCAGACAATGAATAATAGTGAGTTAATAAGACGCTATAGATTAGATCATGCAGGGATCATGTTTGTGACATATCTTATTAGAGACACGCTAACATCTCCAACACAGCACAGAAATGCCATAGCGCCAGAAATTAAAGTAGGCTAATCACTACATTACGATATTTGGCAACTGGGCAAATTCCATGTTTGATACATTAAAACCAACATTCAAACCACCACTTAAATAGACATGCCAGCAATCAGTGTAATCGGAAAGAGTGGAACAATTTTTATTTCATTCTAAGCCAAGCAAATACCTTAGGCTATAGGAAATTAACAGCATGGTAAATAAAAATAAAAAGGATTTATATACACATATATAATGTGTGTGTGTGTGTGTGTGTGTGTGTGTGTGTGTGTGTGTGTGTGTGTGTGTGTGTGTGTGTATGTGTGAGAGAGAGAGAGAGAGAGAGAACGGTCAAATAGGAAAAATTACGCATGTAATCACTACTTAAAATCACTTTTTTTCCCCTTCTTGGACAACCAACCAATCACAGTCGTCAAAAGATTGTGTCATACATAGCAACGGGGTCAACCCCGCCTCCTCTCTAAGATGAAAGTTTTTAGGCTTGTTCGACTTCATACGGCTCTGCGCACATAGACATGTCGGCGGCTGACTTGAAGCAGTGCATGCCGGTTAGAAATTTTGTCCGACTTGATACAACGCCGACGCCACGTGACTGTGACATATGCCATCAAATTACCGCGAAAGCGATTTGAGAGTAGCCGGAGAACTCAGCCAGCGCAGCTTCTCAAGAGCAGCGAGAGGCATCCAGCTGCAGCCCCGCAGACTCACCTCCGGCTAGACACCACTGGCTGGACACCAGTGGATGGACAGCAGACGTCATTTCCGTATCGTCATTCACTTTTCAAATTTACGTCATTTCCGTATCGTCAATAGGCTTGTTTGAGATGCGCCTTGCATCGCCTGAAATCTATGCGAAAGTAGGCGGCTGCAGTGAGGGGAGGAGTGAAAAAAGCGCAAGCAAGCCGGACAGATCTCTCTTCTCGTCAGTGTACGATAATTATCGTATTTGTACGATCATTTTTGACCTCTGTACGATGTACGATCAATAATGAAAAAAATCCCATAATGTACGATAATTTCAGAGTTTTCAGTCTTTCGTCCAAACACACATCCTCCTACCGCTTCTCTCTCTGACCCCGAATCATTTCGCAGGCTCGCCTGCCTGCACGCAAGCACACGTATACACACACACACACACACACACACACACACACACACACACACACACACACACACACACACACACACACACACACACACACCACATGGTGTCGACCGCACGTCAACACTACACTACAGTTTTGCCGAAGAAGACAGTTCAGTTTAGATCAGTTCCATGATGGCATCCAATCTGTACCGTAAAAGGATTCCCCAACCAACAACACCTGCCAACACAGCACAATCCGATGATGACAGCAACTTAGAGATCGAATTTGAATCTTTCTAGTGTTAATTGTGCACATTTTTCTCTCTGTATCATAGTTTAATTATGGTCTAGTTCAAAATGTGGACTGTCGGCATATCTTTTGCACTTTGGCAAAAAAAAGTTAAGTAGCCAGACTTCCTCCAGTTAGTGTGAGCGTATTACACAGCTTGTTTAAATTGGCTGTAAAATTATTTGGAAAATAAAATTGTTGGAAAATAGCTATATTTTATGTGTTTGGTTCGTGTACGATAATTTTTCTCAAAAAACGATAATTTTGAGGTTTTGGTACGATACTTCGACATTTCTAATCTGGCAACACTGCTTCTCGTAGTGGATCTGACCATTGCGAGATCAAAGATGGATATCGCGGGATTCACGCTCGTGCAGTGTTGCTAATAAACTGGATGTAATTCAAGTTCTGTTGCTTTTATATGAAAATAAATAAATTGAACAAGACACCCAAAGTACTTCTTATTTAATTCCATTCCAAATACATGTTTATCAATCATTTTTTCTTTAATACAGACACATGTGTTTTTATTTTTTTATTTTTTTATAAAAATTAAATTGCATAACCCAAAGAGATCGCACTGTCAGATAGTTTGGGAATATTCACACATAACATACACATAAAACATGATATCAGAGTTTTAAAATCAAACATTTTAAAAGAGAACAATACATCACGGTTGTTTAAACCAATGAGCTTTAAGCTGTGTCGTCAGCAAGTCGTTTCCCATCGTGCTTTTAGGCTTGTTCGAAACTATAGTGAATTTATGCAGATTTATACAGATGGTGCTAAAAAACCAGAGACAGAAGAAACAGGGTTTGGGGTGGCAATTCCAGGGAAAGAAGTAGAAATTTGTAAAAAAACATCTAATAATTTAGGGGTATATACAGTAGAGATGATGGCAATTTTAATTGCTTTACAATGGGTGGAAAAGGTAAGACAGGAAAAGGTTTTAATATGTTCTGATTCTTTATCAGTCTTGGCAAGTTTAAGGTCATTCCATTCAAAAGCTCGGCAAGATATCCTGTATGAAGTACTTCAATTAAACACAAGGTTAAGTCATATGGGATGTCAGGTTAAATTTATGTGGGTGCCAGCACATGTTGGCATTACAGGTAATGAGATGGCAGATAGGCTGGCTAAAAGGGCGCTAACAAAAGAGAATGTAGAAGTACAGGTTAATGTTAGTAAAGCAGAGGTTAAAAGCATAATTTGGGAGAAAATAAATAAAAGATGGCAAGAGAAGTGGGATAGAGAGGAGAAAGGGAGGCATTTATACCAAATTCAGAGAAATGTTAAAGGGGATAGGGTGGGAAGTGGGAATAGGAAAGAAGAGGCTGTGATGACGAGGTTGAGGTTGGGACACTGTTCACTGAATAAAACACTAAAGTTGATAGGGAAGCACCAGACAGGGTTGTGTGAGGGTTGTCGAGAAGAGGAGTCAGTGGAGCATATAATTATGAGTTGTAAGAGATATGAAATGCAGAGGCAGGTAATGAAGAATAAGTTGAGGCAGATTGGGGTGCAGGAGATTACATTAAAAGGGTTATTAAGCGCAGTAAATGGGACTCAGAGTAGAATATTGATGTTATTTTTAAGGGAGGCGGGACTTTTCAATAGGATTTAATTGATCATTAAAGTGTGTTTTGTGTGTGAGTGTTTATTTGAGGGGAATGAGTGTTATGTAAGTGTAGGAAAGAGAATGGACAAAGTTGTATTATAAGATCTATTATCTGATCCATATTCCGGAGCAGAGGGGGGCGGTAATGCACCAAAAAGCTGGATGCCAACCGCCGTAAAATTGGAAAGAAGAAGAAAGAAGAAGGCTTGTTCGACTTCATACAGCTCTGCGCAGACCGATCGGCGGCTGACTTGAAGCAGTGCATGCCGGTTAGAAATTTTGTCCGACTTGATACAGTGCCGACTCCACGTGACTGTGACATATCAAAGTACCGCGAGAGCATTTCGAGAGTAGCCGGAAAACTCAGCCAGCGCAGCTTCTCAAGAGCGGCTGCACTGGGTTGCAGGAGGGCTGATGACGACACAGCTGTCCCACGATTGGCCGGATTCACTGCATGACAACGATCACGTGTGTTTCGTGTTTATTCGAACACCTTTAGTTACTCTAAAGCTCACAAATCAGTTTTTTATAACAGTAAACACTCTTTTCATGTCGTATGTTATATTGTGTCATGTTTATCAAATTAAAACTGATTAAAAAACGTATAGACTCCACTTCATTAATAGTAGCAATTATGTTGAACTTTATTCTTGTTCAAACAGACGCTGTATGAAGCAGTACATAAAGTAGGCCTATTGAATGAAAATGTCTCTGAAACATCTGTGTATTATTTGGCCAATATTACATTTATTTCACTTCAGCTGTGGTAAAGTACGCGAACACCACGTGAGCGGTCACTACGGGAACCAGAAAGTGTCCGACTTCACGTCTCCGTTTGCTGCTCCTCCCCGCCTGCACGCGGCTACTCTTGCCGATCGGTTACATCCAGCCGCAGCCGATGTCGAACACACCTTATGTCTTTTCCTTACTCAGAGTTGCTCTCAGATCGGTCCCGAATTGCTCTTAAGCTAAGACTCCTACGTAAAAGTTTTTAAGCTAAATTAAGAGTTTTCTGAGAGGATTCTTAGAATCTTTATGAATACGGGCCCTGGTGTTTTACAATCAAAGAAGCCACAGTCTCCTATCATAAAATTTCCTGATCTGAAGCATTCCTGTCAGGAAGGGAGACCCCAAAATGTCCCCATTCTGACACTTCACAGGGACCAGGCTGTAAGATCAGTATAATTAGATGTTTATACCAGGGCCTTCAGGAAAAGTCAGGGGTCAAAACAAAAGAGCCAGGAAGTTACATTTTATATAGCCTATATCCAGTGATTGTGCTGATAAGCTAAATCGTACTCTTCCTGGGTGAGCTGTCCCCCAGCCTGTTGTTCTAGGAGAACGCGTGAAAGAAAGATGAAACCCAAAAATAACACCTCAACTCTGACACCTTTTGAGCACCTTGACACCTTAGAACACATTATAGATCACCCTTTGACTTTATGAATACACAAAAATGACAGCTTAATGATTTTTATATTTTGTGCATTTATTTAAAGACTGCATGTAGGCCTACCATTTTGACGCTTGTGTTACCTTACTACTTTGGCAATATTAAAGGTTTTTATGAAATATTATTTCTATTTTTCAGCACATGTAGTCAGAGTTACAGAAAATAATAATAGTGCAACAAATAAGGCGATTGTGCCTTATTTATTTTAATCAGGTTTGTTAAAAGTATGCTTGAATGATGTTAGTTCATCTGCGCTACCATGTATTTGCTATAACAAAGAAAATATTTGAAAAACCTGTTAAAATCAAGTAATGATGCAATCCTTTAAATCTTAACTTTGAGTGCATCAGAATTAAATGGATGTAAAATTATTATCATGTGACATTTTATTTAATGTGACAGAAAAGACACCAATGACACAATGAATCACCAATGGCACACATAAGACCAAAGATCATTATTCTTCAACCATAATTATGTAGATGAGACTAAATTGTTACATTTGGCATACAATCTAAATGAATAGCTTCGAATAAAGTTTATCTATAAATTATCCGGTGTCACTGGGGTTCTCCCATAAGAAACAGTAACACCAGTGACAATTTTCATGAAAATACCATATCTTGTCATTCATGGTATACTAACTAAATTAAGTTGTTTATTCCATAACTATTCTTGTTTATTTTTAATTTTTATTTTTTTACAACTCCCTAACAGTAAAGTGGGTCATACCAGTGAGTTCAACTAAAGCTTCATATGAAATCATGAGATAAATGAGAAGATTTTTGATAACTGAAAAGAGGCCATGGGCTTTTCTTCATAGATATTCATGAATTTGGAAGAAGGAAGTCGAGTGATGTCATCAGCATGATTTTTATTTCAAAATATTAGATTTTTGTTGAACGGTAACACCAGTGACACAACTCGAGGGGACCACTACTTTCAAATATTAAAAATCAAATATTGCCACATAGATGGCTCAAGACGTCATAATTGTTCAAATAACATATTGTTTCATTTTAAAATGTGAAGAAATTGTAACCCTAAAGTGTTTTTCTAGTGTGATATTTCTGTAAAGGCTAGGGACAGAAAATGGACATTGCCATAAAATGACCCAGAAACGATTATGCATACATTTTACCTGAGCTATTATTTTACATAACAGCATCTGTTCAAAAACGTTACAATTTTAAAGCAAAAACTGTGCTTAGTCGTCTTAAATCTTATTTATCCAAAGATATTCAAACAGTATTTTGTCCACCGACACACACCAGTATGAGGTATTCATGGCGTGCATGTCGGAGTGCGTGTATGAAAAAGTATCCTAAATGAAAACCGTGCAACCCAGTGTCACAAAAAGACTTGCAGGCTATATATGCATTATAATTAGATTTTTAACTTTAAAGTGTTAGTTTCTTTTGTTCGTGATTTAAAAAAAAAGATTTTTTCTAAATAAAAATCTGTACATTTATTCACGTTTCTATTATTTTTGTCTATTTAAATTCTATTTACACACACACACACACTAATGGTCAATAACTGTAATTTATTGAAAGCCATCTTTTTTCTGAAAAAGATGACACCTTACACTTGAAGAGCGCACATTGTTTTAGAATTTTACAGTCAAAAACAAATTATGTGGGGTTAATTCAATGTTCTCAAACCAAGCTCATGCACTCGTCACAATGGTGGTAACCCCCAAAAAACCAAAATACCAGAAACTTTTCTAAACTATAGCAAAACAAAACATTAAACATTACTAAATCTCCCACTTAACATTAATCTGGTACAAACCCAGACAGCATGGTAACATTGATTCAATGTTGAGTTTTGATCCAAACCATAATTTTGGTTGACATCAAAATTTCAATGTTTAAAGTGTGTTGGATCAGCATTGAAATTTTGATGAAAGGGAACAGCACACATGGGTGAAGACAGTGACTAACAGTGAGTCTTAGTTTATGAGCACAAGATCTTGCAGGCCTGTATCTGTGCAAAACACTACTGGGTGTTTCCCAATCAGTGGGGCGTTTCAGTTCATGATGGCCACTTTCAATGGTGTTACCTCATTTGCTTTAATACACTGGGGGTTTGGTTTAGGGCTGGGCCCTCATGATTTTAGCAAGTCTTTTGAAAAATGGTTGAAAAAACACCAATTGTAGTTTGAAAATTGGCACTAATTGGTATATGCCCATTTTGGTTTTCCATGTGGGCTTCTCAGTAGTTAATTGATGCTTCCTTATTAGAGAGAAAACACAAGGTGTGTCCTATACGGAAGTCTTGTGTGTTTGACATGCATGAACTCTCTGAGTTTCAAACAATGGTGCATATAATGTATTTCTGTTTTTAGCATGCTTTTTACTTGCATTTCATTTATTGTTACTAAATCTACTAACATACATTAATTTTCAAAGCAAGTAAAGTGTTGAAATAAATCGCACAGATAGCATGGGAACATTGATACAATGTTGAGTTTTGATCCAAACCATAATTTTGGTTGAGATTGACATTTCAGTGTTTAAAGTGTGTTGGATCAGCATTGAAATTTTGATGAAAGCCAACAGCACACATGGGTGGAGACAGTGACTAACAGTGATTTGTAGTTTATGAGCACAAGATCATTCAGGCATGTCTCTCTGCAGAACACTAGTGGGTGTTTCTCTATCAGTGGGGCGTTTTCAAACCACAATGGGCATTTTCAACCGCTTCACCCGATTTGCTCTTCCACTGGGGGCTTGGTTTAGGGGTGGGGTGGTTTAGCAAGTCTGTTGAAAAATAGTTGAAAAACATTTATTGTAGTTTGAAATTGGCCACTGATTGGTAAACGCCCATTTTGGTTTTGCATGCGCACTTCTCAGTAGTCTAATGCTTCCTCATTAGAGAGAAAACATAGGTGCATCCTATACAGAAGTCTTGTTTGTTGAAGCACCTGACATACTTACATGACTTCTCTAGCACAGTTTCAAACAATGGTGCATCTACATTCTTAAAAAATGCACATTGCTTTAGTTAAGTTTATGACCAATTTCCTGAATAAAGTTCTAACGTCATTTCACACATTTCTTGAAGTGCAGGAGACATGAATATGAGCAAGAAAGTTACACTACAAACATAGCCCATGTCTTGCATCCGTCAGTGCTTGCATGCAGAGCACATTGCTTCTTTAGTAGGAATGAAGGCAGACGAAGATGGACAATTAAAAAAAAAAGAACCACCCTCCTGATAATGCCGTCATTTATTAAGTTGTTGTCGACAGCATAATCACCTGACCTGGGACTTGATGATATCCTGTGCCTTATCACTGCTTAATCAGGTAATCATTCATATTCCTGAATCTGTATTAAATTTGAGAAATGTAACTGATTTCCATTCAGTTTAGTTTGTTTCCACTGAAACACAATAACAAAAAACATCTTGTGTTTATTAAGAAAGTGACTGACATGGCTATTTTGTAATATTTAAAGAGATTAAGGCGCGGTGGTGGTGGCGCAATGGATAAGACACATGCCTTTGGTGTGAGAGACCCGGGTTCGAATCCACTGTGAGACACCAATGTGTCCCTGAGCAAGACACTTAACCCCTAGTTGCTCCAGAGGCGTGCGACCTCTGACATATATATAGCAATTGTAAGTCGCTTTGGATAAAAGCGTCAGCTAAATTAATAAATGTAAATGTAAATGTTAAGGTCTACATAAGGCGAAACTGCAGCTTCAAATGGATAGTTCAGCCTGAAATGAAAATTCTGCCATAATTTATTCACCCTCAAGTTGTTCCAAACCAGGTTACCAACATTCATTAAAATATCTTCTTTTGTGTTCAACAGAAGAAAGAAACTCATACAGGTTTGGAACAACTTGAGGGTGAGTAAATGATGACAGAATTTTCATTTTGGGCTGAACCATCCCTTTAAAGACATTTTCATTGAAAAAACCTAAGCTCTTTTATTCTACAAGATAAACTTTTTACTTGAATACTATGTAGTTTCACAGAAAATGAACTGAGATATAGTTAATGGCTATAGCTCATAGGTGTTTGTTCCTCTTCATGAAGAGTTTAGCTCTAGTCATTATTGCTAAAAATAAATGAAATGAACAGAATTTAACGATACTTTAATCGTAGTTAGAATATTTTGTGTTGAGCAACTTTTTAAAAAAGTGAATCATATTTTGTTTAGTACATTAACAGTCTTGAATGTGGCAACTGAATTGACTTGTTCTTGAGTAACATCACGCTGTCTTTTTCAGATTTCAGAGAACCCAAAGGAAAAGAGGCAGTAGTCTGAAGAAAGACAGATTTTTAAAAACCTGAACCGCTGAACCACCTGTAGTTATGACATCAGACTTCTGAAGCCAACTTTATTTTTAAAGGTTGAAATGCTTTGTCCTATTTCTCCCCCTTTCTTTTTTAAAGAATGATATTTTAATATATTTTTGTCATTCACTGATTGAATAATATAAATTGACAACTTATGAGTAGGAAATATGAATTGGAAATGTGTCATTTATATTTTAAAAGGTTTTTGCCAAATTTTTAAATGGTCAGGAATTTGCTGACGCATCATTGAAGTGTAGTTGAAATATTAATGTTGTTTCAACATTAACTTGGTACATCAGATGGCAACATTGTTTGACATTCCTTTACAGTTGTATTTTCAGTGTTTCAACAATGTATTTAGAATCAACATCACATTGTAACATTGATCAAATATTACCAAAGATGATTTCTGTTAATTTCAGAGTTGATTCAACAGAAGTGATGTAGATTCAACATCATAGTGTAACGTTGATTCAATATTACCATTGATTATTTTTGTTAATTTCAGTATTGATTCAGCATTGGTGATGTAGAATCAGCCATAGTGTAATGTTGATTCAGTAGCATTACTATTGATTTTTTGTTCAACAGTTTCAACATTAACTGAGGGTGCAAAAGTGATGTTGATAAAATATAACTTTGTAATGTTGAATCAATACTATTACCGTTGATTTTTGGTTGAAATCTCAACATTGCTTCACCATTAACTGAGGGTGCAAGAGTGATGCAAAAACAACATTACTTTGTAATGTTGAAGCAATATTAACACCATTGATTTGTGATTGAAATCTGAACATTATTTCAATATTAACCGAGGGTGCAAGAGTGACGCTAAAGCAACATCACTTTCTAACGTCATTTCAATGTAATCAGCGTTGACACATGAACACTGACTTAACATTGTTTCAATGGTAACATGCTATCTGGGAAACAATTTTAGCATTTACTCTCCCCTTTAAGTGTCATGGCAAAGCATGCTGGGGAATAGAGATCCCAGCCCAGTTTCAGTTAAATTTAAGTTTGTCTAATTAAAAGAAACAAGTTCATAGAACTCAAAACAATTCAACAATTCAACATAATTAAAATGTGTAAGTTTTGTGAACTCAAAAGAAAAGAAAGTTCTTAATACTCATAAAAGTGAATTTGATTGAACTAATTTGTATAATTTAAGTTGGCCCTACTCAACCAAATCATTATTTTGAGCGTTAGGGTTTACAGAAAATCAGCACACATAAGCCTCTGTGGTCCATGATGTAGCATAAGTAAAGTTGTCTTGAGTGGATATTTAATTGTACTCGTCTTTAGGTCTTCAGAAGTCATTACTTCAGGGTAACTGGGGATCCCGAGAATATTTAATTTCTCTTAAAACCAAAGATTAAGCTAAAAGACACTAGTTTCCAGTGTTCCCTACCAAAATCAAATAGTGTATACAATTTGTATGACACTTTTTTTTGTTGTGTTCTGACACAACGGGCCCTATTTTAACGATCTGAAACGCAAGTATCAAACGTGAAACGCAAGTAACTTTGTGGGCGGGTCTTGGGCACTGTTGCTATTATACCGGCGGGATAAATTACTCTTGCGCCCGACACAAATCTAAAATAGGTTGTTCTGAAGTAGCTTCATTACTCATAGGTGTGGTTTGGGCGAAACGTGAAATAAACCAATCAGAGCGATATGTCACATTCCCTTTAAGAGCAGGCGCGCTTGTTCCATGGCGGCTTGCTATTATAACGGCGGATTTGCCAGACGCGCGCCAGGAGCGTTTCACAGCCGAGGAGACCGACGTTCTCGTCAGGGCCGTAAAACACAGAGAAGTGACATTGGGGATGGAGAAACACACCCAAATTAGCTTCGGTTAAACAGGCGTATGATAATTTGGGTAAATGTGTAAGCTAGATGTTTGCTTTTATAATAAACTATCTATCTATCTATCTATCTATTGTAATAATGTATGATTTGCAAAAATGAAAACTGCTGCTTCTGTGTAGATTAGAGAATCAAAGTGCATGCGCGTTGTGCACACGCTACATTGATTATGGCCAAGCATGCGCCCTTAAAATAGCATATGAATATAATGCGCAACGCGCCACTGACTTTAGACTAGGTTTCTCCTGGTCAGTGGCGGAATTGTTTTCTCAACCTGCAAAATAGCATTAGGGAACGTTTGCGCCGGAACACGTCTCCTCTTTGCGCTGAACCGCCCCCGGGAGCGCAAGTGTATTTCCTAGTTTACCGGCGTGCGTCTATGGAGGGAAAAGTCCGCTGTGCGCGGGTGCAAAATAGGAATGATACATCCGTCGGTGTACAAAGTCAATTGCGCTGGGTGCAAGATAGGACCCAACGTCATTAATTGCACTGTTAACGATTTTCTTGTATTTTTACAGTACAGTACTGGCAGCAAGGTTGCCAGCAAGTTACTGTATTTTGATTTACAGTAACTGTACTGTAATTTACTTTACAGTACAGACGATCAGTACTGTAAACTACAAAACAGTACTTTACTGTATTTTTACTGTATTTTTGTAATGTTTCTGCTTCTGCTGTAATTAATTATACAGTATTGTACTGTAATATCTATATTGATACATTATTGCTAAATATTATAATTTTCAAATTACTAATAATGATAATATTATATTTATATAATATGTAGTTATTACAGTATATAAATTTACAGGTAATAATATTATAATGCAACTTCAGAATAACTGCAAATCAATCAATCCAAACAATGTTATTGTCAAAAAAAATGTTTATTAATCAGTTACACTGTGTATTTGTGAAAAAAACATTTCATTTAGGAACATTGCATGTCCAGTACACCAGCACTTTACAGGTAAACAGCTTTTAAAGGGATAGTTAAAGGAACACGCAGACTTTTTGGGACTTCAGCTTATTCCCCGTATCCCCCAGAGTTAGTCCATACATACCCTTCTCATCTCCGTGCGTGCCGTAACTCTGTCTGACGCACCCACCGCTAGCCTAGTTAGCACAAAGACTGGAGGTAAACGGCTCCAGCTGGCATACTGCTCCCAATAAGAGACAGAATAACCCAACATTTTCCTATTTACATGTTATGATTTGTATAGTCACAGCGTGTACAAATAACAAGGTCACATGAGACACGGCCATCTTCTAACCGTACACATACTGGGAACTATATTCTCAGAAAGAGAAGCACTGCTACTTCTGCGGAGTGATTTACTCGCAGCACCTGAGAAGCTCGGTGGTGAGGAGAAGAGTTTGCTAAGAGTGTTGCGCTAATCACTCTCCCCATGTAGTAGTGCTTCGCCTTCTGAGGATATAGTTCCCAGTATGTATACGGTTAGAAGATGGCTGTGTCTCATGTGACCTTGTTATTTGTACACGCTGTGACTATACAAATCATAACATGTAAATAGGAAAATGTTGGGTTATTTTGTCACTTATTGGGAGCAGTATGCTAGCTGGAGCCGTTTACCTCCAGTCTTTGTGCTAAGCTAGGCTAGCAGTGGGTGCGTCAGACAGTGTTATGGCACACACGGAGATGAAAAGGGTATGTATGGACTTCACTTATCTAACTCTGGGGGATACGGTGAATAAGCTGAAGTTCCAAAAAGTCGGTGTGAGAGGTTGAGAAACTGCATGACTTGCGGCTGTAGCTGGACATACTTTTAAATTTGGCTGGGACTTTGAGGTGGTACTGGAACCTGGCGGTGACCAAAACTGAAAAAGACATGACACACAAAAACACGTATGACAAAACCTGTTATCCACAGCACCAATAAAGATGAGCAGACAGTGTAAGAGAGAAATTGTAAAAGAAAATTCTGTAGAAATAACAAAAATTAAATAAAATAAAAACAGCCAATTAAAAAAACAAAAATGTAACCTTTAGATTTTAAAACTTTAAGTTTAAAACATTGTATTAACATGGCTAATACTTACAGAAAACTCCTTCCCAGGCTGCAAATAAAATTGTCCCACACTGTAGAGCTGTAAGAAATCAAAATACATATTATTCAGTTAACTGTTATGTTTTGTAACGGTCACCAGCTGGAGTGCCCTTGAGAGCCACCAGAGGGCACTCCACATAAGACTATTATCACTCACAAACTACATTTCCCATAACTCACTGCTCGGACTCATCATCACTGATCACATTCACCTGTACCTCATTCACTGATTGCATTCACCTGTGTCACATCATCCTGTTAGTCTCAGTCTATTTATACCATGTTTATTCAGTCACTCACCGCGAAGCGGATTTTCGAAAAGGCGGTTGAGCACGACTGCTCCGTGAATGGATCAGAGGTAGGTGGCTGGAATAATATGTATAATGAAGGAGAGGATGAAGAAAAGGAAGAAGGTAGGAGACGGATGAATGATAAAAGAATCAAAGGGAATAAAAGAGTAAGAAATGAGAAAGATAATGACACAGGAAGTGATGAAGAGGGGCAAGTTATGGTTCAAAGAGAAAGAGAGGAAAAGTATGTAGTCATAATAAGATTTAATGAAAAGAACCAGGGGAGTATGAAGAAAGTTAGCCCACTAGTGCTAACAACAACTCTGGCAAACAAGATAGGGGATATCGAATATGCAAAGGTCCTAAATGATGGCAATTTATTGGTGAGATGTGCTGATGCAGTGCAAATGGAAAAAGCGCTAAAAGTTAAAGAGATAGGAAAATGCAAGGTGGATAATACAGGAAGGGTAGGAGCTCGGATGGGAGGTGGAAGCACAGGAGTGATAACGGGGGTGCCAATGAGTGTTAGCATGGAAGAATTAAAAAGGAATATAAAAGGAGGGAAAGTACTTAATGTACAAAAATTGAAGTCAGCAAAGGAAGGAGTGATGAGAGATAGTGAAACGGTGTCAGTAGAATTTGAAGGAGAACATATTCCAACGAAAGTATTCTTGGGTTTTATGAGTTATCCAGTCAGGATGTTTGTACCAAAGCCAATGAGGTGCTTTAACTGCCAGAGATTTGGGCACACAGCAAAGAATTGTAATAGGCAGAGAAGGTGTGCTAGATGTGGAGGAGACCATGAATATGGGAAGTGTGGTACAGGGGTTCCACCAAAGTGTTGCAGTTGTGGAGGTGCCCACAATGTGGCATATGGAGGGTGTGAAATTATGAGACGGGAGACTAATATTCAAAAGATAATAGTGGAGAAAAGGATATCCTATGCTGAAGCTGTAAGAGTGTCAAAAGAGAAGGTAGATGAAATGAGAGAGCCAGTGGTTATGGAAGAACAAGTACAACATCAAAGAACCAATGATAGATTGTATGTGGGAAAAAGAGATCTAGTTACATTCATAGCAGGGGTGATAAATAGCACTGCAGAAGTGAAATCAAAAAATGAAAAAATCCAGTTGATAGTTAAAGCTGCAGTTAATCATTTGGGACTGGTAGGGCTGACATGGGAAGACGTGAGAGAGAACCTGACTATTCAGTCAAGTCAAGAGGCATCATGGGTTGGTTAATCATTTTAATGGTAATTCTTTTACAATGGAATGCTAGAAGCTTAATGGCTAATGGTCAAGAATTTAAGCATTTCATAAATGAATTGGAAGAGAAACCAGATGTGATGTGTATACAGGAAACATGGCTGAAACCAAATCTTGATTTTGTAATACATGGGTATACTGTATTAAGGAAAGATAGGTTTGATGGAGGAGGAGGTGGGTGTGCCACATTTATAAAGCTTGGATTGACATATAGGTTAATAGAAATGGGAGATGATCAGGAATATATAGCGGTGGAGGTGTGGGAAAAAGGGGAGGGGATAAGTGTTATCAACTATTATAACCCATGTAAAAGGATGATGATTGATCATTTATTAAGTATTCAAGGTCAGGATAGACAAAAAGTAGTCTGGTGTGCAGATTTTAATGCTCATAGCCCTCTGTGGGGGGGGAGTACAAAAAGATGCAAATGGTAAGATAATTGAAGAATTGATGGACGAGAGAGAATTGGTCAGTCTGAATGATGGAAGTGGAACTAGGATAAATTTAGTAACAGGAATGGAATCTGCATTAGACCTAACATTAGTGTCTAACAATCTGGCTGGAAATACTAGATGGGAGGTCTGGAAAACAAATACTCTGGGTAGTGATCACTACCCAGTTATATGCAGAGTAGGTGGAAGACAAGAAATAAGGGTAGAAGAAAGGATCCCAAAGTGGATATTTGAAAAAGCTGACTGGGATAAATTCAAGAAGATGAGTGAAGAAATAATGACTAGGATTGATATAGCTGGAAGTATAGAGGAGATTAATAGCCAAGTTAGCAATCATAATGGCAGCGGAAGAAGCTATTCCTAAAGGGAAAAATAGAGGTAATAGAAAATTGGTGCCTTGGTGGAATGAAGAGTGTCAAAAGGCAGTGAGGAAAAGAAATAAAGCGTTTAAACAAGTAAAGAGGGATCATAACATGCAGTCACTAATTCAGTATAAAAAAGCGCAGGCAGAAGTGAGAAGAACTATTCGACAGGTAAAGAGGGCGAGTTGGAGTAAATTTTGTGATGAAATTGGAAGATCAACACCTGTGGGTAAGGTATGGTCAATGATAAAGAGGATGGGTGGAGATAGGAGACAGTGGGAGTACCCAGTGTTGATATTAGAGGAGGAGATAGGTGTCACTAATCTGGAAAAGGCAGAAATAATGGCAAAGGCGTTTACAAAGATACACAGTTCAGAAAATTTATCAGAAGAAGAGAGAAGGAGAAGGTCAGTAACTTTAAATCAAAATATGCATGCGTTAAATAGGAAGGAAGAGACTGGTAGTATTATTGATGAGGCTTTTTCTCTGGCGGAATTGGTTAGAGCGATCAAAAGAGCAAAGCCTACTTCTCCAGGGAAGGATCAGGTGTGTTATGTAATGTTAAAACACCTTGGGGAAAGATCACTATTAAAGTTACTGGAGGTCTTTAACAAGATATGGAAGGAGGGAAAACTGCCAGGTGCATGGAAAGAAGCAGTAGTGGTTCCAATTCGGAAACCTGGCAAAGATCCAAGTAAACCCATAAGTTATAGACCAATTGCTCTAACATCTAACTTGTGTAAGATAATGGAGAGGATGATAACAGAGAGATTTTCATATGAAATAGAGAAAAGAGGATTACTGGTAAGTTGTCAGAGTGGATTTAGGAAGGGAAGGAACACAATGGATTCAGTAGTAAGATTAGAGACTGAAATAAGAAGGGCACAAGTAAATAAAGAGACTGTAGTTGCAGTATTCTTTGATATTGAAAAGGCCTATGATATGATGTGGAAGGAGGGGTTATTAATCAAGTTGGATAAAATAGGGATAGGTGGGAATTTGTTTAACTGGATAAAAGATTTTCTGTTTGGTAGGAAAATTCAAGTAAGAATAGGGGCAGAAGAGTCAAGCCAATATGAGGTTGGGAACGGGACACCTCAAGGAAGTGTGATAAGTCCTTTGTTATTTATTATAATGATAAATGATGTCTTTGTAAATGTTTCAGAAGACATTGGAACATCATTGTTTGCAGATGACGGGGCATTGTGGAAAAGAGGAAGAAATATAGAGTATACAATTAGGAAGGTGCAGAAAGCAATAGATAAAGTGGTGGAATGGGCTTATGAATGGGGATTCAGGTTTTCAATAGAAAAGACTCAGACAGTCTTTTTTACCAGGAAAAGAATTCAGGAAGAAATTAAGCTAATGATGTATGGGAGACAGTTAGAGAGGGTAAATTCCATTAAGTTTTTGGGAGTGATTTTAGATGCAAGGTTGACATTTGCAGAACATATAAAGAAAATGGAAGATAAGTGCAAGAAAGTCATTAATGTGATGAGATGTTTGACAGGAAGAGAGTGGGGTGCCAGTCGTTCATCGCTTAAAAGTATATATGTGGCTCTGATAAGATCAGTGTTAGATTATGGTAGTATAGTGGTTGGGTCTGCAGCTAAGTCGCTTTTAATGAGGTTGGAGGTTATTCAGAATCAAGCTTTAAGAATTTGCTGTGGTGCTTTTAAAACTTCTTCAGTACCTGCCATACAAGTGGAAATGGGAGAAATGCCACTGGAATTAAGAAGGATTCAACTGATGGCGAATTACTGGGCTGGATTGCAGGGCCATAATGACTCGCATCCTACAAAAGCAGTATTGCAGGATTGCTGGGAAAATGGAAGAAAGTTAAAGGAAAACTTTGGTCGAATTGGAAATAATGTAGCTAAAGAGTTAGAAGTATTTAATCTTAGAATAAGTCCTACGGTAGTTTTTCCAGAGATTGCCCCTTGGAAGATGACATGGCCTGAGGTAGACTGGTATGTGCATGAGGAGAAAAGGAAAGAAAAGGAAGAAGTTAATCTGAAAAGAATATTTAACAATAGAGTAAGTGGGAACTATAGTGAATTTATGCAGATTTATACAGATGGTGCTAAAAAACCAGAGACAGAAGAAACAGGGTTTGGGGTGGCAATTCCAGGGAAAGAAGTAGAAATTTGTAAAAAAAAAATCTAATAATTTAGGGGTATATACAGTAGAGATGATGGCAATTTTAATTGCTTTACAATGGGTGGAAAAGGTAAGACAGGAAAAGGTTTTAATATGTTCTGATTCTTTATCAGTCTTGGCAAGTTTAAGGTCATTCCATTCAAAAGCTCGGCAAGATATCCTGTATGAAGTACTTCAATTAAACACAAGGTTAAGTCATATGGGATGTCAGGTTAAATTTATGTGGGTGCCAGCACATGTTGGCATTACAGGTAATGAGATGGCAGATAGGCTGGCTAAAAGGGCGCTAACAAAAGAGAATGTAGAAGTACAGGTTAATGTTAGTAAAGCAGAGGTTAAAAGCATAATTTGGGAGAAAATAAATAAAAGATGGCAAGAGAAGTGGGATAGAGAGGAGAAAGGGAGGCATTTATACCAAATTCAGAGAAATGTTAAAGGGGATAGGGTGGGAAGTGGGAATAGGAAAGAAGAGGCTGTGATGACGAGGTTGAGGTTGGGACACTGTTCACTGAATAAAACACTAAAGTTGATAGGGAAGCACCAGACAGGGTTGTGTGAGGGTTGTCGAGAAGAGGAGTCAGTGGAGCATATAATTATGAGTTGTAAGAGATATGAAATGCAGAGGCAGGTAATGAAGAATAAGTTGAGGCAGATTGGGGTGCAGGAGATTACATTAAAAGGGTTATTAAGCGCAGTAAATGGGACTCAGAGTAGAATATTGATGTTATTTTTAAGGGAGGCGGGACTTTTCAATAGGATTTAATTGATAATTAAAGTGTGGTTTGTGTGTGAGTGTTTATTTGAGGGGAATGAGTGTTATGTAAGTGTAGGAAAGAGAATGGACAAAGTTGTATTATAAAATCTATTATCTGATCCATATTCCGGAGCAGAGGGGGGCGGTAATGCACCAAAAAGCTGGATGCCAACCGCCGTAAAATTGGAAAGAAGAAGAAGAACTCACCGCGAAGTCTTGTTAAGTGTTACACTGCATTTCTGAGCATTTCCCTGGTTTTCTTGTTTCTTGGTTTTTGATATCTTGCCCTGTTCCCTGGATTACTCTCTTGCCTCTGGTCCCTGGCTGTTTGTTTGTTTTGTTTCTTTCTTTGTTTTGACTGCCTGCCTGTGTATGACCCTAGCCTGTTTGTATGACCCTAGCCATTGGATTACGCCTCTGGATTTCCCCAGCCAATAAAGCTGCATTTGGATCTAACCTTCGTGTCTTGGAGCAGTTCGTGACAGAAGACTTCGCCACACCCAGATCCAGCAGCTATGACCTCCAGAAATCCAGCAGTACGGATCTCGCCTGATCTTCCCAGCATGAGCCGGGAGTTCGCTGGACAGATCGCGGCCTTGGCCCTGAATAGCCTCGATCTGTTCCAGTACACCTGGGGGTTTGTTCCTCTCGCTACCTCTTGCTCTCTGGGTGACGAGGCTATTAAGTTGTGTTACCGGCTGGGGGCTAAGGAGGTCGACCCGAGGGAGCTCCCTGATCTCTCCGGTCTGGATTGGAGAGAGGCACTCTCCAGATGTCTGGAGAGCTTCCTTCCGTGGCACGCCATGTCACCGTCTGCACTTCACGCCAGTCCAGCCGAGCCCGCACTTCACGCCAGTCCAGCCGAGCCCGCACTTCACGCCAGTCCAGCCGAGCCCGCACTTCACGCCAAATCTGCCGAAGCCAAGGCAGTATGCGTCATGCCCGCCGCCCCTGAGACTGAGAGCGTCATGCCCGCCGCCCCTGAGACAGCAAGCGACATGCCCGCCAAGCTAGAGCCCTCTTCACCGCTGGTCCCGTCCAGCACAGAGCCCTCTTCACCGCTGGTCCCGTCCAGCTCAGAGCCCTCTTCGCCGCTGGTCCTGCCCAGCTCAGAGCCCTCTTCGCCGCTGGTCCTACCCAGCTCAAAGCCCTCGCTGATGCTGGTCCCGTCAAGCTCAGAGCGCGCTGAGCCAGAGCCAGAGCTTCACGTCAGTCCTGCCGAGCCAGAGCTTCACGTCAGTCCTGCCGAGCCAGAGCTTCACGTCAGTCCTGCCGAGCCAGAGCTTCACGTCAGTCCTGCCGAGCCAGAGCTTCACGTCAGTCCTGCCGAGCCAGAGCTTCACGTCAGTCCTGCCGAGCCAGAGCTTCACGTCAGTCCTGCCGAGCCAGAGCTTCACGTCAGTCCTGCCGAGCCAGAGCTTCACGTCAGTCCTGCCGAGCCAGAGCTTCACGTCAGTCCTGCCGAGCCAGAGCTTCACGTCAGTCCTGCCGAGCCAGAGCTTCACGTCAGTCCTGCCGAGCCAGAGCCAGAGCTTCACGACAGTCCTGCCGAGCCCGAGCCAGAGTCTCGTCCCGCTGAGACCGAATCTGATCCTGATCCTGAGCCTGAATCTGTTCCTCTTCCTCTTTCTACGCCTGTGTCTTCGGACAAGATGGCCGACTCCACGCCTGTGTCTTCGGACAAGATGGCCGGCTCCACGCCTGTGTCTTCGGACAAGATGGCCAACTCCACGCCTGTGTCTTCGGACAAGCTGGCCGAATCCACGCCTGTGTCTCCGGACAAGATGGCCGCCGCCGAGCCAGTGTCTCCGGACAAGATGGCCGCCGCCGAGCCAGTGTCTCCGGACAAGATGGCCGCCGCCGAGCCAGTGTCTCCGGACAAGATGGCCGCCGCCGAGCCAGTGTCTCCGGACAAGATGGCCGCCGCCGAGCCAGTGTCTCCGGACAAGATGGCCTCCACCGATCCAGTGTCTGTTCAAGTCACGTCTGCCGAGCCAGTGTCTCCGGACAAGATGGCCGCCGCCGTGCCAGTGACTCCAGACAAGATGGTCGCCGCCGATCCAGAGTCTGTTCAAGTCACGTATGCTGAACCAGTGTCTCTGGACAAGATGGCCGCCGCCAAACCAGTGTCTCCAGACAAGATGGCCACCACCGAGCCAGTGTCTCTGGTCAAAATGGCCGCTGCCACGTCGACTGAGCCCTCTGCAGAGATAGCCGCTGACATGCCTGAACCTGAGCCCTCAACAGAGATGGCCGCTGTCACGCTGTCTGTTCCTGAGCCGGTGTCTGTTCCTGTACCTGAGCCGGTGTCTGTTCCTGTCCTTGAGCCGGTGTCTGTTCCTGTTCCTGTCCCTGTGTCTGTTCCTGTTCTTGAGCCGGTGTCTGTTCCTGTGCCATGGCCGCCTGAAGGGTCGTCTCCGCCCTGGCCGCCTGAAGGGCCGCCTGCACAGCCTGCTCCGCCCTGGTCGCCTGCACAGCCTGCTCCGCCCTGGTCGCCTGCACAGCCTGCTCCGCCCTGGTCGCCTGCACAGCCTGCTCCGCCCTGGTCGCCTGCACAGCCTGCTCCGCCCTGGTCGCCTGCACAGCCTGCTCCGCCCTGGTCGCTTGCACAGCCTGCTCCGCCCTGGCCTTCCGCCCTGCCGGAGTCTTCAGGTCCTCTTCCGCTGCACGGGCCTGGCCCTCCATCCCGCCCCCGGGTCCGCCTCCGCTCCACCTCCCTCCTGGACAGTTTTAGGAGCGTCTGGAATCCGCTCCTTAAAGGGGGGGCTATGTAACGGTCACCAGCTGGAGTGCCCTTGAGAGCCACCAGAGGGCACTCCACATAAGACTATTATCACTCACAAACTACATTTCCCATAACTCACTGCTCGGACTCATCATCACTGATCACATTCACCTGTACCTCATTCACTGATTGCATTCACCTGTGTCACATCATCCTGTTAGTCTCAGTCTATTTATACCATGTTTATTCAGTCACTCACCGCGAAGTCTTAAGTGTTACACTGCATTTCTGAGCGTTTCCCTGGTTTTCTTGTTTCTTGGTTTTTGATATCTTGCCCTGTTCCCTGGATTACTCTCTTGCCTCTGGTCCCTGGCTGTTTGTTTGTTTTGTTTCTTTCTTTGTTTTGACTGCCTGCCTGTGTATGACCCTAGCCTGTACATTGGATTACGCCTCTGGATTTCCCCAGCCAATAAAGCTGCATTTGGATCTAACCTTCGTGTCTTGGAGCAGTTCGTGACATGTTTCTTGTTGAGGACATAGGCCTATATTTCATTCATCTGCTTACAATACATCTAGGTTAATAAAATAAAAATAAGCTTCACTTTAAGCTTCACTTGACCTCTTTAAATATTCTAACTAGCTTTTTTGGCATGCATTTTACTTGTCTTTGTTGCCTAATAGATCATTATTAACTCGGATAGTTTTTTTTTTTTTAACAATTTACACCTTTATTCATATTTTTTTATTATTATAATAATCATTATTTGTCATTACAAATCACAATGCTACAGAACTGGGTCTCCCGCCTAAATAGAAATGAAATAAAAGGCTAAACTGGTACCAATAGCCAATCTCTCTAAGCCCAAATCACCCATTTTGCGTTGCAAAGGAAAGTGCAGTATTTTTAACCCTTGTTTTCACGTGTTTTTGTGTCTAAACGACTTATTAAATTTGGTCCAGTATTTATCATAAAAGTTCGTAAAATCATAAAGTTCGCCATCCGAGAAACGGACTGCAAATAGCAGTTTGAGCAAAATAACGTTGTCTATAAGTGCTTGTTTTTACCACTGACGGGCTCGGATGTTATGGAAAGGATCCCTACAGATAACAGTTAACGTTAGACATGTTTGTTATCATAAGATCCTCCAAACGTAACATGTCAAATGCAGTAATTTTATCTCGCAGACCATCGTATAACACATTTAACGTTAGTTAACCACCTCGATTTGTCCTTCCACCGTTCCAACAATCACCAAGTCTGTTTTGGTCGAAATAAACCGTAAGGTAATGTTAATTCAATGTTCAAATCTCGAGTTAGATTTGAAAATGTCGGGACAAGCAACGGGGTGAAAGAGCAGATCTAACTAACGGTGTTTTTGCAACCGTCGCTGGCTAAACTTCCACTGTTATTTGTACACTATAGTGTAAAATCCTAAAACCTTATTATAAAATTCAAAATTAACTTACCAAATGTCCAGATATCCGCAGAGATCCATCCATCCATCCATCCATCCAGCGAGTGATCTGCGTCTGCCTGCAGTTGTGCTCTGACGTCAGTCGGGCGGCGCGCGCGCTCTGTTTACAGCAACCCTGTATTATTGCCAGGCATATTACAGCCAGGCTACAGCTAGGTTACAGCAACACTAAAATTTACTGTAAAATGTTCCCGCTCAAACAAAATTACCCACAATACAATGCAAATGACGGTACTTTACTGTAATATAGAAATGCAGTATTGTACTGTAGGTTATTACAGTACTGTGCTGCTAAATCTACAGCGACATTTAACGGTACTTTTTCTTTTATAAAATTTACTTTTCTTACGTCTACAAAGTTTAAATTTCAATTCATTTCCTAGTAAGTATAAAGTAAAAATATGATAAATATGCCTGACACAATGTTTTAAGAATTAGCTGTTGCAATACTAAACAGTTCCTCACACAATGACACCATTAAGGACGGTCAACGGCTCGCCATTCAGTGAAAACACAGCGTGTGTAAGGTAGTTTTCCAAATATCCCCCCAAAACAAAGACCGTATGTTTTGCATTACACTTTTCTTACAGAAGGGTAATCTAGCTTTAAAGTTAGAATAAAAAAGTTAAAACCAATCATAGCTTCATACCTGGTGTGTTCTGACACAAAGCCATTAACTGGTTATTTTTGTGTTATAAATGTAGCCTACTTATCTTATTTCTACAAATTTCAACCGGATAAATATAGAGTTAACACACGATGAAACAAGTGAATAATGCTACCAAATACGTCTGACACAATGTTTTTAACCCTCTGATGGTCTATATTTATGTCTACACTCGTGTTTTTTGGGGTCTCCAGAGACCCCAGACAATAACATTTAATTTTGTAACAAGATAATAGTTTTTTTTTTTTTACAAATGTAATTTTATTCTGTTTGTTAATGTTTTTACTCAACATTTGTGCAGTTTTTGGAGAATTTATGATATCTTTTAAATTTCTATAAATAAATAAATAAATATTTATTTAAATAAGCTTTTTACAAAAAAACAGCATTTGATGTAAAATTCACTTTATAAAAGACCCAGATTTCTAACTTTCATTCATGGGGATAACATGGATCATTTTAAATGGTTTAATGTAACATTTATGCCCATTTTTTGGAAAATGCAGTTTTAAAATAAAAAAAATATCACTTTAACCACTAGATGGCCATAGAGCTCCACTATATGCTATTTGCTATTTGACTACCTGAAAGATATCTTTTCACAAGTTGGATTCAGTTGGATTCATATCTAAATATTATAAAATCACAATTATAACAAAAATACAATATTTTTGTCAAAGTTTAGCATTTTTTTGTACTGAACCCCCCCCCCCCCCCCCCCCCCCATAATTTTGACAAATTATAGCCCTACAAATGTTCCTGTGTGTGTGTGTGTGTGTGTGTGTGTGTGTGTGCGTGTGTGTGTGTGTGCGTGTGTGTGTGTGCGTGTGTGTGTGTGTGTGTGCGTGTGTGTGTGTGAGTGTGCACATTTTCAATGTGTCAGTGTCACCAATTTATTTTTGTGGTGGTACTGCATTTTGGATGATTTTATTTGACAAATGATAAGAGAACAGTTTTTATAGTCTCAAAAATGTATTCCTCTATATGTGTGTGTGTGTGTGTGTGTGTGTGTGTGTGTGCGCGTGTTGTGAGCAAAATAATTTAGCATTGTGGATGTTTTTTGCATTGGTGGAAGTGTGCCACTTTATTTGTGCCATTTCTGTCGATGTGTTCTGCGTTGTTTCTGATTTTGATGATGAATTTTGTATATTTTGATTGCGGGGTCTCCAGAGACCCCGAAGACCACGAGTGTCACAATTTTTGTCACGCTAACATAAAAACAGATATCATTCCAATTAAATTTTTTTTTTGTAGATCTAGAAAGTGTGAAGAGCCGTAGAAGGTTTCATACCATTTGGACAAAGGGAACATTTTTTTTTATTTGAGCAAAAGTCATTTGGGGTCAAAAAGACCCCGTAAACCATCAGAGGGTTTTAAGGAAAGCAGTGTTTTAAAATACAACTAAACCATGAAACCAAACCTACAAGTCATACGGTCCCTCATGGTGTTTAACACCCCAGATCCACCCATTGGTTGGAGTAAACATTTATAATATGTAAATAGATTCTGTCAGATTTGTTAGAGTGCCTGTATCACATTATTGTAATGCAATCACATTGAAGGACTAACGTCACCTGTCCCTTGTAAAGGCTATGGATAAAATTCAAGCATAAGATGTATGCCCCCAATTAAGAGTGCACAACTTCCTACAAAAGTGTGTATGGTGTATGAGAAAAGAGACATTTAGCTCTAATGATTACATATTACAGAAAACCTCTCTTCCGATCTATTGTAAAAGTTTGTAACCATGATTGTAAATAATTTTTTCCCCACCCAAGCAGATGACACCGTTTACATCTTGTTTCTCTGTACAGTTTTTAGACGAAGACTGCTCTTTGAGCTCTGGCAAATATAGGATATAATGAACAAATACAGCATAAGAAAATTAAAAAAAATTAAAATGTTTAACTGCGATATTCTTTTAGGTCTGTCTACGAAGCGGTCACAAGACACATACCAGGCCCAATGTGAAAAGTGAGGCCTGATGGTTTTTCTATCACATGTACGACTGTTACACTTAAAACAAATCCATCAATTAAAGCAACACTATGTAGATTTTTATATAAGATTCATAATATATTTCCAAGACCCTTGTGATGGTACATCGACTTACAATAGGTTGAATGACATGTCTGCCATAGCCTGACGGGGTCTGTATCGCTTTTACTGGCACTATGTAACTTCGGGGTTCGGGTAGTAACCCGAGCACAAAAAGAACTACAAAATTCGACTGCTTTACGGCATACGTCACTTCCCCCACAACTTCCTCAAATTCGGACGTGAGAGGGCAACCAGCGTTTGTTTTCCGGCTTTCGTGCGTATGTTTTTGTCATGGCCAAAGCAGCAACGGACAAAAAAAAAGTCAGAAGTAAGCCTATGTCTAAACGGCGTGTACAAGTTTGGTAGGAGCTACATTCTTCCAAGTAAATAATACATGATAAGACGGACAAAATAATCTTTTAGGCTAAGTAGCCTAATGACTGCAGGCTGATAGTCATGTTTGTTTGTTTATTTTTCTGGGGAAAGTGTCTTGCCTCAGGCTATAATGCAAATCGATTTTTCAACTTTGCAGATTCATCTATGGTAGCTTGATATTATAATATTGACGATATATGGCTATTACCTACCACACAAACATTGAATTGAATTAGCATTCTGTAAAACAGTAGCCAATAGGCTACTATAATGACGCTGGCTTGTAAACGTGAGCTACGCGATCTTTTGGCGTTTGAAAAAAATAAAACCCATGAAATTATATTCATATGACATGCTGAAATATATGCCACTGTACCTGGGATGAAGACATTTCACACGCAACGCAGGCAGTCTGCCCAAGACATGAGAACTCCTTCTCCAGAGTTTGGGGGTATCGGCTTGTCAACAAATGCAGTGTATCCCCTGGTGTTACCATGACAGATTTTACGACCGCAGTAGAAGACAATACTGTTTCCCAACTGTAGGGGGACCCCGAGAGCAAAAGTTACTTGGTGTTGCTTTAAAGGGGTCATATAATGGTACATGCACTTTACCAGTTGATTGTACTGAAATGTGTGTTGGCAGTGCCTGTACACAACCATCATAAAATGATTAAAATCCATCCAGTGTTTTTTCTTAAATCTCCTTATATGTTCCCCCCCCCCCCCCTCTCAAATCAAGCCGTTCGACCAAGTGACGTCACACAGTCGGACGCCCCTCCCACGATTGTTGATTGACAGCAGCGTTTCAACACAGACCCGCCCTCGCTCGTGAGCGAGCTGTCAATCATAGTCCGCGCGGACCGGCGCGGTCATTGTTGATACGCTGGAGCACTGTCTATGAGCAGAATGGCTTCTAAGCGATTGTGGTTTCTGTTCTTGGGTGTAATAAGGAACACAGCATAATTTTGATGTTCCTAAATCCGAACCGTTGAAGACGCAGTGGCTGAGTTTGTTTTCGAAGGAATATTCCCCACGATCAACGTCAATGCTTTCATGTTTGCGCGAATCATTTCACACACCAGACTGCTTTATAAACGAGGGTCAGTAAAGCTGGTTTTGCTAAGAAGCTGCTCCTGAAAAAAGGATCGGTACCAACTATTCGTGTTCCTGCTGCACCTCCAGAAGAAGAAGTGAGTGTAGTGTTTTATTAACCTTTATATTAATATTTATATTAATCTTTGCAAATCGCTAGCACGCTTCATGATGAATGCGGCTGTTTACACTCAGAGTACATTACGGCATGTTTTCTTTGTACGACGTTCTCGATATAATTCATAATCCCACGTTTATAATGAACAACATGTTATGGTTATTGTGTTATTAAAAACGGTGTACGCACAGAACAGAGGGGCGGGGTAAGCAAAGCTCATTATCATTTAAAGACACATGCACTTAAACGGCGTGCTGAAAACAGAGCTGTTTTTGACCAGGTAAAATTAGTGTTTTCTTACAATACTAATGAGAATTTTTAATTAAAGTATATTAAAAACTTTTAATTTAGACCCTAAAGAATCATATTAGCTTGTACAAAAATGGCATTATATGACCCCTTTAAGTTACGCATTACGAGTCAAGGTGTCACAGATAGACAATTTGTCATGTTTGTCTTCACAATGTATGTTTCTTTAAGAAAAACAGTCTTTGTCCCTCATCAGCAGAATACCAAAATTGTTTAACATATCTTAATTTTTCACGATTATAAATATTGATTAGCATCAGCTCACAGCTCAATTGTTACCAAATGCTAATGAAGAGATAATCTACAGAATGTCACTGTCACATTAGTTTGCTATTACCAGTGATAGTGGCTCTGGTATCGTCACATGACTGTGAGTACACATATAAACCACAAAGTTTTGACTATGAAGCAAAAAACAAAAACAGCAATTAGTTGTAACAGTATGGAGATTGAGTTATATGTTTCTTTAATTTTGTTCTCATTTTTCTAAAACAGACTGTTTTAAACTGTTTACCACGGTTTCATTCTTAACATCACCATTCTAATTGTAATGCCGGGTGTGATTGTAATGTTTTGTGTAGTGTTTTCTTTACACTTTCCCCTGGATATCTGTTTCCTATGTAATGTTAGTGAACTCGAGAGCTTCTCGTCTTCTATTTGTTCATATATGACAGTATTCACATGAATTTGCTTGATTTAATAACTTCCAATGCTGAGTATTATATCCATATATGTGTTACATAACACCAACATGTATTGAAAAGACCATTGTGTTACAGCAAAACCACTATTTGTAGAATGATGTAATGTATCGAGATTTTGCCTCTGTTTTTCTGTTACTCGACATTATCTCAGTGTTTCTGGCTATATGTTTATTTGTTTGTTTAACCGTGATCCAATTTTCACACCTCAAATCTTACAGACGTAATATGTTTAGTCAGAATTTAGACTACTGGTCAAAAGTCGAAGTGTAGGGTTTGTAAGACTGAAAATACTGGTCGAGGCCCGGTCTATGGACCTCCCCTATGCGGCCTCACTTCCTCTCGGAAAACAACTAGGAACTCACACAAGAACATGGTTTAATGTGAATATTTAACATTGACTGTTATGTTTTTGGTGTCATTTGAAATGTCTCAAAGTGAGTGGTACAGATATCTCATATCCAGATAGATAAAATAAAAGGAAATAAGGTTTAGAGAAGTTTAGAGAAAACTGGTTTAGAGATAAGGCCAGATAAGGCAACCCCCCTTTCATTGAATAGAAGCCATTTGAGGGTGGTCTCCCCCATCCCCCATGTCACCTGGTCAAGAGAGAATAAAGGAAGGTGCTCTCGCTCTCTCTGGTCTCTTCTTTGCTGGACGTGAATGGAATAGGTGGTCTCTCTCTCTCTCTCTCTCTCTCTCTCTCTCTCTCTCTTCCCTCTCTCTCTCTCTCTCTCTCTCTCTCTCTCTCTCTCTCTCTCTCTCTCTCTCTCTCTCTCTCTCTCTCTCTCTCTATTTCAGGTAGGCTACAAGCTGGGTAAGATTCTTTGGTGTAACCAATGTATAACCATGTTCTAGATATTTGAATTGATTGTGGAATTGATCTCTGATATCTGAAATATTGAATTGTTACATGTGATTATTCTAACTGATTTTGAGATTATTCTAACAAATTTAACCAACCAATACTTTGCATGAGTGAGGACAGAACACGTGATACCTTCCCCGTGTATTGGCGAACCGGCAATTTGACCAATATAGCGGGCCTTACAGGTTTTATACAATCGGTACAATGTGTTTCAATTTCACTATAGCTACAATTTAATAAACACTTAAGGCGCTGAACTTTAACATTTTAATCTTTGGTAAAAGTTAACTTAAAGTCTGCACAAAAAGAAATTCCATCCTATCTGTCCTTTCTAAATGTATGTTATGGATCTATTGCGAACAATTCACCCATGCATATGTCTTGACCGTGTAATGTTTAATCAAAATTTTGGTGGAAAATATGCTAGATTTACTTAACTTTTTATGTCAGGCTCTACGTACCGGGGTTATGTGGCATTTCATTAAATGATGTTTTATTAACAAGGTTCGGGAGGAGCACGTTCAGATAATTAACACAGGTGGAGAGCACTCAGCAATCAATGGTAAGAGGTGCATATATACTCAGCAGTCTCACCTCATTCCATTGACAGTTTTGCAGCATCCCTCCACCACCCCTTCTCCACCCTTTTAGTCCTAAACACTTACATACGGGGGGAGTACTCCGAGCTCGGAGCCCTCCCTCCGGACAGCACGCCAAATACGCATTAAACTTTACCCTTCAAATTATATGTAAGTGTGAACTCGTGAATATTGTTTATTTTAGTAGACTTAAGTTTATTACATAAGGTTAATTCAATGCCATTTAGTAGGATCAGGTTAACATTCTTAATTTTGTCCAAAACTATTAAGTTCAATTATCCTAAAATTAATTTCAAACAAAAATTAAAACAAATAATCCAATTATTTAATTGATTATTATTTAGTGAATGCGTTCAGCAATTTTTCAACTTTTACAAATGTTATCTAATAAGAAAACCTTTTACAAAATCTTTACTCCGTAAAGACTCTTAGGCTACGTTCACACTGCAGGCTGAAACGACCCAATTCCGATATTTTTGCCCCTATGCGACCTGTATCTGATCTTTTCATGACAGTCTGAACGACACAGATCCGATCTTTTCAAATGCGACCCAGGCCACTTGGGTATGTGGTCCCAAATCCGATACATATCCGATCTTTTGAAATGCGACTTCAGTCTGAACGGCCAGGTCGCATGTATCCGACCCGCACGTCATTGATACGCGAAAAACGTCATAATTCTGCGTTGAAGTAGTCGTCGGTTTGAAAACGGACTGCATATTCGTCGAGCTGAGGTAAATCTGCCGAACGGGTCGACCTCGACGAGCCCGTTAATTAAAAAAATAAAATAAAAGCCCACGGCCATTATATATACGTTATGTTAACTTATTTGTGCTGAATCTGATATTAGATAGGTCAGCGGCTGCTGTCTGGCTCTTAACGGTCGCTGCGCGCGCTCGTGTGTGTGTGTGTGTGTGTGTGTGTGAGAGAATCACAGTTAAAGTTTAGCTACTTCCGCAAACAACAAGTGACGTCGTTGACCGTTGAGTACTCTTCTGCGCATGCGGGTCACTTCTGGATCATTTCACGTTCACACAGGAGATCACAAAAGGTCGCATTTAATTGGAAATGTGAACGGCCTTGCAAAAAAATCTAATTTTTTCAAAAAATCGGAATTGAGCATTAAGCCCTGCAGTGTGAACGTAGCCTTAAAGGGTTAGTTTACCCAAAAATGAAAATTCTGTCAGTAATTACTCACCCTCATGTTGTTCCAACCCCGCAAGACCTTCGTTCATCTTCGGAACACAAATTAAGATATTTTTGATTAAATCTGAGAGCTGTTTCACTCCTCCATAGGCTCCTAAGACATTATAACTTGCTGGCCCAGAAAAAGACATCGTTAATATAGTCCAAGAGACTACAGTGGCTCAATCTTAAGTTTATAAAGCGACGAGAATACTTTTTGTGCGCAAAAACCCCCAAAAAGAACAACTTTATTCCACTATTCATTTCCTTCTCTCTGGGCCTCGAGTTTTTTCACGTAGTGTACAGTAGGTGGCATCTATGAAAATAATGAGCAAGACACCCAAAGTACTTGTTATTTAATTCTATTACAAATACGTGTTTATCAATCTTTTTTTCTTTAATACAGACACATGTTTTTTTTCTTTATATATTTTTTTAATAACAATTACATCACATAACCCATATAGAGATCGCAAAGTCAGAGAGTTTGGGAATATTCACACATAATTTATACACATAAAACATGATATAAGAGTTTTAAAATCAAACATTTGAAAAGAGTTCAATAGACCTACATCACGGTTAACCTTTGAATTTTTTTTATTTTTTTATATATATAGTTCAAAGTTACTATCAGATTTAATGTTATACCTTGACAAACTATACATCATTAAAAAGATATAAGACTCAAGTTTCAGTATTTGACCACTATTGCATTCTGAGAAACTTATAGTGACAGTTATGTCTTAATTTGTGTCAGGAGTTATGAAATGAAAAAATGAGTCGATACCTTAATATGAATTATGAGCGTCAGCCCTGTGCTGTCGTACTCCTGTGCTGTCGTCATGACAGCGCTTGACAAAACAACGTCCCTCAGGGCTTTTAGCTCAAAAATGTGCAGATTTGGAGAAATATTGATAGATTCTCATAGGTTTACATCAGATTTCTATAGACAGGAATAATATTTATTGAATTTATACCCAAATGCGTCGATGTAATAATTATGAGCACTGGAAACTCTGATGTACTGTGTTTTCAATCCATACCAGCAGCCTGAGGGCGCCCTATGCACAGTATAGTCCAAATATGGAGCATGAAGAAGAGCCATAATCATGTGACATTCCAGGAAGTCCCTGGCTGAGTCCCAATTCGCCTACTTATACTACGACCTAAAAGTATGTACTTTTTTTGTGATGAAAAAGTACATACTTTTGAGTGTGTAGCAAAAGAGTATGCACGTTCTGGCACATACTTCGATGACGTCATGCAACGTAAACGAGAACGTGGTTGCCTAGTTACGCACACCGCGACTGTTAACAAAACATTTTACATTTCATTCATTCTTATATATCCAATATAATTTTATTTACTATTCCCATCTTTTTTTCCACAATACATTTACAATGTGTTTTACCAAATGTATGAGTGAAGCAGGGCGTCGTCGTAGATCAACCAAACGCAGGTCGTTTGTGAGGCGGCTGGTTCTGACGTTCATGTGCAAATGTGTGTAACGAAAGCTACTTATTTTCTGAGTTAAAATATTTAAAGTTTATAGTGTAACTATTGTTTAACGTATTTTATACTTAATCTTATACTTATGTATAATACTTAAAAATACCTAGATGAAAATGAACCATGCTTTTACTATAGTAAAAGTGTAGTAACCATATTTATTTGGTTGGACTGATAAAGTTAACATTTGTACAGCCACAGTATTACTACAAATAAGTCAGACAGAAACATCAAAAGAAATACATAAAAAAGACACTTGCATGACACTGTACTAGAGCCTTTTTATTTATTGTTTTGTAGCCTGGGGCGCTCAGTATCTTCATCGGACCCTACAAGATAAACACGGTACTTTTTGGCACAACATAAACCCATTAATATTACGAGACAATAAAATATAACTTTAATTAGGGTTAAACATTTGAATTCTTACACTTAAAAACTGAGGGCGCATCTCCGCTGCTGCATCCGACTGCCATGTCTACATCACCGCAAAGCTCCTCCCTCCCGCACGCAATGGGTTGTGGGCAATATTAGCCGTTAGAGTGTGCATTGATCTGCACTTCGAATTCTAACCGGAAATAGTAGACCATCCGGGAATCTTTGGAATACTCATTTCAACATACTACGATTTGGGACGTACTAATTCTAGTTTCGCATACTATTTAGGACGGATAGTATGCGATTTGGGACTCAGCACCTGACACATACAAAGCTAACAGAGATCGCTGTAACATGCAGATAAAGACGTTTTGAAGACAATAAACATGGTTGCAAGGATATTTGATTTACCTGTGTTCTTCGAGGTATTTTCATAATAATAGATTATATTTATAATGTAATGCTAATCGATATAGACTTTATCATCGTGCAGAATACAATAAAACAATATATTTTCTGTCAGATTTTTTTTATCTGAAGCCAAATTAGATCACAGAAGATTATTTAAAACACTCGACTTGCGTTATAAAGTAAGTTTGGAGCACAAACATGGTTTTAATCTCATAAATTGTCGTGTATTGATGGTGTGCTAAGCTAACATGCTAGCTAGCCCTAGATGCACCTGCCACCTAGCAGTTATTCTTTTATGATTTTTTTCTAAATAGGAATGCTTACTGAAATGTTTCAAATGTGAAGTCAGAACTTTGATAAAAGAAATTAGGGATTGAAACAGTGTGAATAGCCAGTCGTTAGTAATTATAATGCAGACAAAAGAAATGCATATTTAGAGCCATAACCAGGCTGGAGAGGTGCATATGTGCATATGTGCAGGAGAGACTGACACTGAATGGGGCTCGTTTGCACCACAAAACAATGGAGACAATAGACTGAATGCTGGATGCTTAGATGATGACTAAACATCAGTTGCATTTTAGAGTTTAATCAAAATGAAGTCATATGACATGATCTTGAAAAACATTTAACTAAATACAGAGTTTTAGACTTATCATCTTCAGATTTTAAATATAACATGGTCAGACGTGGCTTTAGCTGCAGTGCATTTCTAGATTGATACAATGCCAACTTCAATTTTTTTTTCATGAAAATGTTTCATAAAATTACATTTCTAAGAATTGTACACAACTTTGAAGCTATTTATATTAAAAAAAAAAAATTATGACAATAATTAATTCTACATTTACAATAAACTGCCAGGTGCTTTTAGTACCAAGGGTTCATGAACTGTATCTGTTTCAGTTTGGGTATGCCATTTCTGGGGATTTTTCAAAAGTGGGGTTGCAGCTTAACAGGTTGTGAGCTGTGTCATCAGCAAGTCGTTTTATGAAGATGTAAGCTGGAGAAACTGGAAGAACTGGTTGAGGAACTACCACTCCCCAAGAAGACAAATGATCTTTCTGGAAATTAACATTTGAACTCACTCTTGTGAAGTTAGCATCACCATTTGAGACGCAAAGTCTCACCTCAGAATACATCTCTTCCCCACTCCCCCTCTCTTCATGCTGAGATCACATGAAATTCACCCAAAGATCGATGGATTAATGTGAATAATTATCATCGAGTATTATACATGTTTGGTATCACTTAAAGTGTCTCCGTGCAACTGGTACAAAGGTCTCATTCCCAAATAAGTAAAACAAAAAGTAATAAGGTTTTTAAGAGTTTAGAGATAACTGGCACACAAAGGAAGGTGGTCTCTAAACAAATGGTCTCCTTTCCCCAAAAGGTGTCAACTCTGAATGTAAATTCCCATTGTTAGCAGTTGTTTCCACGTGAAAGAAGTTTCTGGCTATATAATGAAATGCAACAAGAGGATCGGGGTGATTCTGTACATCAGATCAGCCCATGATGTTGAAGGATCTCAAATACTTCAGCATCATATTTCCTAATGTCGGGTTCGCATCTCTTCTCTTTCTTCCAGAGCATTTGATGTTTTGTGTTGATTATCTTTTAATTGACTATGTAATTGGCATGATACATTTACCTGACATAATAAATTGTAAACATTTGATTTTATTCTAACAGACTCATTATTTGCAGTAAAGAGTTAAAAGGAATAGTCAAACATTCGCTCACATTTAATGATGCACAGATATTGGTGCAAAAGGCTCAAGTGATGTGAGCCTGGACAGAGCATGTAGGCCTATAGCGAGTGTTCGCTCAGACCACGGCCCCTTTCCGACATGTTGCAACATGTTGCCCCCTTTCCGACATGTTATTTTTTTTTTACAGTCTATGGTTGCAACCAGAGCCGTCATATTTAATGGCTCTGGTTGCGACATGCCCTGGCTTACAGAGAACGGCTGTCAGTTGAGTTTCAGTTATAAGTTAAGCTTCAGGTTGTGTTCGTGTGCGTCAGTGACCACAAGTAAGTTACAATTATATCATATAGATAAGTTATTAGCAATTCATGTTTGAGTTTACAGTCAGTGACAGCCTTTATCTCTGTTGTAGCCTATGTGTAGCTTGTATGGTATTCTTATTGTAGTTCATGTTTCAGGACATGTTTAGCACTGTTTACTTAAGTAACTAGGGAGAGTTAAGGCCAATTTATACTTCTGCGTCGAGTGTACGCCATAGTGTACGTCGTAGGCTACGCACGTTGGCGACGCCGTCGTGAGCATTTATACTTCTGCGAATGTCTGTGTTGCTCTGCAGTTACACCGCCGAAACGCTAGTTGGCGCGGGTGGGTTTTAATGTTCCACTGTGTTTACATTCCTCGCGGCTGTTTTGAGTTTAGGTTTCTACGAGCAATGGCGACTGAAGGAGTCACACAGATGGCTGTATTTCCGCACTTCTTCAAGCAATCTCTCGGTCACTTGGTCTATTTCCATGGCTCTTCACTGATCTTCGGAATTTAAAAATGGCGGGCGGGCGGTGCAGAGTGCAGAAGATCATTCCGGAAATGCGTAGGAGGAAACGCGATGCTATCCAGCCGACCAATCACAGATCTTGCGGTCCGCGTCGCCGCGACGCGAAGTTACATTTTTGAGGAGGTGCGCGTCAGGGTACGGCGAAGGGTACGACGTATGGTACACGTCAATGCGTATGCTACGCCGTACCTTCTACGCGCACCCGACGCAGAAGTATAAAGTGGCCTTTACCCAGCAAACACAGAACGTTGGCACAACGTAGCCAACCTTCTAACAACGTTTTATCAACATGGCCAAAAGGTTGCTATAAATACGTTGTGTGGTGAAGGTTGTTACAGCGTTGTCACAATGTTCACATTAAACCACCGTATTAGCCTCAATTGTGTTTATGTTAGTTAACATCGATGTTTATTTCCTTTCCTTTAGAACCACACCTACACTGTAAAGTTCATAAGTAATAGTGCCTGTGCATCTCTATTTCAAAAGTGATATATTAAACCCTTCAACAAATATCTCTGTCTTCCGTGTCCTGACTACACCCCATATCGGTGACTAATTTTCATAACCAGTAGAGCCCCATTACAGATATCATTAAAACCTTTTCATTTATGGAGTCAGATGAAATGAGAAAATGTACTGCATTTAATCAAAAATACTTTGTCACGAGAAAAGACAGTAACACGCAGAGACCTTCCCCGCTGGTTGGATGCCTACTTTGGGCCGATTGAGCGCGAGCTTACAAAGATGATATGCCATAATATGATTATTACCTTACATAATATGATGCCATAAAGAATCGCTTGCGCAGGGTGAGATTTGTGAAAAAGAACATAAGATTCCAAGCGTAAATTAAATTTGCATGTTCAAGAGAAGATTTGTAACTATACATATAGTAAGCCTAATGGTGCACAGCCTATTAAGCAATCATGATTAAAAATTTCTTGGTTATGACGAATACTATCCTACCCTAGCTAGCTGCAAGTTTTACCTTTCCTTTGAGAACTCCATCCACAAGGACTACATCACTGAGAAGATAAATGGGCCGCTTGCTGCAGGAACCGTCCCTGTGGTTCTGGGTCCTCCCAGAAGAAACTATGAAAACTTTGTTCCCGGCGATGCCTTCATTCATGTGAATGACTTCCCAGATGCAAAGTCACTAGCAGAATATCTGCTTCAGCTGGACAAGGACGAAGAAGCATATCGCAGGTTCTTTAACTGGAGGAAATATCTCTATCCAACTCCTCATTTAATACAACAAACCCAAGAGTTTATTCTGGCTATTTGCACCGCCTGTGACCATATAGCACGACACAGAGAATATAGAGAAGCTCATGATATTTATGAGTGGTATTTCAGTTAATATAAGGTCATATCAGATTTTATTACAAACAGTGATATTTCATAGAGGTGTTTTGATAATCATTGCTAATGGTTATTAAATAACATTAACGTTACAAGGACATGCCTCATGGCTATAAACAACTTTTAAAAAAATATATTTTCTCTGTCAGTAGGTTTGCATTAATTCAGATGTTATGTGAATGTGTGATAGTTCAAAATAAACAAATGAATAAGTACATTATGTAATATACAGTTTGATTTGCTAATGCTTATTTGCCTTATAAATAAATACGTAACTGTACATTAACCATTTTCGCACTGTCACATTCTTAATATATTGTATTAACACATTCTTACACATTCTATAATATACCCCAAACCCCTAGCATTCTACTTCCTTAAGCCATCACAAACAGCTTTCAGTCATGTTACTGGCACGGAAACCTGGATGGCAAAACATCCATGAAACTACAGCACAGGCCTGTCAACCCTCCAACTCGAAAGAAAAAACAAATTTGAACAAAATGAATGTTTTGGGCACTTGTGATCCATATACAGTGTCTGTTGCCGTCACTTTCAATCACTGAAAACAACGGGACATTCTAAAATGCTTAATGTGAAAAACACTTAAAAGTGCCTTAATGTAATAAAACTGTGATTTGCAAAGATCAAATTCAGACCTTACCTTATTGATAATACATACAGGTGCAACAACAACGGTTCTAATCTACTGTCTTAACATATATAGCTTATTCTTAATCATAATAAAATGGTTAAAAATATTGCTTAATATAGCTCTTTTTGACACATTTTGTTTTAGGAGTCTCTATCGCCTTAGGGTTCATCGCCCCAAAAAAACGTTTAAGACCCCCAAGGCCTGATTTAACTGAAAAGTTTTTCTGAGTGTCAAACTGCAGAATATAAACTGTTGAACATGTGAATTCAGTCAGTTTAAAGACTGTTTGTGTACTTGTGTTGCAAAAGATCAGGTTGATAAATAGGTTTGTAGAGCATTTTGCTATCGTATTTTTAATCATTTCCTCATTGTTTTAAAAACCTTCCCCAGCCTGAGGCCAGTAGGAGCGAAACAAACTCAGGCATGTTTCAGCAGATGCACAATATGGAAATCAGAGCTGAATTGTCCACGAGGTGTAAGGTTGTTTCACTGCAAGAAAAAATGCTGACTTTAAACAATATGGTTCACATTCACAATGTTTTCATGCACATTGAGAGTTATCAACAAAATAAAACAAAATGTAATAAAATGCAAATCCATCATGCATGCATCATCCATAGGCGTCATTTGTGGGTGGGACATGTTTCCACCAACTTTAAATTATAATGTACAGTTTTGTTTTGTTTTTGTTTTTTGTTTTGTTGAAAAAATGTTTCATGGTTTTCATGTTTTCATGATCTGTTGTAAGTCAATCAATACTGCACACACTTGGGTTCTCAGTGGACATTCAATACAAATGACTTGTGTTTTCAGTTAAAAAAATATATTAATGTTTAGAAAGATCGACTAACGCAAGCTTTTTGAACCTTGTTAATGTTTGACGTGTCCTCAATCTTTTATTGCGTGACTCACACTGAATGCATAAAACAATGAGGAAATGATACAAACCACAGACAACAGTCTTTGTACTTTAACCCTTGTATGGTGTTCGGGTCTGTTGGACCCGTTTTCATTTTTTATCTAAAGATAAAATGATACCATTCATTATTTTTTCAAACTCAAGACTCATTGGCCTTGGCTCATTTTCTGTGAAGAATATATATCAGAACACATTTTCAATGACCACACACATCTGATGAGGCATATTGATGTCCCTTTCCCATCCATGATCAGATTCCAGTCTGACTGCAGCAATGAGGGCAACGTGATCTCATAAGAATACGTGTGTATTTTTACGTAAAGTGTAGTTCTATCACACGTACATTTACTTACGTTTTATACACACAGAAACGTATAATACTAACGTATTTACAGCACTAAAACGTAAATATTTACGTATTGACAGCACAAAAACGTTAATTATTTACGTATGAACAACAAATTTGTACGTAGGCTATTCCTATTTATGCATATTCAAATCGTGGCATTAATGTTTTGACTCTATTGCATTTAACTGTCTTATCAATTACGTTTTGAGTCGCATTTATTAAATGCAGTTTACTCTTTAAGAAATAATAACATTTCGCTCTGTTCGTGCCTTGTGCTGCAAACTAGTTTCGGAGGATTAGCCTACATGGTGTTAAACAAGAATACACTTTAAAACCTTAAAAATACATTCTTTAATCGTTTAACCATTTTGTAGTATTTAGTTTATTTACCGTGAGACACAAAAGGCATTTTCTCTTAGCCCTATAGAACCAAAAAGACATCAATTTTATTAGCTTGATGTAATCCAAATCTTTATAATCTATAGGTTTGCGAGAAAGAGAACCAAATTCAGCCCTTTATCCAGCGATCTTCATCTCCATTCTCAGTAGCCAGCAACCGTAAACTTCAAAATCCACAGATTGCGACATTCATTTTGGCCCACCCACTTCTGAAACCCATATCACACGTACATTTTCACCACTTCTGAAGCGTGTGCAAAGTTTCATGAGTTTTCGAGCATGTTTAGGCCCTCAAAAAAGCGATTCACGATTCACAAAACAATAGGGTTCTCTCATCATCGGTGCTCGACTGCTCGGGCCCTAATAAAGCTTTGTTTCATGTTGGCTTGTATATGTATGTATTTATTTATTGTGATGGTTACTTTTATTCATTCTTCTACTCATTTATTCATGTTTCTTATTGTTGTCAGTAAATAAAATATAATTATTTCATTAATTTATGCATAATTCATTGCTTTACTGAAAACTGAGATGTATTCACCTTGGCTGCATTTGTCTAGTGTGTGTTCATCTTTATACTTCTCGAGTATAAAATCAACAGTCTTCTCCAAAGACGAGATCTTTGAGCAGCTGCCCAACGTCTCCTTTGTGCAGACATTACAAACGCTAAGGAAAACAGTTTTTTATGTGATTTAATGCATTAAGGTGCATATTAAAACACAAAATTCAGCACACACCTTATTAATAAATAGTGTACAAACAAGCAGAAGAGTGCAGAATATAACAACGTGCAAAGTTTCAAGTTAAGTGTTTTCCAAACCCATTAGCCTATTACCAAAATGCTTAACAAAAATGCATTAAGACAGTATTAAAAGACCAAACTAACACCTTATTGATGATGCAAACTACAGGCAGGCAGATGAGCCCAGAATATGAACAAAAAGAGTTAAGTTTTGCGTTCATATTCTGGGCTCATCTGCTTTTCTGCAGGACTATATCTTATAGTATATAGGACTATATCTTATTACACTGGATACTAATTTTGGTACATCAATATCACCATCTTAGTCCATTAAGGCAAGTTAAGTATTCTTTTATGGTTTTCTATGTGAGGAAAACTTTTAACATGCAATTGAGTTTATTCTGGGCTCTTATACTTGATTGTATATATGCTTTTTTAATAAGTTGTGAACTGAATTTGGTCTTTTACACTGTCTTAACCAACGCATTCTCATCCTAGGGCGTCATATACGGCGTCATTCTGTTGGATTTCCACTCCAGAGAATGCTAGATGGATTCACACACTGTCAAAAAAAAATTAACAGTATACTCTTGTGTTATTATTAGACTAGGTTTGTCTATTGCTGGGAATGATTTGATTATCAAATACAATTTTATGACCAAATGCAAAGTCCACATACTTTTTCCAGTAACAGTATTCCTCTCTTTCCAAGAAAGTGTCTTAATATTTAGTGTGTCTGAAGATCCAGGATGTCAGATGTCCTCTTTAAGGTGGTTAAAGATCAATGCAATATAACTATAATAAATTACCTCTACAGAGATAAGTCAGCTTAAGGAGGCTGGGCCACATTTATACAGCTAAAACATCTATATATACATGATATATATATATATACAAACAATACATGATCAAATGAGAATTAGGTGAGAACATTATAAGTCACTTTGGATAAAAGCATCCGCTAAATGCAGATGTTACAAAGGGTATCACTCCCTCCAGGAAATAAACGACACCATGGTTCTGGTTACTGATGGATTTATTGCTCTTGCCATCCTTTTCTCCGCCATCATATTCACCATCAATGAAATCCACCGTCAAACTACAGTATGACAATGTAAAAGATAATCACATTCACATACACTATAAAGAGGTAAATACAAATACACTCGGGAAATACAAACGTAATACACATACCTCGCTGGCTGCACATAACCAAGAGGGAATGAGTTCACTTGAAAATACCCGTTTCAAAAAACAAAAACAAAAAAATATCTTTACTTCACTCAAACCACGAGTTCTCTTTTAAACCACACACGGAGAATAACTTTTCCTGTTGCACCTTTTAAAAGTGTCAGAGTGCAACGCAAAATGTACTTTAGTTCCTAGTTAACATCGACACTCAATATTCATGAATGGATTAAACAAATATAACAAAAACATGTTAAATAACAGAAATAATATGTATAGCAGTTATATTCCCACCAAATGACTATTTTGTCATTTCACCACAGAATTGAAACCTTTTCACACCTTAATTTCAACCATATAGTATGCCTTAAACCTTACAGCAACAAAATGCTGTATTCATGAAATGGCAACCATAACATCTGCCTCAAGCAGTAAAACTGTCTTTTGTACAGGCCTATCAAGGTAGACTGGCTTGGAAATGTGTTTTCCTTGGCTGTCTAAGGTCGAGTCACTAATTAACAGTTTCACCTTTCGAACCTTTCCATCAGTGCTCGGATACACCTCTGTCACCCTTGCCAATCTCCATTGGTTACGTGGAGAACTATCCTCCTGCAGGATGACAATGTCGTTAACCTTCGTATTTCTCTTCTCTTTCTGCCATATTTGTCTTTGCTGAAGATTAAGGAGATATTCCTTCTTCCACCTTGTCCAAAATTCGTTTGCCAAGAACTGCACCTGGCGCCATCTCTTGCGCAAGTATAGATCCTGACTCACAAACTCACCTGGAGGTGGGAATATTATGTTAGACTTCATCATAAGAATATGATTGGGCGTGAGAGGTTCAAGGCTTGTTGGGTCATTTAAATGCTCGGTTGTCAGAGGTCTGCTATATACAGAAAGGTTCTGAGTGAGGCACTGTCGAGTCGTTTAGCAGACTGGTCAAGGATTGCGGTTAAAACACTTCTGATCGTCCTTATCCTTAAAGTCCTTAAAGAAGTGTTACCTGTAGTGGAAGAGCCTCTCCTCAATATTATTAACTCGTCTTTATCTTTAGGTCATGTTCCAAGAACATTTAAACTGGCAGTTATAAAACCTCTCATTAAGAAACCACAATTAGATCATAATAATCTAGCAAATTATAGACCCATTTCAAATCTTCCATTTATGTCTAAAATATTAGAAAAAGTGGTGTCCGCTCAACTGGGCTCTTTCTTGCAACAAAATGATATCTATGAAAAGTTTCAGTCTGAATTCAGACCGCATCATAGCACTGAAACTGCGCTCGTTAAAATCACAAATGATTTACTTTTAGCTTCTGACCAAGGCTGTATCTCAATACTAGTTTTACTTGATCTTAGTGCTGCGTTCGATACTATAGATCACACATTACTCTTAGATCGACTACAAAATTATACTGGTGTTCAAGGACAAGCATTAAGCTGGTTCAAATCATACCTATCTGACCGCTACCATTTTGTCTATTTAAATGGAGAAAAATCGATCATAACTCCAGTAAACTATGGAGTGCCGCAGGGATCTGTGTTAGGCCCTCTGTTATTCTCAATATATATGATGCCACTTCGAAATATTATAAGGAAACATGGAATTAGTTTCCATTGTTATGCTGATGACACTCAAATATATATTTCATCACGGCCGGATGAAACTGCAAAATTTTCCAAATTGACAGAGTGTGTTAAAGATATAAAAGATTGGATGACGCGTAATTTTCTTTTATTAAATCCAGACAAGACAGAGGTAATACTTATCGGTTCAAAAAACCGCCCACAAAACCTCGCACAATACAACTTTAACATCATAGGATGTCCTGTTACTTTATCCTCTACAGTAAAAGACCTGGGTGTTATACTCGATTGCAACCTGTCTTTTGAAAATCATATTTCATATGTTACAAAAACAGCCTTTTTCCACCTTAGAAACATTGCTAAGCTACGTAATATGCTATCAGTTTCTGATGCAGAAAAGTTAGTTCATGCATTCATGACCTCGAGACTGGATTCCCTTACGAAAAAAAAGTATACTTCAAGTTCATTTTATGAAGTATACTTGAGTAATGTTCAAGTATATTTTTAAGTATACTTTATGTAGTAAGTATACTAATGTCAATATGTACTAGTAGTAAACTTGTAAGTGTACTATTTGAATACCGCTTGGGACTAAATTGGCCCACTTGAAGTATATAAAAGTATATGTTTAAGTGTACTATAAGTGTAACAGTAGTAAACTTTAAGTGCACAACTAGTTCATAATTATGTTTCTCATTTGTACTGCAAGTGAACTTATGAGTATACTAGTAGTTTACTATTTTAATACTTGTAGCAACTTTGAAGTATACTCTCAGTAAACTACTAGTTTAGTAGTTTTATACTACAAGTTTTATTTTAATGTACTCTCAGTAAACTACTAGTTTAGTAGTTTTATACTACAAGTTTTATTTTAATGTACTCTCAGTAAACTACTAATTTAGTAGTTTTATACTACAAGTTTTCTTTAAGTGAACTTAACATCATACTTATAGTTTACCATTTATATATTATTTTTACTCTTTTAGTGTACTCTCAGTAAACTACTAGTTTAGTAGTTTTATTCTACAAGTTTTCTTTAAGTGAACTTAACATTATACTTATAGTTTACTATTTATATAAAATTTTTGCAGTTGCATTAGGCCTATACTACTATGTTCAAATGTTATTTTTTTTATACTTGAAAAATACCTTTAACTCTACTTTAATTTTAAAAACATTTTATTAGCTTCATGCATCCTTTTTTATCAACACTTGAATGTCAGTAAGTTTCATAAAGGCAACATTTTTAAAAAATAGTCGAGAAAATCAAATTTTTGTCAAAGACTACGCCTTGATCAGATCCAGAACGATGATCAAAACACAGGTGGAGTAGATCGAGTCCAACACCCCCAAAGCTTCACAGTCGTTTTCTCTTCATGGGTTAGGCCTACGCTTCATTTCATTTGGAAACATTAAGCAGTTTTGATTTACAAGCTGTTTAATGTTTGATATTACATTATTTTACATTTGAGTGAGCAATCTTCTATCACTTGTTTCAGCTTCTTCTTCTCCTGTGTTTTGATCCAGAGATTCTGTACTAGAAGATGTGTCATAGCGCCCCCTACCGTATAACAGTGAAAACATGGATAGCTGGAAAATTCAGTCAATGGTGGGGAAAAGTTAAATTAAAGTAAATATGTACACTACCAGTGGACTAGCCTACACAAAAATTCAGATACGCAGAATTAGAAACATATCTGTTTTATATCAATATTTTAAATAAATATTTTCAAACAAAGTTTCATAAGACTGTAGCCTATATGAAAAACGATGTACAAAAAAAGTATATTTAATAGGCTACTCGATCAAAAGAGTTAACACAACTACAAGCCAAGTATACTTTGAATAATTCAAATTTTAAGTATATCTCGATCAAAAGATTGAGTACAAGTATAGGCCAAATATACTTGGACTTTTCTCTCAGTATAAGTCAAGTACACTTAAGTGTAATTAAGTATATTTTTGAGAAGTACATAAAATGTAGACTGAAAGTATGCTTTCTTCTTTTTAGTTGAAAAGAAGTATACTAATAGAACACTTGAATAAACTTATTTTACATGCTTATTTAATTTACTCTATAAGCTATTCCACCCAAAAGTTTGTTACTATATAAAGCTGAACATGTTAGTTTATAAGACGGTGTGTAATATTATGTTTTTTTAAAAAGTATTTAATAAGCTACTCAATCAAAATAGTAAACACAAGTGTATTGTTCCAGAGACAACAAATAAAGATATAAAGAATAGATGGTACTGGCGTCTTTATTCCCATGTGGCACACAAAGCATGTCTCCCTTACAACCCCTTCCTCTAGGCAATGCACTTCGTCTTATACAACACATTACTGCCACCTGCAGGCATAAATCAGTACTCATCACAATAGATACTCATTACATCTCTTTTCCTTTTTTTTTTTTTTTTTTTTTTTTTTTACACATTAGATTCACAATTACTAATAATTCACATCAGCCCAACTGTAAAAAATGTACAATCAATTCATTTCATTTTTTTTTTTCATAAGTCCATTCGAACAGGAGCTTTTCGAACTCGATTAGTTCTCCGTAAGAGAGGCATGTCAGTCTTTGGTACAGATAACTCGAGTTCAGGAATTTGTTCTGCAGAATTAAACATACCTGGAGATAGCATTTCATGACGTTGCAGATCAACAGGGGGCATTTCACAAGACTGCAATTCTGCAGACAGGGTTGGCTCATCAACAAGAGGACATTTCTCTGCAGTCTTAAGCAAGCTCTGTCGATTTCTCCGCAATGTCTGTCCATCTTCTGTTTGAACCAGATATGATCTTGGGTTTACCTCTTTTAGGACTGTAGCTTTCTTTCTCCATCCAGTAGGCTCCGCAACTCTAACTGTATCTCGTTCAGAAAGAGGTTTCAGATGTCGAGCTCCCTTGTCATAATATTCTTTCTGCTTCTCTTTAAGATGTTGCATCTCTTTCAATGATAGACGGTTGTTTTCTGTTTTCAGGGATACTTTTGGCAGTGTATCACGCAGTTTTCGGTTCATCAATAACTCACCAGGAGATAATCCACAACTGAGTGGAGAAGAACGGTAACTCAGAAGAGACAGATTTATATCAGACCTGCTTGCTGCGACTTTTTTCAAAAGTCTTTTTACAATTTGTACCCCTTTTTCTGCTTTGCCATTTGCCTTTGGATAAAGTGGGCTTGAAGTAGTATGTTTAAAGCCATACTGTTCCGCAAACAGTTTGAATTCACCACTAGTGTACTGAGGACCATTGTCACTTTGCACAATATGAGGAATTCCATGCCTTGCAAAGATGCTTTTCATGCATTGAATCATGTCATTCGATGTTGTATGATGGAGCTGTTCAACTTCAGGATAATTGGAATAATAATCGATAACCACCAGATAATCCTTACCATTCAACTGGAAAAGATCAGTTCCTACTTTTTGCCACGGTTCAGTAGGATGAGCAGCTATCATCATAGGTTCTTTGGCCAGTTTATAATGATGACTTAGACGTCACACTGATTGATGTATTTCTCAATGTGCACATTAATACCAGGCCAGAAAACAGCTTGTCTAGCTCTTCTCTTGCATTTTTCGATACCAAGATGTCCCTCATGAATTCGACGAAGCATGTCGTGGCGCATTGATACTGGAATGACAATTCTGTTAATTCTCAACAGCATGCCCTCAACCACACTCAGTTCTGCCCTTAAAGGAAAGTACTGTGGACACTTGCCTTTGATCCATCCATATTGAAGGTGTGCAATAACCCTCTGCAATTCAGCATCCTTTGCAGTTTCCTCTGCGATCAACTTTAACATCTCATCTGAAACTGGTAAAGCTGAATACACCATACTCACATGTCTCTCAACTTCGTCCATTTTGCTGATCTCCGAAGCTACTGGTGCTCGAGACAGTGCATCAGCCTTGACCTTCAAAAACATCTGGAAATTGTTTGACAATGTCGGTTATATTGTCACAGACAGTCTGTAAGACTACAGTTTCCTTGTTGACTTGATGCACTCTTTTAACCAAATGAAGGTCTTCACACGCTTTATCTCCTAAAAGAGATTCATGACCATTGGGAACTACAACAAACATCAAACTTTTCATCTTTCCTTTTACTTGTATGTTTAGTCTGCATATTCCTCGCGTTTCAATTGGTTGTCCATTATAGGCTTTGAGGGGAACTGTACGTTTTTTAATTAGAGGTTTTTCTTTCAGTGCTTTCACATCTCTGATGTTAATTAAATTAACTTTTGCACCCGTATCTAATTTAAAGGGTACTACGGTCCCATTAGCCACAAGAGGAACAATCCACATCGAAGACTTGACTGAATCATCACTTGATACACACGTTTCAGCATCCTGATTTACTTTCTCTTCAGAAACCATGTTCACATAAAATGAGTCGCTCAAATCACTGTCATTTGCCTCCTCCACTAAATGCACTTTATTTTCCCTCTTCATGTCTTTTGAAAAACACATTTTTGCAAAGTGGTTGGGGCCATTACACTTAGAACATCTTTTTCCGAAAGCTGGGCACTGTCTGAACTTATGTTTGGTCCCACAGCGCTTGCATGAGAATATTTCATTGTCATTATCTCTGAAACCTCTTGTATCATTATCTCTGAAACCTCTTGTGTTACCTCTTCTCTTGTCTCTGAAGGAAATGGCGTCAACTTCTACACTCTGAAATGACATAGCGGCTGTATTAGTCCCATCAAACTGCTTCACTTGCTGCCTCGCTACTTCACTGGATTGGCACAATTTGACAGCATAATCCAAGGTGAGTTCTGATTCTCGTAACAATCTTTCTCTCAGTTTCTTCTCATAGATACCAAAAACAATCTGATCACGAATCATTGAATCTCTCAATTCATTAAAGTTACAGGTCTTTGCCTTTATCTTGAGATCAGTCAGAAAGTAATCAAAAGCCTCTCCTTCATGCTGCACACGTGTTCTGAATACATATCGTTCATATGTCTCGTTCTTCCTTGACAAACAATGAGCATCAAATTTTTCCAGTACCTTATCCAGTTTCTTCTTGTCTGCCTCTTCATCAAAATGAAAGGTGTTATAGACCTCCACGGCATTAGCTCCAGCAATGGTAAGTAACAGGGCGATTTTTCTTTCATCCACAGCCGCTTTTTGTCCGATAGCAACAACGTACAACTCGAACTGCTGTTTGAAAGTCCTCCAATGTGCATCAACATTTCCACACAACTTCAACGATCCCGGTGGTTTAATGGCATCCATTGGGCTTTTCGTACCCCACTCCTGGTACCATGTATTGTTCCAGAGACAACAAATAAAGATATAAAGAATAGATGGTACTGGCGTCTTTATTCCCATGTGGCACACAAAGCATGTCTCCCTTACAACCCCTTCCTAGGGAATGCACTTCATCTTATATAACATATTACTGCCACCTGCAGGCATAAATCAGTACTCATCACAATAGATACTCATTACAACAAGTACAAGCCAAGAATACTTAGAATACTTAATTATACTTTTAAGTATATCTCGATCAACAAGTATAGGCCAAATATACTTAGACTTTTCTGTCAGTATAAGTCAAGTATACTTAAGTGCAATTTGAAGTATATTTCTGAGAAGTACATAAAGTATATTTCTGAGAAGTATATAAAAAGTAGACTGAAAGTATACTTTCTTATTTTTAGTTTAAAAGAAGTATACTAATAGAACACTTGAATAAACTTCTTTTTCGTAAGGGTTACTGTAATGCTTTATTAGCTGGTTGTCCTGCATCCTCAATAAACAAACTACAGTTAGTCCAAAATGCCGCCGCTAGAGTTCTTACGAGATCAAGATAATATGATCATATAACACCGATTTTATCATCACTGCATTGGTTACCTATAAAGTTCCGTATTAATTACAAAGTATTGCTACTGACTTATAAAGCCCTAAACGGCTTAGCTCCAGTCTATTTAACGGATCTTCTATCGCCCTATAATCCATCGCGCTCTTTAAGATCACTAAATTCAAGGCTTTTGGTCATACCTAGGATATCCAGAACCACCAAAGGAGGGAGAGCATTTTCACATTTGGCTCCAAAACTCTGGAATAGTCTTCCTGATACTGTTCGTTGCTCAGACTCGCTCTCCCAGTTTAAAACTAGATTAAAGTCGCATTTCTTCAGCCAGGCATTCATATAATCCTACAGTTCAAACTACAATCCGGCCTCTAGCTCATAAATGCCAGAGAACTGGCCCCCGACTGAGCCTGGGTTCTCCCAAGGTTTTTTTTTCTCCATTAGGTCACCTGATGGAGTTTTAGGACACCATTAGGTCACATTTCGGTTCCTTCCTTTAGGTTGCCTTTGGCTTGCTCAGTTGGGGATATTTTGGGGATATTTAATTAAATTTTATCAATCAATAAATTCCTCTTGAAACAAACTTTGTTGTATTATTTTAATTTAATACTGTGAAGCTGCTTTGATACAATCTGTATTGTGAAAAGCGCTATACAAATAAACTTGACTTGACTTGACTTATCTGTCTCTCCCATACGCCTCCCATGTGGCTTGATGATGGGAAGTTCATTATGAACTCACATCCGTGTTCCTTTAACTGTTCATGATCCAAATTCTTCATTGCATTCATGAACTCTCCTCTTGCACCTATGAAGTTAGTGCCTTGATCACATCTCAACTGTCTTACATGTCCGCGTATCGCGATGAATGCACGCAATGCGTTGATAAAGGCATCTGTAGTGAGGTCATCAAGCATTTCAATATGTATGGCTCTAGAGCACATACAGGTGAAAATAAGACCATATTTCTTTAGTTCCTTTCTTGCTTCCTTCACATAGAACGGTCCAAAGCAATCTATGCCACAATATGTGAAAGGAGGTGTCATTTCCATTCTTTCCTCTGGCAAATCTGCCATTTTTGGATCTTGTGTGTTCCTTCTGTACTTTCTGCATGTTGTGCACTTGTAAATATGTGAGGCAACTGCACTGCTGCATCCTATGACCCATACTCCATTGGATCGCAATTCGTTGGCAGTTATTCCTCTTCCTTGATGATGCACCCTTTCATGGTAGTGCTTAATAAGCAATGATGATACATGACTCTTATTTGGCACAATGGCAGGATGCTTGACATGTGGATGAAGAACAGATCTTGTCAAACGTCCTCCAACCCTAAGCACACCATTCTCATCTACAAACGGACTCAGTTTGTGTAGTTTGTTTACTTTGTCTTTGGGTTTTACTTCTTTGCCTTGCTTTATACCTCTGATTTCACTGCTGAATGCTTCCCTCTGAACCAACTTGATTATAAACAGCTCTGCTTCCTTTCTTTCCTCAATACTTGTAGCTCCACTTACTTTATCTTTGATGCCCTTGATCTGCTTAGCATGGCGTTTTAGAAGAGCGATAGCCTTGACAGCTCTTTTCCAGTCAGAGAACTTTGTTAGGCGGTCTAACAATGACCTCTCCTCCTTCACCTTGGTGTTGAGTACCAGGGCCTTTCGAAGTTCCGGATCATCATCATAGACTTCTCCCACCATAGCATCTCCTCTGGGTAGCTCTCTTTCCCATAAAAAATCTGGCCCAGTGAACCAATTTGAAGCAACAAGCTGATCTGCTGAGAGACCTCTAGACGCATGATCCGCAGGATTATCTTCAGACTTCACAAAGTGCCATTGTTCAGGATCTGTAGTGGACTTGATTCTTTGGATTCTGTTCGCTACAAACACATGAAACCGTCTGACATCATTGTTTATATAGCCGAGGACGACCTTTGAGTCAGTCCAAAAATGTTCTTGAAGACCCTCTATTTCCAGCTCATTTCTGAGCATAACACTTGTTCTTGCTGCTACAACTGCAGCCGACAACTCAAGCCGTGGCACTGTGGTTATTTTGGTAGGAGCAACTCGTGCTTTTCCCATGACTAGAGTGCAGTGAACATCTCCCTTGACGTCGACTGCTCTGAGGTAAGTACATTGCCCATAACCGATGACGCTTGCATCTGAGAAGTGGTGAAGTTCGTACTGCTTGACATCCTTGAAGTTATCTGGGATATAGCACCTTCTGATCCTTACATTAGATAAGTTTCGAAGATCTTGTAGCCAGATTTCCCACTGTGCTCTCAGCTCTTGCGGGAGTGGTTCATCCCAAGTTACTTTGTCTCGACACAGTTGTTGTAGGATCTGCTTTCCACGGAGAATAAAAGGCGCTATGAACCCCAATGGATCATAGATGGAAGCTACTGTAGAAAGTACTCCTCTTCTGGTATTTGGGTGTTCCTTGACAGTCACTCTGAACTGGAAGTCATCAGAGGATACACACCATAGAACGCCAAGAGCTCTTTCCACGAGTGGCTCTCCCAAAGCCATATCCATATCTTTGACACTTTCAGCACACTCGTCCTTTGGTATTGATTGCAATACCTTCTTGCTGTTGGAGATAAATTTGTGTAGTCTAAGCTTGCCTATGCTGCAAAGCTCTCTCGCTTCCTTAATCAGTTGGATTGCTTCAGCGTCAGATGTTGCGCACACCAGTCCATCGTCAACATAAAAATTCCTTTGGATAAACTTAACAGTGCTTGGGTTAAATTTATCCTGACCTTGAGAGGCTAGATGCTTAAGTCCAAAATTGGCACATCCAGGTGAGGAGGCTGCCCTAAATAGGTGGACCTTCATCCGAAAAATTGAGGGTGGAGACTCTAGATCACCGTTCTCTCACCATAAGAATCTTAGGTAGTCTTGGTGCTCAGGCCTTACATGGAACTGGTGAAACATTTTTTCCACGTCACACATGATGGCAATCGGGCCTTTGCGAAACCTACAAAGAACTCCCACCAAGGTGTTTGTGAGCTCTGGACCAGTAAGAAGTTGGTCATTCAGTGACGTTTCTTGGAACCTTGCCGAGCAATCAAACCACTCGTATCTTCCCAGGCTTTTGGGGGTGGTATACGCCATGGTGGGGAATATACCAGACTGGTTGATTGTCCAGCTCTTCTTCAGGGACCTTTTCTGCGTCGCCACGAGCAATGATGTCTTTCATAAACCCCAAGTAGTCAGTGCAGTATTGCTGGTCTCTCCTGAGCTTTCGTTCCAAGGACATTAGACGTTGAACAGCACATGATTTATTATTTGGTAGATTTGGTCTTTCTTGTTTGAAAGGTAAGGGCATTTCAAAATGACCGTCTTGCTTCTGTCTGATTCCGTCTTTCAGTTTAGCCAAGAAGTGAAGATCTTCTTGAGAGAAGGTTGTCTCTTCTCCACCTCTCTCACTAAAATCAGATTCCAACATCTTAATTATGTCATCTGGAGAGAACATTTCACTGACCTGGGTATTGCAAACATAGTGGACTTCTCCTTTAAGCTTGACCATTGCATTTACTTCAGGCATGACTTGTTTTACAATGATGCGGTGACTTACTCCAATTGCATCACCGTAGTGTTCACCTGGGTCACCATAACTCACTATGCTCCAACCTAAGTCAGTCTTCTGAGCAAATGGCTGGCTTTCCTCTCCACAAACGACTTCTCGTGGCATTAGAGCTTGTGGGAAATTGTACCCAATCAACAGACCAATTTCACAATCCTTTTGAGGTGCGATGTGGTCAGCAAGATGCTCCAAATGAGGCCATGCCTTTGCTGTCTCAGGCACTGGGATGTGTGTGCGATTAGCAGGGATGAAGTCACGAGTGTAAACTGTTCGCACTGTTAACTTCTTGGAGGAAAATAGGCCCCTTATTTGTAGGCTATTAAGTCTTTTACAGTGAATGATCGTCCCCTTTGACGACATCGTAGATAATTTTAACTTCACTTGTTCAGTGTTTGTATCAAGAACATCTGCCACTTCATCAAGAATGAATGATGAGTCACTCTGTGTATCTAACAGAGCATAGACGAGAACTTCCTTGTCTGGATCACTTGGCGTTGACACATAGACAGGTACTATTGCCGACGTCTGTGTACTATTAGTATCTTGCACAACTCTGTTAGAGGTTGTTTCCTTTGTGACGTCTTGTGGTTGAGTTCTTTCCTTAGATTGTTCTTTCTTTAGTTCATGGTCCCTTTTTGAACGTTCTTCGTGCAGGCATGTGGGGTGCCTCTTTGAGCATGAATCACAGACCATCCGGTTATTGCAGCTCTTAGACTGGTGGCCAGGGCTCAAACAGCCAAAGCACAGTTTTTCACTTTGTATAAATTTTACGCGGTCAACAACTGGCTTCTCTCTTAATTTGTAGCACTTGTGTAAGCTGTGTCCTGGTTTTTTACAAAACACACATGTGACTATTTTCCTTTCACTGGTGTTTGTTGTGAAGATCTTGGCACCTACGGTTTGGTTCTTGGAGGTCATAATGTTCTGGCTCCTGATCTTTGCTTTATCAGACTCACTTTGCCGTAATGCATGGAAGGATGTAATGGGGTTGCAAGCGATGCTAGCCTCCATTGAAAGGAACGTCACAAAATATCTGAAGTTTGGGAACCTTCCGTGTTCAAGTAAATATTGTGTGGCTGTTCGGATCCATCCGGAGCTTAACCAGTCAGGTAACTTGGCAGTAAGTTTTTGATTCTCAATTCCATCATTAAGAATGTGGAGACTTTCATTGTTAGCCATAGCGCTTTCGCAACTGCGTAAAAGGTCCACAAATTTCCTCAACTCAGCACTCTCTCTTGAAGCTATTTTTGGCCATGCATGTAGTTTGTCTCGGAAAGCCTTGGCAATTACAAAGGGTTGGCCATATCTTTCATTGAGCAGGTCCCATGCTGCATTGTATGAATCTTCTGAACCAGCCAGAAAATGACCTTCTAAGGCTTCTCTAGCAGCTCCTCCGACATATTTTTGAAGGAAGAAAACTTTCTCTGCGGTTGGAATATTCTTTTTCTCTATAAGTGTCTGAAAGGATGATTTCCAATGATTAAACTTGAGTGGATCTCCACTAAAGATTGAAGGCTCTGGAATGGGTAGCCTGTTTGCCGTCATAGCTTCAGCTAAGACCTTCACCAGCTCTCGCATGTCATTTTGGAGTTCACTTCTTGGAGTCACATCTTTGAGCGGTGGTGGATGCTGATCAGCAATACTCACTTGATTGATTATCTGCATATCTGTAGGCAACTCAGCTTTAAAGTTTTGTGGTACAAAGTCTTGGGTTGGATAGAACTTATTTGCATTGTACACTTGAAGCTTTGCTTTGGCTGCATTAAGCCTCTTCAACTCTTCCAAACGCTCAAGCTCTCTTTTCAAATTTTCAACTGACCTTTTTCTTGCAGCATTCTCTTCATGCTGTCTCTTTAACAGAGCAGGCTCTTGTCTCTCTCTTTCTATCTTGCGTTCGATTTCTTCCTTTTCTCTTTGAAGATGGCGAGTTGATGCAGCTGCTTCTTGGTCTGCAACTATCAACTTATCCTCAGCTTCAAGTCTCTGCAGTTCTGCTTGGTGGCTTTCTTGTTCACCCATAATCTTCAATACAGCCTGTGTATGTGCATACTCAGCAGCAGCTTCTTGTCTCTTGGATGAAGATACAGCAGAGCGAATGGAATTAGACTTAGAATTACTGCCCTGAAATGAAACACTGGAGGTTGAAGACGCGAATACAGATGAAGCATCTGGCCAAATAATCTCCTCCTCATTTCCTTGAATTTGAGACTGTGCATTCTGTATTACAATTCTGGTGACAGATGCACATCTGTCCAACTTGCGTCTCATGTCATGAGATGGGCTGTCAATCTTTCGGTATTCATCATAAACACTGTTCAGCTCAGATTCTTCTCTTTGAATACCTTTAATGTGTTCTTGGAGGATATCACTGGGATCTTGTTTGATTACAGATTTTTTAGCCACCTTAGTCAAAACTTTCCAGCGTTCATAAATACTATCAAAGCGAAGTAATAATCCTTTCACTTTTTCCTTCTGAAATTCCTTTCCCTTTTCTGTTAATGTTCGATCTCTTTCACTTCTACGAGGCCTTACAGGCTGTACTGCTTGTTGTACAACGATAGACTTCTCTGACACTTGTTCTTTTTCACTTGTTTGTGACATCTTACATTATCTGGGAATTGCCTGTACTCACTTAACATTAGCTGTGTAGTTAACAGCAGAAATGTGTTTTTGTTTCTCAAAACTTAAGTGAACAATCAAATTAAATTAGGTCAATGTCCTTTAGATCAACATTTTACATTTACATTTAGTCATTTAGCAGACGCTTTTATCCAAAGCGACTTACAGATTAGGACTAAATTAAGCGAGTCATCATGAAGAGGCAAAAACAACGCAAGTAGTGCTCAAAAAAACAAAGTTCAGGCATTATTCAGATTAGCATAAACCCGACAAGTGAGGTTTTAAAGGGAAGGGGAAGGATTTAAAAAAATAATAATTTTATAAGGTTAAGTGCTCACGGAAGAGATGGGTTTTCAGCTGTCTTTTGAATGTTGTCAGGGATTCTGCATTCCGGATGAGGGTGGGGAGAGCGTTCCACCAGCATGGAACTGTGAATGAGAATGTTCTGGAAAGTGATTTTGTGGCTTTCTGTGATGGAACCACGAGACGTCGCTCTTTGACCGATCGTAGGCTTCTGGTAGGGATGTAGACCCGTAGGATTGAGTGAAAGTAGGAAGGAGCTGAGCCTGTGATAGATCTGTAAGCAAGCGTCAATGCCTTGAACTTGATGCGAGCAGCGAGAGGTAGCCAGTGCAGAGAGATGAACAGAGGAGTGACGTGGGCCCTCTTGGGGCCCTTCAATTAAATTGATTCAATTGAATCAACCCTTCAATTAAAGCAAAACATTGTAAAGACTTGGTCAATTACACTTGACAAGATGCTTATGGCCACATTTAAGTGAACATGCTTAGAAAATAATAAAAAACTTCCAAAAACTGAAAGATATTGGCTTGTTTAAATGTGCACAAAATAATTCTCCTTTTTTCAAATTGTCACTTACTTTCTTCAATTGACAATATCAATAAATTACCCTTATACAATTTAAACCACAGTCATTATTAAGTTTACAAACAGTCCTTTGTAGTGTTCAAAACTTATTGTCACCTTACAGAACACAAGCTTAAGTGTCTGACTTATGGACGTCTTAATGAAACACTGATGAACTGCAGGTCCTTAATGGTAAACATGGGCTTATCTGTGTAACGTTAGATCCCGTCTCGCCAAGTTGTGACACAGCAGGTCCGGGCCGGGCACGAGCAGGTTCGGGAACATTGACGCAGTTCGAGTTTGACTATCACTCCCTCCAGGAAATAAACGACACCATGGTTCTGGTTACTGATGGATTTATTGCTCTTGCCATCCTTTTCTCCGCCATCATATTCACCATCAATGAAATCCACCGTCAAACTACAGTATGACAATGTAAAAGATGATCACATTCACATACACTATAAAGAGGTAAATACAAATACACTCGGGAAATACAAACGTAATACACATACCTCGCTGGCTGCACATAACCAAGAGGGAATACGTTCACTTGAAAATACCCGTTTCAAAAAACAAAAACAAAAAAATATCTTTACTTCACTCAAACCACGAGTAACTCTTTTAATCCACACACGGAGAATAACTTTTCCTGTTGCACCTTTTAAAAGTGTCAGAGTGCAACGCAAAATGTACTTTAGTTCCTAGTTAACATCGACACTCAATATTCATGAATGGATTAAACAAATATAACAAAAACATGTTAAATAACAGAAATAATATGTATAGCAGTTATAAAGGGGTTTGTATTTAGCACTTCAGGAAATAGATTTATATTAGTAGGGTTTTCTTATTGAGAGTTGACAGATTCAATGACTATGGACTGTTACCGCCCCCTTGTGGAATAATGGAGTAATTGCAATATGCTGAAAATGAAGTGCATTAATTGTTATGAATCCGTAGAGTGTGGACTGCGGAGCTCACGAGAGTTTGCCCTTATTTCAGAAAGTAGTGTTATTAATCGTGTGCGTGCATCTAAAAGTAAGTTTCTATGTTTATGGATCTTATTTCATTTGTGGTTTATGGGTTATCAACATAATTCTGTTTGTTAGGTTAAATAGGCCTAATTAAAGTCGTCTGTACGGCCGATCATCTGCATATTATCACATTGCATGTTAATAATTGTTTACACATTACGTTCTTGTTGTTTATATCAAGCATTATTGTAATAGCCTTTCCTTGGGTATATTTATATTATTTGTTGAAATTGCCGAGTATGCTAAGAAAAGTGCTTCGTCATCCTGTTTTGATGCGCTGTCGATGTGACGTCATTAACGCAACGGCCAGGGGTTCGATCCAGGAGGCCAATGTTTCGGAAAAAAGTGAAGCTTCCCCGGGCGCCGCCATTGATTAACAGACCATCACCTGCTGTTAGCATTCCATTGACTTCCATTCATTTTGGCGTCACTTTGACAGCGAATAACTTTACATCTGAGGCGTTTAAAGACTCCATTTGTCCATTATTTATTTCTAAAGAAACACAAAAATGTATAAAAGGCTCCATTACCTTGTATCTTACGTTATGGCCCCGTAAATAGGCTAACGATTGCGTCATAACCACGCGACTCTGTCACACAGTAGAGAAATTACCGTATGGACAGGAGGAGAAGCTCGCGGGCAATCGGGGGGACGTGGAGGCAAAATGACAAAATAATTCATCAGAATACTTAGCAAAAGTTTCTCCTGCTCCTAGCTCATGGACACCTCCTACTCACGCTCTCCGTCTCTGCAAGCTCCGGAAGGGAATGATTCAGATTTCTCTTGGCACAGCTACTAGAAGACAGACGGGTTGCTCAAGTCACATCTACGTCGTCAAGCTCAGTTTGAGTCTGCGCAGTACGCTCAGCCATCAGGAAGTGAGTGCTTCTAATTGACTTCACTTTTCTCCGTTGAATCCAATGGGGTTGCTGTGTCCATTTCTTTTACTGTCTATGGTTCGATCCCCAGTCTGACCAAATTCAGAAAAGATAACAAAAGTGAATAATATGACTTCTGGATATGTTCTAATACTTTTCTAACTATTGAAATGTCTTTGTTATTGATTAACAATTATTTTATGAATGTTAAGTATTGATATATTGGTTTCTATTTGTCTTATAGAACCACACACACAAGTACACCCAATAAATCCTCAATGAAACCTAAGTGCATCTTCATTGCGTCCTGACCAGACGTACCACAGTGATTCATTTAACCCGAGCCACATCGGTTACAACACAACAAATTGGTCCTTCGAGCCGGATTACAGTAATTGCTGTGGATGTGTCGAAGATGTTTTCAGACAAGACGACCAGAGAAGGACGGTCTGCTGACGTGCGTCCTAAGCGGCAAACACAGCCTCCAGCCTGGTTGGAGGATTATGAGGTTTCTCTCCCGCATTACGACCAACAGACTACAGCTGCTCATACATTCCTTCATCCCAGAGAGTTACAGGCAAGTTGGAGCCTGTAACTCGTAGCCATGAAAGGGTAGCCGAGATGACCCCTCTCACGTATCAGTCATCAAGCGACGAGGCCATGTGGGCAGACCGGAGAGCCACAAGTCGTTCACCACCCACTGGAACAAGATATGAAAGCACACCTGTATTGCAACCAGTTACAACGGAGGATGTATCGGAGATTCTGAAAATGATGCAGCAGCTTAAACAAGAAAATCAACAACTTCAATCTACAGTGCTAGATATGCAACAGCAAATGGCCATTAACAGAGCCTCCTCAACCCACCAAAGAGCAGTGCCTTTGCCACATGACAGAGCCCAGTTACCATCAAGGCGAGCCCCTTTAACAGAATATGAAGACTGGCCACTGCCACCTCCTCCAGTAGTGGATGATGACATCCTTCCCTCCACAGTGGATATACCACCACCACCTCCTAGACACAACATATCAGATTTGGTGGAGGAAATATCCACTAGTATGCGGAAATTAGGGAATAGAGGGCAATATCCCTCCTGCTCATCAACACCTGAGTACTATGAACCTGAGAGGTACCCTATGGCAACGACTCCACCACAGAGGGCGAGTTACTATCCACAGCCCAGGCATCCCCAAACAGCACCTACTGCCAGCATGCCATTCTATAGAGACACAGGACAGCATCCTAACCACACTCAGCAAGAGAAGGTATACCGAGGCCCTACACCCACAATCCCTGACTTCACCAAGGGAGACCCACGGGAATTTGCACGACTGAAGGTCTCATTAGACAATCTTCTACCTGAGGATGTGACGGAGAGATTTAAATATCAAATTCTCTTAGAACACTTGAAGTTTGAGGACGCTCTTCTCATCGCAGACTCTATCAATTCCAGTAGGCCCTATTCAGATACCATGGCAACTCTTGCTGAGCAATATGGGCAACCTCACCAATTTGCCTTGCGGCGGATTGCTGATTTAATGGATGACCCCACTATCCATAGTTATAATGCTAGTGGATTCAAAAGGTTTGCATTGAAAGTCAGAGCATTGGTAGGCATGCTGGACCAACTGGGGGATAGCGGCAGTGTTGAGCTCCAGTGCAGTTCACACGTAACCAGACTGTTGTCGAAGCTGCCCCACGAATTGCAAGCTGAGTTCAAAAGGTACATGTACCCATTAAATGTTCGCATTCCTACTCTTTTACACTTTGCTGACTGGCTTGAATATGAGCTAAAAATACAGGAAAGTGGTTTGGAGTTGCATGGCGGGGACAGAAAGGAGCAAACTACCCAGAAAAGAGATAGACGCATAGACTTTAAGCCCACCAAGACAACGGCTATATTCCACAGTACAGAGACTGCTCTCAATACCATTTCGGAATGGAGAACATGCCCTTGAGACATTTGCCATTTTGGACGATGGCTCAGAACGCACCATCCTTTTGCAAGCAGCTGCTCAGAAACTGAAGCTACATGGCAAACCAGAAGACCTTGCTTTGAGAACTGTTAGACAGGACATGAGAGTCATACATGGTACTTCAGTGTCCTTCACCATTTCTCCAGCCTGTCAGCCTCAAAGAGTGTTTAAGATACACAGGGCGTTTACTGCAGACCAATTGGGGCTAACCGAACACACGTGTCCAGCTGCAACCTTACAGAATAAATACAGACACCTCAGAGGGTTGCCAATCCCTTCTTATGACAGTGTTCGCCCCTTTTATTAATCGGCTCTGACTATCCCCACTTAGTTACCCCGATTGAGCCTGTACGCTTGGGTCCTCCTGGTGGACCAGCAGCAGTGAAGACGAGACTAGGCTGGACAGTCCAAGGGCCAGCTAAGCTTGTGCAACATCCACTTCTCACCCAACAATGTCTTAACATATCAATTCGCTCCCCTTCCAATGAGCTGTTCAGACATGTTGAGAAACTGTGGCAACTCGATGTACTGACTGGTACTGGCAGGCTATGTGGTTGCAATACCAGAGCAGAAACTGACTGGGGAAGAAGAATCATGATTCATCCCCCATCATATGGTGAGGCATAATGAAAAAAACAGAGTTGTTTTCAATTGTTCTTTCTCATACAGAGGCGAAAACCTGAATGATCTGCTTCTGCCTGGACTAACTCTGGGGTCCTCCTTGCTCGGGGTACTGCTACGATTCCGGGAGCATGCAGTAGCCTTTAGTAGTGATATAAAGGGCATGTTCCATCAAGTAAGACTAATACCAGAGGACAAGCCCCTCCTCCGATTCCTATGGCATGATCAGAACAGAAAGGAACTCCCGAGCATCTACGAGTGGCAAGTGCTCCCATTTGGAACAACGTGTAGTCCGTGTTGTGCCACATACGCACTACAGAAGCACGTAATTGACCACAGTGAGCCAGGAGACAATGTTCGACACTCCATCGAAAGATGTTTCTATGTAGTTAACTGTCTACAGAGTAGTGATGTATGTCTCGAGACCGGTCTTGGTCTCGAGACCACTTTTACGTAGTCTCGGTCTTGTCACGGCCTTGACGGTCTTTGGTCTTGGTCTTGTCTTGGTCTCGGACCTCTCGGTCTTGTCTAGGTCTCACTGTCTCAGACCGACATAGTGGTCGGGGGATTTAGCAATACAATACTACAATATCCACGATGACACAACGTTCGATAATGCAACATTATTATCCGCAACGGAACGGATTGAAGCGCGTCCGAGTGAAAGTGCGGCGTGTGCGCGAGCCACACGAGAAAACACTGTATCCGCGCCACTGATCGCAGCGGCAACGAGCACTTTGATCACTTGATTTAAAAAAACACATATCAGTGACATGATGGGTTTTAACTTCATTCAGGAGATTTTGGGTAACTGCACAACTGACAGATGACTTTGAGCGCACCACCAACGGCGTGTGTGTGTGTGTAACCAAAGCGACAAAACGACCAACTTTCGGATCCTGCACTTAAGCCTATAATTTCGTTTTTACACATTTTATTATGTATTTAAAAGTTGCAGAATGGATTCATTTGGAGACTCCGAAATCGGCAGAGATAGGCAGGCATTTGCTTAGATGAATGTGTGTCTTTGATATCTGTGTGTGTGTGTGTGTGTGTGTGTGTGTGTGTGTGTGTGTGTGTGTGTGTGTGTGTGTGTGTGTGTGTGTGTGTGTTGTTTGATTACAGTATTGTATTTAAGATGGTGTTAGACTAAATAAATGGTCTTTTAAATATCATCTGCATATCTCCGTTGTGTTGACTAAACATTAGGCCTAATTCAAGTTTATAATTGTGTATCTTTAATTTGATGTTACGATTTCATCTACACATTAAGTATAATTTCAATTGGTTACATATTTCACATTCTTTAGACAGTTGTTGGAGGAGCAAGATGGTGTTGGAGGTGTTTGATGTTTTGTCAGATGAACCATCAGTACCAGTCATGTCAGTCCTCAACAGTACACAAAAGTTAAGGGAGTCTCAAACCTCTAATAGTGCAGTAACAGCCGTCATGCAATTGCTACACATAGTTGATCTCACCCAGTCTGCAAAAACATTTACAGTGAGCTCACAGTCACACACATGACATGGTCTGTCTCTGTATTGTTCTGCCTGTGTAGTTTAAGTAATACCGTCTAATATTGAATGTAAACTGCGGCTGAACCCTAGTATGCTGCTGTTCTTGAATTCATACAAGTTATAGCTTAGCTTCAACACTAGTCTGTTTTTTTTTTCCTCCGGTCTCGACTTGGTCTCGGTCTTGGTCTCGACTTGGTCTTGGTCTTGACTTGGTCTGTCTTGGTCTTGGTCTTGGTCTTGTCTTGGTCTCGATACCCTCTGGTCTTGGTAGTGTCTTGGTCTCGGTTTAGGCGGTCTTGACTACAAGTCTACTACAGAGTGTCGCTACATTTGAGGAGGCTAAAGGGCTAGTGAACACACTGAGGAATCTGTTAGCAGAAGGAGGATTTGAACTACGACAATGGGCATGCAATTCACCTAATGTCATCAATTATCTGCCAAAGGAAGCCAGATCTGAAAGCAGTGAGCTTTGGCTTAACCAAACCGAATCAGATCCTCAAGAACTTGCATTAGGATTGCGTTGGATGTGTCAATCTGATACTCTTGGATACCAAAGCCGCCTTGCTGACTGTTCAACCCCCACAATGAGAAACATATACAAGGTAGTAGCGAGCCAGTATGACCCCCTTGGGTTCCTTGTTCCCTATATCACTCGGGCCAAGATACTTATACAGAGTCTGTGGGCGAAACAGAGAGAGTGGGATGACCCACTACTGGCAAATGACATTCTTGAGACATGGCATGATTGGCAAAGAGAACTGCCACATCTAACTCAAATAAAATTACCTCGCTGCTATGCAAGTTCCCAGATGGACTCCCTTAATTGTAGTCGGCAAGTACATATCTTCAGTGATGCCTCTGAACGGCCTATGGGTCCGTAGCATACTTGCGCACAGAGGAGGCAAAGGGAAGTGTCGAGGTAGCTTTTCTCACAACCAGGTCAAGAGTTGCCCCTAAACAGCAGTTATCTGTGCCTAGATTGGAACTGTGTGCAGCTCTTACAGGTGCGCAGTTAGCTTCATTATCAGCTAAAGAGCTCACCCTGAACATTGAATCCTTTGTACTCTGGACTGACTCCACTACAGTCCTGACATGGCTTCAGTCAGAATCCTGTCGCTATAAAGTATTTATGGGAACCAGATTGCCGAAATACAAGAACTCACAAGTGCTCACACATGGCGGTATGTGGAATCCACCAACAATCCAGCTGACTACATCACTCATGGGAAGACTCTAAAAGAGCTATCTACAGACAAATTATGGAGACAAGGACCAGAATTTCTCCTGCACTCACCCTGTTGCTGGCCGATGATTCCCAACATAAGTGCATCTGACAATCCTGCTGAACTGAAGAATACTACTCTCTGTAGTCACGTAACAGTTGCTGATGTTCAGTCCTTGCCTGACCCACAACAGTTCAGCAGTTTTAAAGCTTTAGTTGAAGCTGCAGCACTTCTTCGCCATGGGTTTGGCAGGTAAAGAAGGGGATCCCTCAGCTGAGGATCATCAATTAGCAGAAAGAGACATTCTGAAGAAAGTTCAATATGATAGCTTCCCTTACCCTTTTTCCACCAAAAAAGAACTGGTTCGGAACTGGTGCTGGTTCAAAGTTGGTTCAACTTGCGAACCTTCTCAGAACCTGTTTGTTTTTCCACTGACTAGAGCCCAGCGAACGACGTCATCACTGTGTACGTTGCCATAGGCTACATCTTACACCGGACGCGCAGCGCCACGTCTAGTACAGCTCTCACCTGAAAATCCGATAACATTAGCAATTTTCTGATTTCTGTAAATGAATATAAAACTAAATGTATATTGCAGCACAGGGTGAAGTCAGTATACATTAACTACGATATGAGACACATACATGCAAATTTTATATAAAACTATGTAACGTTAAATGGCGCTCTGTTGCGCGGCAGGATTTTGAACACAGTCCTGAGCCGTTGCTGGGCGCCGCGGACAGACGCCGAAAGGCGCCGCCGGTGTGTGTACAATGTGTTCGAATAAAGACGCGGCGCGGGGCTGAGCTGAGCTGCGCTGAGCTGCGCGTCCGGTGTGCGACCCCCTTTAGCTTTCCAAGAAACGCTTGCGCCAAATTCAAACATAACAATTACAATGGTGGACTACATCGTCTTTCTGCAAATGTTTCTCCTTGCTTTGCGATCCTATATTGGGGTCAGAAGAAGACCTTTAGAACACATTTGTGCTGCTCGGACAGAGGTTACGTTCGAGAAGAAGTTCGACAATAACCCCGCCCCCAGCCCCCGACGTAAGCATGACGTGGTTAAAGAACGGTTCTAGTCCAGCAAAGAGTTGGTGCCGCTTTGGAACCAATTTTCCTGGCGGAGAACCGGTTCTTTGGCTGTCGAAACACAAAGAACTGGTTCGCGAGTAGGCACCGGCTCCGAACCGGCACCAGCACTGCCTTGGTGGAAAAGGGGTACCTGAGGACTTCCACTCTCTAGTGGCAGGTAAACCAGTACCGTATTCTAGCTGCCTAATAACTTTAGCACCTGAGTATGACCACACAGTGGGCCTCATTCGAGTTGGTGGGCGACTTCGCCCTTTTTTTGGAAATAGGCTCATTTTACAACTCCCCCAGAGTTAAACAGTTGAGTTTTACCGTTTTCGAATCCATTCAGCCGATCTCTGGGTCAAGAAACTTTGCTGCCGTACCATGGGTGCAGCAGGCGTAATGATATGACGCAGCGCCTGAAAATAGGTCTAATAGGTTAGACAAACTTAGTCCCGGTCACGTTGGAAGTTACCGAGCTGGGGACTATTTTCAGGCGCTGCGTCATATCATTACTCCTGCTGGACTCATGGTACGGCAGAAAAATTTCTTGATTATTACGCAGGAATGAGAGTATAGTCCCTAGCCATATCAGCTTAGAAAAATCGCAACTTTTCTTTTTCCGTCGGTCTTAGTACACGATGTAACTACAGAAGAGTCAAGTTTTAAATAGGAAAAATATCGAAACTCTTTGGTAATTTTTTTGAGAGAGATGTTAATGGTCCTGTCCGATTCAATGATCTATGCTAAGCTATGCTAAAAGTGGTACCGCCAGACCCGGAGTTCGGCTGAATGGATTCGAAAACGGTAAGACTCAACTGTTTAACTCTGGGGGAGTTGTAAAATGAGCTTATTTCCCAAAAAAAGTGGAGTATCCCTTTAAACATGTGGTCGATTCCTTGTTTGAACTGAATCCATCACAGCAGTTACTGAATCACTATCTGACACTTAAAATCTGCAAGTTATCATTACTTCCGGTTCTGTCCATGTGGAAATAAAGCAAGATACTGTAATTAAAAATGAGAAATAAAAAAAAGAGGATAAAATTTTGTATTTCTGTCGGTTAAGTTCCAATATTACACCAGTAGGTGGCGACAGTTGAGTGTCTTTTGAGGACTATGAATGCGTAAAGTTCTATAATTTCATTAGTAGATACATTAGGAATCAATGCACAATAATCATTTATAGTATTTATTAACCTTAATATATATAGATTACTATTGTTCATTATAAGTACATTTAGTTATCTATTAACACCACTGATCTATATAGAATGACATATCACAATGATATAACTTTAGCACCTGAGTATGACCACACAGTGGGCCTCATTCGAGTTGGTGGGCGACTTCGCCCTTTTTTTGGAAATAGGCTCATTTTACAACTCCCCCAGAGTTAAACAGTTGAGTTTTACCGTTTTCGAATCCATTCAGCCGATCTCCGGGTCAAGAAACTTTGCTGCCGTACCATGGGTGCAGCAGGCGTAATGATATGACGCAGCGCCTGAAAATAGGTCTAATAGGTTAGACAAACTCCTGAGCAACGTTCCTGTAGCTCAGTGGTAAGAGCATTGTGTTAACAACGCAAGGTTGTGGGTTCGATCCCAGGGGATTGCACGTACTTATGTATAAATGTATAGGATAACGCAATGTAAGTCGTTTTGGATAAAAGTGTCTGCCAAATGCATAAATGTGAATGTTTGTGTGTGTTTTAGATGTATCTGAAACATTTATGACTGATAAAGTTGATAGAGATGAGAGTATGCAGGATGTTTCTCCTAATGTGTGTGTTTCTGACCAGGATGTTGCAGTCCAGTTGGAGTCTATGCTTGGGGCCGGAAAAGAACAGCTGGCGGCTGCACAGAAAGCTGACCAGTCTCTAGTCAAATGTCTCGCTGAGGCTGTACAAAAAGATGAAGTAGTAGATAAAGATGTGGCTTATGTTTGGGAGGATGGAGTGCTTATGCGTAAGTGGTCCCCATCAGAGAAGGATCTGAGCTGGAAGACTGTGTTTCAGGTAGTGGTCCCTCATAATTATCGTGAACAGATTTTGTGTTTAGCTCATGATCATGCTCTCTCTGGTCATCTGGGAGTAAACAAGACTTTTAGTCGCATCCTTCGCTATTTTTTTTGGCCTGGCTTGAAAAAAGCGGTTTCAGAGTACTGTCGATCGTGTCATGCGTGCCAGCTAGCTGGTAAACCTAATCAGGGAATTCCTAGTGCTCCTCTTCATCCTATTCCAATTGTGTCGGAGCCGTTTCAGAGAATTATTGATTGCGTTGGTCCATTACCCAAGACTAAGTCTGGTTATCAGTATTTGCTGACTCTAATGTGTGCTGCTACTCGGTACCCTGAGGCGATTCCTATGCGTACCATTAGAGCGTTATACAGTCAGATCAAGGTACAAATTTTACCTCCAAGCTGTTTTCTCAGGTTCTGGACTGTTTGTCTGTAAAGCATAAACTTTCTAGCGCCTATCACCCAGAGTCACAGAGAGCACTAGAACGCTTTCATCAGACCTTGAAAAGTATGTTGCGTACGTACTGTTTTGAAACGGGGAAAAATTGGGATGAGGGCGTTCCCTTGGTCATGTTTGCTGTACGAGAGACCGTTCAGGAATCCTTGGGTTTTAGTCCTGCCGAATTAGTGTTCGGGCACACTGTGCGGGGCCCGTTAAAACGGTTTCGTGAACAGTTGCTGGCAGAGACAACCCCCCAAATGAGCGTACTTGACTTTGTGAATTCCTTCAGAGAACGCCTACACCGAGCTCGTGAAGTGGCACTTTCGGAGTTGGGCCGCACTCAAATTAAAATGAAGACCCGCTTTGATAAAAAGAGTGTTTATCGAAGTTTTGAGGAAGGTGATTTGGTACTTGTCTTCCTTCCTCTTCCAGGGTCCCCATTGCAGGCAAAGTTCTCGGGTCCTTATACTATAAAGCAGAAATTAAGTGACACAGATTATGTCATTAATACTCCTGACAGAAAGCGAAAGACCAGAGTGTGTCACATTAATATGCTTAAAGCCTATGTAATGAGAGATGTAGCTCAGAGTGTGCCAAAAGCCACTGATTCCATCTCTGCTGCTATGGCAGCTGTGTATTGTCCTGAGGAGGATGGGCTTAGGATGCGAGATGTATCGTGTGCTCCGTTGGACAATTCAAAGCTTTTAGTGGATTTAAAGTCCCATCTGTGTTACTTGATTGAAGCGTGTCAAAGTGATGTTGTTACGCTCATTAAAAAGTTTCCTGTTCTTTTTTCTGATGTGCCTAGTCAAACCACAGTGTTGGAACATGATATTGATGTGGGTGATTGCTCTCCTATCAAGAAAAATTCCAATCGTGTAAACCCCATCAAGAGAGAAATAATGCAAGAAGAGTCTGCATACTTGTTAGAACACGGTTTTGCTGTGCCAAGTTCTAGTCCATGGAGCTCACCCTGTCTGTTGGTGCCTAAATCAGATGGAAAATTTCGATTTTGCACAGATTACCGCAAGGTAAATTCCATCACGAAACCTGACTCCTATCCTTTACCAAAGATGGATGATTGTATTGATAGGGTTGGCGCTGCAAAGTTTGTGACTAAGCTCGACCTGTTAAAAGGTTACTGGCAGGTACCTTTGACCGCCAGGGCTTCAGAAATCTCTGCCTTTGTTACGCCTGACCATTTCCTGCACTACAAGAGGATGGCTTTCGGGATGCGAAATGCACCCGCCACTTTCCAACGCCTCATGAGAATAGTTCTGGCTGGGTTAGAAAATTGTGAGGCATATCTGGATGACATTGTCGTTTATTCATCTGACTGGGAACAGCATCTAACAAGTCTATATGCAGTTTTTCATCGACTAAGTGATGAATCTCTTACATTGAACCTTGCTAAATGTGAGTTCGGGAAAGCTGTGGTGACATATCTCGGGAAATGTGTGGGTCAAGGACAGGTGTGTCCTGTTAATGTCAAAATTGAGTGCATAATTGATTTTCCAGCTCCCAAAACAAAACGAGAGTTGCGTCGTTTCTTGGGAATGACGGGATATTATCGTGCTTTCTGCAAGAATTTTGCTGAAGTTGCATCACCCCTTACTAACTTGCTGAGTCAATCCAAAGTTTTTGAGTGGAGTTCAGTGTGTCAGTCAGCATTTGATGCTGTTAAAACGTTGTTGGGTAGTGCCCCAGTTCTATCAGCTCCGGATTTTTCGCGACCATTTAAATTGGAAGTGGATGCGAGTGAGGTGGGAGCAGGAGCAGTCCTTATTCAGGAGGATGAGACAGGAATTGATCACCCAGTGTCTTATTTTTCAAGGAAATTTACAAAATTGCAGCAACATTATAGCACAATCGAAAAAGAGGCTGTTGCTTGCACTCCAGCATTTCGAAATTTATCTTGATGCTTGTAATATTCCCATCCTGGTGTATACGGATCATAATCCCCTGGTTTTTCTGTTTCGAATGTCGAATTCAAATCAAAGACTGATGCGCTGGTCTCTTTTGATACAAGGTTTTAATTTGGAAATTCGGCATAAGAAGGTATGTGAGTGTGCTTGCTGATGCCTTGTCACGTGCACCATGTAACCTTGAGGATTGAGAATTGTTTTGTGATTACAAATAATGATTTGTAATTTTAAGGGTGGGGGTGTTACGGTTGTGATGCTTTTGTTGTTGTTCCTACTGTCTCCTTCTCCTCTAGGATTGGTCCTGGACTTAATGAGAAGCCGTTGGTGGTTGGACCAGAGAAAGAGGCCTGGACAATAAAATCCCCTGGAATTCCTCTGAAGGGAGCTCTCTGGTTTTTTTTTTTTTTTGCCTGCACTTTGTTGTACTGTGTGTTTGACCTGTGAAAGTGTAAACACTGTCTGCTGTCCTCTTTCTGTGTAGAGTTAACAGAGTGCTGTTAGCCACCTAACTTTTGGTGATATGTTTTTTTTAGAAACCTCAATGCTTTTGATTACATCTGTTACATACAAGCTACATGACTTTGAGAAGCTGTAGGGGGTGAGTGCCTCGTTTTTTTTGTAGGCCAAAAGGCCTTCACTTTTCTCCTGTTTACTGGATAGTTAAGGAGATAGGGTACTTTTTTTTGTATATTTTGTTTCTTTTATTTGTGATCAATAGGGAAGTTAGCTTTCTTGTGGGAAAGTTAGTTTCTGTTTGTTTGTTATTGTGGCATCAGCTCACCCCTGAAGATTTTGCTTCATATATTGCTTTGTTTGATTTATTTGATTTATTCAAGACACTTTGTAAACTCTGAGATACCATATTCTGAAAACAATTAAAAACGAGCAAGAGAAGTCAAATAAAAAGACTAACTAGCATTGTGTTGTTTGTTACTTCCCTGACCTAGACCAGCGTCCGTAACACCATTTATTAATTATCACAGTGAAACTGCAGAGGGTGGAAATTGAAAATAAAGCTGAAGAGGATGTGTCTAAGACTAAAGATACTGTTGATCTTGGCACTGATGTACAGAGCTCTGAAAATAAGAAGGCCCGAATGAAACAGAAATTCATAGTAAAACCTTCTTGTCAAAAAACAGTAATGGTTCTTTTTCACATATGATGCCCTTGTCCAAAACTGCTGATGTCCGCACTCCTCTCCAATGCTGCCGTGGCAGTAAGGAAGAAAAACATTTAAATTCTGCATTTAGCAAACACTTTTATCTGAAGCGACTTACAACAGAGAAACATAAGTCATTTGTCACAACAACAAATTCATAGTGCAAAAAGGTACAATTATTCTGAAGTACAACAAGAACAAAGTGGTGTCCTCTAAAGTCTTCAAGGTTTGAAAATGAGCACCACTTGCCATGAATGCAAAGCATATATTTGCAAGGAAGATTTACATTTACTGGTTCATGCAAGTGAACAGAGAAAGATGAGTCTCTAGAAATATCAGCAGATTTTAAGTTTAAATTCATCCTATGAGTAATTTCAAACATAGAAAGTTGATATTTTTAGTGCAATCACCATATCTCCACCAGAGGTCACTATCACATTGAGTTATGACTTTCAATTGCCAATGTTCTCACCTAATTCTCATTTGATCATTGTCATTGAGTATATATATCTCCTGCTTTTGCCGGCCTGTATTACTCAATGTGTATTGTACTGTATGTTCCCATACAATGAGCTCTTTTATCAGACTCCTTAAATTTGCTCTGTGCGTTTGCCACTGAATGTCCAGCAGGGGTCGCACAAGGCTCTATTTTGGGACCAGTATTGTTCTCTGTATATATAAATGATCTGCCAAATGTTTGTCAAAAAGTCAATTTCCAAATGTATGCTGATGATGCAGTTATTTTTACACCTGCTCAAAGCACACAGGAAGCATCATCCATTCTCACATCAGCACTGGAGAACATACAGCGTTGGCTCCTTAAATCCTGCCTATTATTGAACAAAAAGAAAACTGTTGCTATGATTTTCACAAAAAAAATCCATAAAACTGGACCAGTCCAATGTGTTCCTGGGGGGAGTGGAACTTGACATTGTAGAAGAGTTCAAGTACCTCGGAGACGGGGTCACACTGGACCCCAACACTCTCATTTAAAAAAACATCAAACTCACAGTGAACAGAATCAAATGCAATTTACATAACGTTAAACACATCAGACCATCAATGACAATTACTTCTGCTAAAATGTTCCTACATTCAATGAGATTTTCACATATAGATTAATTACTGCATCACAACCTGGTCACTCACTGGAAATACAATTTTAAAACCCATGGAAATGTCATTCAAAAAATATATAAAAGTACTTGATCAAAAGCCTCTGTCATTCCATCAGTGTAATATTCTGGGAAAATACAATATGTTCAATTTTGAAAATTGTATTCATTTTAAAAATAGCTGTTTAATTTATAAAGTTTTTCACGGATTAGCTCCACCTTCACTTTCTACATACATTAAACCAAGGTCTGACAGAGGTTTTTGCACAAGAGCCTCATTTAGAGGAGACAAAGAGATCCCGCACAGAACAACTACCTTTGGACAAACTGTTCTGTCTATCAGAGGAGGTCATTTTTGGAACGGCCTGCCAACAAACATTAGAGAAAGTCCCACTTACTGCACATTTAAAAAGCACCTTAAAAGTTCCCAGTTATGTCCTCATTTTGACAAATTTTATTGATGTAATGTAATCTGTCTGAATGCATGCTAATGTGTTTCTTGCTTGATACTGTATATTGTCATATCCTTCCGTGTTGCATTATCTTTTGTGTTGTTGTCTTCCTGCCTCGGGACTACAGGTGACCATTAGCATTTATGCTATAACCTGGCTCATTTACAGTCTGCACAGAAAGGTTAGATTGTTCATTAATGTGCACTGTCCCGAATAAATAATAATAAAAAATCAAATAAAATAAAACATTTGTGTTTTACATATCTGTAGCTCTGCCCTGGATATTTGACTTAGGGATAGTTCACCCCCCCAAAAAAAAATTTAAAAAAAATATCTGTCTTCTTTTACTAACCCTCAAGTTGTTCCAAACCAGAACAAATGACTTTGTTCTGCTGAACGCAAAGGAATATATTTTGAAGAATGTTTGCATCCAACTTGAGGGTGAGTAAATGATGAGAGAGTTTTCATTTTTGGACGAACTACTTGTTGATAGGGTGACCACCCGTCTCGCTTTGAGTTGGACCGCACCTTTGTCCCGCACGTCGCATATTGAGAAAATGTCCCGCATTTCCATCAGTCTATTGGTTTTTAATTATCATATTAAGAAAACGTGCATGCGTTCTTTTGCCTTTTTAAGAAAGCATTTTTGTTGTATGTCCCAGGAATCACTCAGCGACAGCCACATATGAACGCAATGATTTTTATTTACAGAGCTCTATTGGGGATATTTTGGGGATATTTAATTTAATTTTATCAATCAATAAATTCCTCTTGAAAAAAACTTTGTTGTATTATTTTAATTTAATACTGTGAAGCTGCTTTGATACAATCTGTATTGTGAAAAGCGCTATACAAATAAACTTGACTTGACTTGACTTGACTATTGCCAACACCACATATCCAGTATTTAACAACTCACGTGTATATTCTTAGTGCATGCGCACTGAGGGGGAAGCACGTTCTAAAAGAGCCCAACACTTTTAAAGTAACATGTTAGAATATACAAATTATATTGTACTTCTGTACAGATCATTTATCACAATGATCTACAATTTTATTTATTCTTTTTGAGGCGTAATTTTCACCTATATTTAACAGCGCTTCGTCAGAAGTAAAAATACAACAGCCGTTTTTTAAATCCTATCCAATGGTTGAAAGGAAATGAGTAAACACGGTCACTATAGGTTGTGACGGCTGTCAATCAAATTGTGGACCGGCGATTCATTCCATGTGTTCCCTGTCAGAAAACAAATGGATAATTCGGTCAATTAAAATGTTAATTTAACAGAATTTAGCCACTTGTTGCCTGCTCAATGATCTAATTTCATGTTGTCTTATATTTTATTTGTTCACTGTTTATTTTGTTGGATTTTATTTGGACTTGGTCAGAACTGTTTAAAAAATTGTTATCTGCATGATTCCTGCTGCCTTTGGGCTCAGTGATGCTGAATTTAAATGACATGTCAAATTAAGTCATGTTATGTTACATTGTGATGTAATGGTGTTTTCTGGAAGGGACTAAAGAACAAATAATTTTTATCAGCTGAAAGGCAGAATACAAATGTTTTTATTAAGTTAGATAGACATTATATAACAGTTTCAGGTTATGTTTTAGTGTTGGTAACGTCCCACATTGTCCCACACAAACTTGCATTTGGTTTGTTTGATGGTGGTCACCCTACTTGTTGAACTTAGATAATAATAACAATCTGTACATGGACTCTGACAACCCTATTTTCAGGAAAATGTAATTTGGCAAATTAGAAGTTTTGACATCCCAAATAATTGTTGGACGAAACTGAAGTTTTGAGGAAACGAATGATAGGTAACTCGAACCGGGAGGGAAACTCCCCCTGACAGTATAGGCTAGAGAAACAGAGGAGAAGGTGAGACGGAGAATGCCAGAAGAACTGGAGCTGATTGTACGCTCGTAATGACGATTGTCTGGACCGAATACCTTTATGACATCATTTCCAGTTAATAATTTACATTATTTTGTCTGCATCTATATGTGTGAAATGTCACACCTGTTATTTAGGCTACAACCTGACTGTATTTTTTATTTTCACTGAAGTTATTGATCTAGTTTAGCTGGTTCAGGTTTGTTTGGATAAGGAGAGGCGATGTTTCGAGGCGCCAGAGGCGGTGTTACACACGAGGTTATCGGCGTTGAGTTTCTTTTGCTTTTAGACTTCCGTCTTTACATAGTGCGGTCCTCTCGCGCGGAACACAACTACAAATGTATGTTAATGAAGGGCTCTTAAAGAGGTAAGGAGTTGAGTTCACTATTCATTCCACACATTCTGTAAAATTTGAGTCTTATCTAATTGCATGAGTCAAATGTTTTAAACGTTTAATTTGGAGGCATTTGTTTTTATTCTTGTTTATGTTCGAGGCTGATCATTTCCTTTTCATTTTTGTTTTTAGATCAGACAATGTCAAGTCGTCTGGCTTTAATAGTGACTCTGGCTGGTATCATCTCTCTGAGCGTCATGTTTTTCTGGTTTTCACCTCCAATGAACTGTCCTCTTCCACTTCCTAGACCTGAACAAAAGAAGTCTCCCGAGAACAAGAGCCCTCTTACTGATGCAGTCCCTGGTACAGTAGAAGACAAACCTATTCTTCTACTTTGGGTCTGGCCTGAAAATTTCAGGTTTGACTTCAGTGACTGCAAAAAGTTTTACAATATTGATAATTGTCAGTTGACGGATGATAGATCTCTCTACAGCAATTCAGACGCTGTCCTCATTTTTCACAAAGCCATTAGTTGGGACCTGACCAACCTTCCTCCATCTCCTCGTCCTCCGTTCCAGAGGTGGATTTGGTTTCATGTTGAATCACCGACCAACACTCATAAAATACCAGGTCTGGAAAACCTGTTCAATCTCACTCTCAGCTACAGACATGATGCTGATATTCCTGTACGGTTGAAATTAAACACCAGGAAGAAACCAGATGAGGAGTTTGTAATTCCCAAAAAGGACAAACTGGTGTGTTGGATTGTGAGTAACAATGGTGCCTCCACAGGTGTCGGCACAAGGAACCAGTTTTATAAAGAATTCAGCAAATACATCCAAGTGCATATGTTCGGAAAGGCTTATGCGAAATTTCTTGGTTATGACGAATACTATCCTACCCTAGCTAGCTGCAAGTTTTACCTTTCCTTTGAGAACTCCATCCACAAGGACTACATCACTGAGAAGATAAATGGGCCGCTTGCTGCAGGAACCGTCCCTGTGGTTCTGGGTCCTCCCAGAAGAAACTATGAAAACTTTGTTCCCGGCGATGCCTTCATTCATGTGAATGACTTCCCAGATACAAAGTCACTAGCAGAATATCTGCTTCAGCTGGACAAGGACGAAGAAGCATATCGCAGGTTCTTTAACTGGAGGAAATATCTCTCTCCAACTCCTCATTTAATACATCAAACCCAAGAGTTTATTCTGGCTATTTGCACCGCGTGTGACCATATAGCACGACACAGAGAATATAAACAAGCCCATGATATTTATGAGTGGTATTTCAATTAAATGCACCTCAGATTTTGGAGTTTGTTAAAAAAATAGTGATACATTTTTCTACATGATAATCGTTTCTAGTTAGTTTTATGACTGATCACTTGTGTAATGATGTAAAAAAAGAAAAAAGAAATGTCCCTTTTTCATGATACTGTATTTTAAAGATCATTTTGTAATACCCAGAAAACCTTTACAGATCTTTATTGTAAAGTGTTTTTCATGCTTGTTCAATGAATCAATTAAACAATAAACAATAATTGTACACAGTTTTACCATGTTAAGATGACCAATTTGAACGTGTTGGCCATGTTCGAACTTGTAATTTTTTTTTTAAAGCAGACTTACCTTTAGATTTACCCAAATATTAATCCTTTAGTTTATTGTGGCCTTGTTTTACTGATATCTTCTGTGCTAGAGTAAATTAATAAATGTTACATTGTAAATTAAGTAAATGCTATGATCCATATTATAAATGATAATTTATCTATATGGGTTATTAAATGTTTGTTTTAAGTTATTGGCCTATCATTTTCAAAAGTATATAACTTACAGCATATGTTTATAACTGAACACACACACACCCACATTGTCATGATTCTGCCGTCTAGTCCTTGTCATTCTTTAATTCTTGAGGCAGGATCATGACAGACCCATGTTTTGTGTACAAGCACATGGCCATTTGTTTGGGCCATGTGCTTGTGTTGTCTCGTTCCCTTGCCCCGCCTCCTTGTTATCCTCGTTTTGTCATTATTGCTTTACCTGTGTCACCTGTTGTGTTATCATTAGTCTCCCTATTTAATCCCCTTGTGTTTGCTGTCTTGTGCTGGTTCATTGTTGCGTGTTACATGCTATTGTTCCTCTCTGTGAGTACCCTGTCAAGAGTGTCGTCAAGAGAAAGTTCTGTTTCTGTATTTGCTGTTTGTAGTCTAGTTATGTCAAGTCATACTCTAGTTTAGTCACTTGTTGTCCTATCTGTGTTTTGCCCCCTTGTGGGTTTTGTTTTCCCCTTTCTTTGTCATCAATAAACCTACATAACTTTATTCACTTTCCCCATAATAATGTTTTTGTAATTTGGTGTTCAACCCAAAACCTTTTATTTTTTAAATTTTTTTTGTCAGAGCTGTTGTGTAAAAAAAAGTCAAATAAGACACAGGTTAAACTATGTCCTCAGAACAAGAGTAAAGTGCCTGTTTTATCGGTAAAAGCCAATAGCTAACTGGATAGAAACCAACTTCTTAAAATTTATTTTCACTTTGTGAATCACAAGTGGTGATAAATGTTTTTAAAGTCTAAAAACTGTAACTATTTTAAACACAAATGGAGACATGAGTTCTGCTATGAACCTATAGTTTGTTTGTGCTGTTCTGTTTCTGTCCCAGCAAACACAGAACGTTGGCACAATGTACCCAACCTTCTAACAATGTTTTAACAACATGGCCAAAAGGTTGCTATAACTCCGTTGTGTGGTAAAGGTTGTTACAGCGTTGTCACAATGTTGACATTAAACCACCGTTCAGGGCCATTGCTTAAGGTTGTGCCTAGGGTGTCTGGACTGGACCACAACCACAGGACGACATATGTACTCGTCACTGCCCTGAAGCGCGAAAATCAGCCTTTTATTATTAACTGACCGTTGGGCCATCTCATTCTTCAAGCAAGGATACGTGAGAATTGCGTTTAATTACCTCAGCTAAATAAGATACGTAATTATTTAAACACAACCTATATCTTTCTCTTCTAATGTGACCTTTATTTGAACATCTTCTGGTCAGGTATGAGTCTGACAAATATTTAACTTTATGCCAAAAGTATGAAGCCAAAATGACTTTAATGATGAGTAATTGATTTCACCACTCCTTGAACAGGCAGCGACGCGGCCCTTCCCCAAATGGCACACTCCATATGCACTTTCGGTCTTGTGGACTTACAATGGCTGCCGCGTGCCTGTGTCTGTAGGGTGTCCCGTTTGTCATTTTAGGCCTTAGAAGGGTGCTCGCCAGCGAATGTATGACTTTTGGAAGTGCAATTTGATTACCGTATGCAGATAAAGTTGAATTAGCTAACCTTCTATGTCATTTTTACTCTTTGAAGTGTACACTTGCAGGTGTTGATTATAATTAATTTACTTTTAGGCCCATAAATAATAATATGGATAAACAATATTTTAAAAGTGTTTAATTATCTAACATATGACTGATTAAAAATTTACCACAAAACATAACATGCTAAATGGGGGATATCTACATCTAGCATAAAAAAATGAACTGTCAGAACGTCGTCTCTCAGTTTCTGAATATCGCGCAGCAACATTGCTACAGCTCTGCCGCGTCTTCCAATTCTACGTTGTTACAATGTTGCGAGCACATAGACAGCGACGTTGCCATAGTAGAAATACAACGTGCCACAGACGTTGCCACAACGTAAATGTGTTTGCTAGGGTGATGTTTACAGTAAATAAGTTTGCAGTAAAAAAAAGTAAGTGATATTACAGGATCGACATGTATGCTTGTCCGGGACAAGTGGATTTTTTGAAGGGGCAAGTGAAAGAGAATTTGACTTGCCCGACCGGACAAATAGTCTGTCAATAACAAAAAAAGAACTATTCTGCATTCATTTAGAATAAGTGACGACTGAGTGAATATAATAGCCTAATATAATATATAATGTACTGACGATAACAAGGTTGTGCGTGCCTAATTTGGAAACAAATGAGCACAGCTCACACAAAGAAACTCAGTTAACATGATTCTGCAGTAAACATTCAAAATGTGGAGTTTTTATATTTATAACATGTTATACAGTTAAGCAACATCACACGACCAAGAGTGCTGAATACCATCACGATTGAAAATGTGACACTGATTTCATAATAGGTAGACTAAAGTTCAATAAACAAGTAATTAATATTAAGTCACTTGCATTTTAGACACAATATTGTCATTTTTTGTTCTATTTCAGCAGCGAAAATAGTTCCAAAAAAATATCACAGAAGAACGTCTCGGTTACTAACGTAACCTCGGTTCCCTGAAATGAGGGAACGAGTATTGCGTAAGGCTAGCTTATGCTATGGGAAAACTCCTTTTCTCGAGAATATTTAAGCCAAATCTTTAAAACACAGTGCAGCTGCAAAGCATACACAGATGAGCGATCATTGAACAGATGAACACATGAACAGGTCATTGGCTGTGCTGCGGCAACTGCACAAACCTATGGTCAGGTTTGAACCAATCAGGTCGCTTCGCGCCCTGGCGCGTCAGAGCCAGACATAATAGGCGTGGCTTATGGCTATATAAGCACCCATTCTTGCCAAGGACCTCAGGTTTAATCAACTGAAGCGATCCCCTGATCAAAGTACAGAGCACGGCGGGTTACGCAATATTCGTTCCCTCATCTCAGGGAACCGAGGTTATGTTAGTAACCGAGACATTCCATTTCAAGAGGTCTCTTGTATTGCTTAAGGCTAGCTTACACTATGGGAACCCCCTTCAAAACGCTGTGCGTGCTTAACTTCGCTCCATACAGTAGCCCGAGGCAAAATGCCTGAAGTTATATAAGAGTAAAGTATGAACCTGTCACGGTTCATGAATTCACTGCCTTTTCCTTGTCTCGTTTGATTGTTGTGTTGTGTGTTAATTAGTGTGGGTGCGATTATCACTGATCAGCAGCGCCAACTGATTCCCATCTACTCACCTATATATTCTCTGTGACTGGTGTCTTCTGTTGTCAGAGCTTTGTGGTGTAACTGGTGTTTGTTCCTGTCCTGTTTTGGCTGTTTCCTGTGGTCTTCGTTCCTGTTGGATTATTCGTTGTGTCTTCGTGTCCGTTCTTCTTCATCACTCTCCTGAATTTGGATCATCGCTTCTTTCATCACTCATCACCAGCCCGGTTGCCCGTCGAAGTCCTTGCGTCACTCTCCCGCCCCAGTGTGTCGTGCTTGTGACATTTTGACCGCTCTGTTTATTCTTTAATAAACATACTTTTACCTGCAATTGTCTCCTCTCTTGCGATCATGACAGAACCCAATAAAGCCAGTCCGTGACGGGCTTCGTATAGGGAAAAAAACAAGGAATGGGTCTAATGAGGGCCAAAATCTTATAATGTATATGAGAACCGTAGTTCGAGTTTAACCAGGACCGGATATGTATCTAGCCCAAGGTTTAGGGGGTTTGTGCTTACACATTTTGTATTGGAAGAACCCTGGCTTGCAAAGCGGGAACTTATAAAACCTCATAAATGTGGACGGTGAGACCCAGCCGGTCACCGCACAGATATCTTCAGTGGGTATTCCACTTGACCAAGCCAAAGACGAGGCCATGCCTCTCGTGGAATGAGCTCTGATGCCCAAGGGACAATGAAGACCCTTAGACTCATAAGCCAGCATGATAGCATCAACTATCCAGCGCGATAATCTCTGCTTTGAGATGGCGAGCCCCTTGGTGCGGCCGCCAAAACATACAAAAAGCTGTTCTGACTGTCTGAATGAGGCAGAACGCTCCAGATAAAATCTTAGAACACTGACGGGACAGAGTAAATTCGTGTCTCTGTCATCCTCTGGTGAGGGAAGAGCTGCTAGTGAAATAACCTCTGCGGAGAGGACTTTAGGAATATAACCATGCCTTGGCTTGAGGATGGCTCTGGAGCCGTTAGGCCCAAACTCAAGGCAGGACGCTCTCACTGATAGCGCGTGTAAATCGCCCACTCTCTTGACTGAAGCGAGCGCCAGTAAAAGAGCGGTTTTGAGCGAGAGGTGCTTCAGGTCCGCAGACCGAAGCGGCTCAAACGGGGCACCCTTCAATGCTTCCAGGACCGTGGAGAGGTCCCAGATAGGCACAGAGGGAGGTTGCGGAGGGTTTAGCCTCCTTGCCCCTTTAAGGAAGCGTACGATGAGGTTGTTCTTTCCTAGTGATTGTCCGGCCACAAGAGCGTGAGATGCTGTAATGGCCGCCACCTATACTTTGAGCGTTGAGGGGGTGCGACCCGCGTCCAAGAGCTCTTGCAAAAAAGCGAGTACACTTGGTACTTCGCACGAGTAGGGGTCCAGGCTCCAGCCAGAGCACACCACCCATTTCTGAGCGTAGAGGCGCCTAGTTGAGGGCCCTCTTGCTTCAGTGATGGTTTTTAGCCCCCTATCCAGAAGATACCCGGGCACCCGTTGAGGGGCCATACATGAATGGCCCAAAAGTCGGGACGGGGATGCCAGATTTTCCTGTTCGAGATCTCTCCTCAGTGGAATTGGCCATGCTGCTGTTTCCAGAAGTTGTGTCAACTCGGAGAACCATAACTGGGTCTTCCAGAGAGGGGCTAGTAGTAGCACTGCACACTTGCTTTCCCTGATCTGTTTGATGACCTGTGGTAGCATCGTGACCGGAGGAAATGCATATAGGGACAGCTCGGCCAGTCGTGGGCAAGCGCGTCCTTGCTCTTTGAGAAAAATGTTTGGCAACGAGCGTTGTCTTCTGAGGCGAAGAGGTTGACCTCTGCCTCGCCGAAGATGCTCCATATCAGCTGAACCGTCTGAGGGTGAAGAGACCATTCCGCTGGGGGAACATTGTCTCTGGATAGCATATCCGCACCTTGGTTCAGAATGTCTGGCACATGCGCTGCCCTCAGCGAGCGCAGGTTGTGCTGAGCCCATAGAATGAGACTCTTGGCCATGGTGTGCAAGTTGTTTGACCTGAGACCGCCCTGGCGATTTATGTAAGACACCACTGCCATGTTGTCTGTTCGGACCAGGGCGTGGGGGCCTTTTACAGGTGAAACTCAAAAATTAGAATATTGTGCAAAAGTTATAATTTTGATGATTATGGCTTACAGCTTATGAAAAACCCAAATTCAAAATCTCAGAAAATTAGACTATTACAAGAAATCAATAAAAAAAGGATTTTAAATACAGAAATGTCGGTCCTCTGAAAAGTATAATCATGCATATTTATATAGTTATATTTACTAAATATATTAGTTTCACCTTTTAATTTGAATTACTGAAATACACGAACTTTTGCACAATATTCAAATTTTTCGAGTTTCACCTGTAGATATGGGAGAAAAGTTTTCTGTGATAGAGCAACTGCTCTCATCTCGTGACAGTTTATATGTAGGCGCTTCTCCGGGCTTGACCATAGGCCAGAGATGGGCCTGCCCTCGTAAAGGGCCCCCCGAACTAGGTTGGAGGCGTCTGTCGAGATCACTTTTCTCTTTGAAACCATACCCATACTCACGCCAGACTGATACCAGTCGGCCGCTTTCCAGGGAGTCAGGGCTTTGATGCAGCCGTGGCTCGCTCTGATTAGTAAGTGGCCAGATTGCCACGCGTGAGCTGGTACACGGGGTTGTGCATGTGCAGTAGTCCTAGCTGGAGTACTGATGATGCTGAGGCCATGAGACCCAACATCCTCTGAAATCTTTTGAGAGGCGCGCGAGCGCCCGCTTTGAAAGATGCTGCTAGGCATTGAATGGTGAGCTCGCGCTCTGGTGTAAGGCGCGCTTTCATTCGTATAGAGTCTATCACTGTACCCAGGAAAGAAATACTCTGGCAGGGAGACAGTGTGCTCTTTGAAGCACTGATCCTGAGACCCAGGCATTCTAGATGGCTGAGGACCCAGGATCTGTGAGTTATCAACTGCTCCTCCGATTGAGCTATAATCAGCCAATTGTCAAGGTAGTTTAACACTCGCACTACCCGCTGTCTCAGGGGGGTAAGTGCTGCGTCCATACACTTCGTAAATTTATGAGGTGCTAGTGATAGGCCGAACTGTAGTACTGTGTACTGGTAAGCTTGCCCCTCGAAACTCAGGAATGGCCTGTGATGAGGCGATATTTGGATGTGAAAATAAGCATCTTTCAGATCCAGCGAGAAAAACCAATCACCTGGATGAATTTGTACAAGGAATTGCTTGGTTGTCAGCATCCTGAATGGACGCGTCATCAGCACTTTGTTCAGGGGTCTGAGGTCTAGGATGGGCCTGAGGCCGCCATCCTTCTTTGGAATGAGGAAGTAGCGACTACTAAAGCCAGACTCGGTTTGTGAAAGGGGAACTGGTTCGACAGCTCCCTTTTCTAACAGTTTCGACACTTTGGTGCAAAGAACGTGGGCAACGTCCCTTCTCATTGTTGTTTCAACCACGGCTGAAAAGCGCGGGGGTCTGCGAGCAAACTCTAGCGAGTAGCCTCGTTTATTATGTTCAACACCCATTCTGATATACCGGGGATAGCCTCCCGGGCCTTGGCCCGCATAGCTAGGGGTTGAATGAAGACTGGAGATGGGCCGCTGTGAGATAGGGATCTGGCCGTCTTGTGCTTTAAATGCTGTGTGAACAGCGCTTATGTGCAGGGGCACGTGCTTTACAGCGGGTGCACCCTTTATCACATCTCCAGCGCAAGCTGGGGGGAGAACTGATGTGGAAACAGTTTTCATGTGTAGGGGTGCGCACTTTACAGCGGGCACACAATCTACATTTATTATCTCTCCCGTGCTGACTGGGGGAGAGTTAATACCGTGTTGGCAGTGTTTATGTGTAGGGGTGCGTACTTCATAGTGGGCACACGTACTACAGAGCCAGAGCACCGTCAGCATGGTCAAGCACCGTCAGGTTTGCCATGCTTCGACCGATCGACTGGGCTGTCGATTTTGTGGTTGGCAGGGCCAGGTCTGTGGCGCTGCGCTGGTCCCTGAAAGCCACCGGTTCAGGTCCAGACTCGTCCATTGAGCGGAGAAGTTTGGCCTGAAACATCTGGAGGACAGCCATGGTGTGAAGAGCCGAAGCAGTCAGCGGCGGCGTATGCGCGGCCAGCGAGAGCTGAAGTGGTGCGGCAAGGCTTCGATGGATGTGACGCTTTGGCCTTCCATCCTGTAGCGGTGGGCAGGCAGTAGTGAGCGGCAACCGCCTCCTCGAGGGGAGGAATTGCCTCGTAGCCTTTATCTACCGTTAAACGTAGACCGTTTTATCTACCGCGGGAGTTCACTTCCACTATTATAACTGCAGCCTATATTCCCCCGGATGCTGATGCCAAGTTTGCTATGAAAGAACTTCACGCAGCCATCAGTAAACAACAGACCGTTCACCCGGAAGCTGCGTTTATTGTTGCGGGTGATTTTAATCATTCAAACTTAAAGTCTGTGCTACCGAAATTTCACCAGCATGTTTCCTGTCACACCAGAGGAAACAAAACCTTAGACCATGTTTACACAAACATGGCTGAAGCTTACGTCGCGACACCCCTCCCCCACTTGGGACAGTCAGATCACCTTTCTTTGTTCCTCACCCCCAAATATGCACCTCTGATCAATCGCGTGAAGCCATCAGTGAAGACCATCAAGGTGTGGCCTGCGGGGGCAGATTTCTCACTCCAGGAAAGGTTTCTACACACAGACTGGAGTATGTTTGCTTCTCAAGCCACCAATGGCTCTCACACGGACATTGACTGCTACACCTCCTCTGTACTGGATTATATTAATACCACCATTGACAGTGTTACAACCCAGAAGCAGATCACCACATACCCAAATCAGAAGCCATGGATGAACAGGGAAGTGCGACTCCTATTGAAGACACGCAATACTGCCTTCAGATCAGGAGATGCACAAGCCTATAGCACATCCAGAGCAAATCTGAAAAGGGGCATCAAAGAGGCCAAGCACTGCTACAAGCTTAAGATAGAGGGACACTTTTCCAACGCTGACCCTCGGCGCATGTGGCAGGGCATTCAGGCCATCAGTGACTACAAACCCTCTCACTCCACCCCCGCAGCCACTGATGTCAACTTCCTGAACGAGCTAAATGACTTTTATGCTCGCTTTGAAAGAGACAACAGAGAAACTGCCACCAAGCTCAAATCCTCAGCTGACCACCCACCGATCACACTCTCCTCCACAGATGTCTGCAATGCACTGAGCAGGATCAGCGCGCACAAGGCTGCTGGACCAGACAACATCCCTGGACGCGTACTCAGGGCATGTGCGGAGCAGCTCGCTGGGGTTTTTACAGACATTTTCAACCTGTCTCTTGCCCAAGCAGCTGTACCAACATGCTTTAAATGCACTTCCATTGTGCCAGTGCCAAAACACTCCAGCCCGAAGTGCCTTAATGACTACCGCCCTGTAGCACTCACACCCATCGTAATGAAGTGCTTTGAGCGGCTGGTCCTGGCACACCTAAAAGACTCTCTACCATCCACATTGGACTAACACCAGTTTGCCTACCGTAGCAATAGGAGCACAGAGGATGCAGTCTCCATGGCACTGCACTCTGTGCTCACACATCTGGACAATAAGAACACTTATGCACGCATGCTGTTTGTTGACTTCAGCTCAGCATTCAACACTGTCATCCCAACTAAGTTAATAGCCAAACTTGGAGACCTGGGCTTCAACACCTCCATGTGCAACTGGATTTTGGACTTCTTGACCAACAGACCCCAGAATGTTCGATCAGGCTCCAACTGCTCCACATCCATCACACTCAACACTGGTGTACCACAGGGCTGTGTGCTAAGCCCGTTCCTCTACTCCCTCTTCACCTCCGACTGCAAGCCTGTGTACGGATCTAATTCCATCGTCAAGTTTGCGGACGACACTACGGTGATTGGTCTCATCAGCAACAACGATGAGACTGCCTATAGGGAGGAGATCAAGCACCTGGCCACATGGTGCACCGAAAATAACCAGCTCCTCAACACCACCAAAACGAAGGAGCTCATCGTGGACTTCAGGAAAGTGTCAAGAGGCACACACGACACCATCCACATCAATGGAATGGCTGTTGAGCGTGTCTCCAGTTTCAAGTTCCTGGGGATCCACATCTCGGCGGACATGACCTGGACAACCAACACCTCCAGCCTGGTCAAGAAGGCTCACCAGCGCCTTTTCTTCCTGAGGACACTGAGGAAGAATCAGCTTTCCTCCACTATCCTGGTGAACTTCTATCGCTGTGCAATAGAAAGCATCCTGACCAACTGTGCTACAGTGTGGTATGGGAGCTGTTCTGTTGCAGAGCGCAAGGCACTGCAGCGGGTGGTGAAAACCGCCCAGCGCATCACTGGGACTCCACTACCTGCCATCGAGCACATCCAGAGGAAACGCTGTCTGCATCGAGCTCGCAGCATCCTTAAGGACTCCTCTCACCCAGCCCACAGACTGTTTTCTCTCCTGCCCTCCGGCAGGCGTTTCAGGTGCCTCCGGACCAGGACCAGCAGACTAAAGAACAGTTTTTTCCCCAGAGCTGTCTCTTTATTAAACTCTAACCCTCATTGATCCCACTCCCCTCATATACTGATTGACTCTCCTCTCCCTCCTCACACCTGCCTCCATTTTGTTATTTGCAATACTATAATGTTCATTTGCACTGCTGACTGTTATTACAGTAACAACTGTTTACATATGCATCTTGCACTACTACCTTGACTGGAATATGCTCAATTTGCACTGCCGACTGTTTATTTACAGTACCGACTGTTTATATATACATTGCAATATCGTACCTTAACTGTAATATGCAATTACTTTCCACTGCACTTTCACTCGGATAGCTTCTGTCCAAACTTTATTTGCACTACTTTAAATCCATTGTTATACTGCTCATTAGCCTAACTTATACATATATCTATTTGTTAAATTCTGTTTATAGTAATAGCCATCTGTATATTATGCTCACATTCTGTTTATAGTAACAGCCATCTGTATATATATTCATAGTACATATCTATCTGTAAAATTCTGTTTATAGTAACAGCCATCTGTATATTATATTCAGTACATATCTATCTGTAAACATTCTGTTTATAGTAATAGCCATCTGTATATTATTATATTCAGTACATATCTAGCTGTAAACTCTGTTCACAGTAATAGTTATCTGTATATTATATTCATAGGACAATCTATCTGTAAATTTTTGTTTATAATAGTATTCAACTCTATATTTATTCAGTACATATCCATGTTCTGCACTTATGGAACCACTGTATATCCTGCACTTGCTGCTATTGCACTTCTGGTTAGACCTAAACTGCATTTCGTTGCCTTGTACCTGTACTTGTGTAATGACAATAAAGTTGAATCTAATCTAATCTAATCTAAAATTGCCTCGTAGCCTTTCTCCGTCGCGCCGTCCACAGAGGAGAGTGCCGAGGAGAAGGAAGGCTTTAAGCAAGCTGAGTGCGGTGCTTTCCACGACTTCGTCAGCTCGTTGTGCACTTCTGGGAAGAAGGGGGCGGGTCTCTGCTGGGGGGCCTGCCGGATCCCCTGCACGAACCACTCATCCAACCTGCTGCGCGTGGGCTCCTCGGGCGAACACCACTCGAGCCCGAGGTCTTCAACGGCCCTGGTCAGCACGCAGAGAAACTCTGCATCAAAACCCATTCTCGCGCTGGCTGGTGTTGACGGTGCAGGGCCGGAAACAGAGCCACGCCCACTCGTCGCATTCGGATGCAGCGATGGAAAGGCTGTCATCCTTCTCTTCATCCTCGTCCGATGCCTCAAAAGAGACGAGACCTGCCGCTCGCAGAGAGGGGCGCTGGTCAGCCTGCGTGAACAGGACCGGCGAGGGGGTTTTCTCAGGAGAGAGCGAGGCATGCGGGGACTGGGCCGGCGTGTGCTCGCTCGTCTCCGTCCGCTCTGGCATCCTTTGTTAATGGCGCTTCTTTTTGCGCGACTCGAGCAGAGGGAGAGGTCGTCGTCAGCAAAAACGAATTTTCAAAAACGAGTTTTCAAAAACTCTTTTAGAAAAGTGTGACGCAGCGGCGAACACACTTGAGTTAAAAAGGATATGGCGCGCTGGATGGCACAGCAGAACAGCGGGCTGAAGGATCCTCAGATCTGCAATGCAGCTGCTTATTCCGCTGAAGGCTCTTCGACGGTGGTGAGAAGGCTTCTATCCGGAGATCAGCAAAGTTGTGAGTTCGCTGAAGGAGATAAAATCTGAGGTCCTTGGCAAGAATGGGTGCTTATATAGCCATAAGCCACGCCCATTCTGGCGGGCTCTGATGTGCCAGGGCGCGAAGCGACCTGATTGGTTCACGCGTCTGAGCCGCCTCGCCATAGGTTCGTGCAGTTGCCGAAGCACAGCCAATGAGCGCGCTCGCCGCTCATCTGTGTATGCTGTGCAGCTGCACTGCGTTTTAAAGATTTGGCTTCAATATTCTCGAGAAAAGGAGTTTTCCCATAGTGTAAGCTAGCCTTACGCAATACGAGAGACCTCTCGAAAGGGAACCACAGCACATCTCAAAGGAAATCTCAACCGTGTTTCATTACCAAATGATCCAGTGTTTTGAACGAATTGGCGGTTGAGTCAAAGATTCAATGAATTCCTATTCATTTACAACTGCCTCACTCCTGAATGAATCAGCCGTTTGAATGAATCGTTTGAATAAATGACTCAATAACTCACTCATTAAGACATTAATTAGGTTCGTGTTTAAAAGTATCATTCTTTCCAAAATGTCTTATTTGTATGTTCAAAAATATTTAAAATAATCTCATTACATTATTTAATGCAGTTTAATTTGATTGGTAACAGCCCTTTAGCATCTTATTATTATATTTTAATTTATTGATCAAATGTAAGAATTTTTAAGAAAAAGCATATATTTAAAACGATTAGGGAAAAATGCCTTTTATAAAGGTTAAAATATCATAAATATGCCGATTTATATATGTCAAAGCTGACTGAACAGTGATGAGAATATTGATTCGGAATAAATTATATTTACAACACACACACACAAAAAAATCCTATTTTCTTCCTGGACAAACAAATGTTTTTACTCTGACAAGTGCATGACCAACCGAAGGACAATCAAATGAAAAGGCTTACTGTTGAGCCCTGATATATATTTTTTTATTATTATTTTTTATTTATTTACCCATAAACCTGTCTTTAGGAAGCCATAAGTTACAGTAGCAAGAATAACTTTGTGAAACCTTTGGGGGTGGTGGTTTCCCGGACAGGGTTTAAATTAAGACAGGAGTATGCCTTAATCTAGTTAATCATGCATTTCTTTTATTTTATTCCGCAGCTGATGTGTGCAGTTTTTTTATTGCTTGCATTAAAATCATTTTCTCTTGTTTTATTTTTTAATTGCAGTCTTTTTCTTCTGCCATTCATGCTTATCAGCTCCATGCAATTTTAAGCTTTTCTTAAACGAACAACTTAAAAGGGCATTACAAATCATGACATAAGACTGACATCACTCACGTTAACGTACCAATGCATTATCCCTCATGAAAAAATATCTGATGTTTGCATACGTGCATTATGTGCATACCAGACAGCATACCATTACGACATCCTTCATGAATAAACATTACGTCTGATGTTTGTATACATATATAACAACGTACCTCGAGTAAATAATATCTACAAGATATCCTTGTCATTTCATGACACGGTCAATCTGTAGTCACGATTTAGCTATTAAATGGATATTAGAGGTCTTTTAAATGCAAAATCACTTGCTGGGGAGATCTCGAGCCTAATAGTTTTAATGTGAATGATTATCATCGAGTATTGTACATTTTTGATATCATTTGAAATGTCTCAGTGCGACTGGTACAAATGTCTCATTTCCAAATAAGTAAAACAAATAAGGTTTTAAGAGTTTAGAGATACAGTAACTGTATCTCCGGCAGGTGTTTCAGGTGCCTCCGGACCAGGACCAGCAGACTTAAGAACAGTTTTTTCCCCAGAGCTGTCTCTTTATTAAACTCTAACCCTCATTGATCCCACTCCCCTCATATACTGATTGACTCTCCTCTCCCTCCTCACACCTGCCTCCATTTTGTTATTTGCAATACTATAATGTTCATTTGCACTGCTGACTGTTATTATAGTAACAACTGTTTACATATGCATCTTGCACTACTTACCTACTTACCTTGACTGGAATATGCTCAATTTGCACTGCCGACTGTTATTTACAGTACCAATTGTTTACATATTTGCAATACCGTACTTTAACTGTAATATGCAATTACTTTCCACGCACTTTTACTCGGATAGCTTCTGTCCAAACTTTATTTGCACTACTTAATTCCATTTTTATACTGCTCATCTTAGCCTAACTTATTACATATATCTATCTGTAAAACTCTGCTTATAGTAATAGCCATCTATATATTATGCTCACATTCTGTTTATAGTAACAGCCATCTGTATATATATTCATAGTACATATTCACCTGTATACTCTGTTTATAGTAATAACCATCTGTATATTATGTTCACTGTACATATCTATCTGTAAAAATTCTGTTTATAGTAATAGCCATCTGTATATTATATTCAGTACATATCTAGCTGTAAATTCTGTTCACAGTAATAGTTTTCTGTATATTATCTGTATATTATATTCATAGGACAAATCTATCTGTAAAATTCTGTTTATAATAGTATTTAACTCTATATTTATTCAGTACATATCCATGTCCTGCACTATGGAACCACTGTATATCCTGCACTTGCTGCTATTGCACTTCTAGTTAGACCTAAACTGCATTTCGTTGCCTTGTACCTGTACTTGTGTAATGACAATAAAGTTGAATCTAATCTAATCTAATCTAACTGGCACACAAAGGAAGGTTGGTCTCCAGGCAATATCTCATACCCCCTAAAGGTGTCTGTCAACTCTGAATGCAAATTTACATTGTTAGCACATGTTTCCATGTGAAAGAGGTTCTGTCTATATAATGTAATGCAGCAAAGGGTTCGGGCCCTTCTGTTACTCAAATGAGCCCATGATGTTGAAGGACCTCAAAGACTTCAGCATCATGTATTTTAATGTTGGGTTCGCATCTCTTCTCTTTAATCCAGGGCTTTTGATGTTTTGTATTGATTATCTTTGAATTGATTCTGAAATTGGCATGATACATTTACCTGACATAATAAATTGTTACATTTGATTATTCTAACCGTCTTTGACATTATTTTCATTAAAGAGTTAAAAAGAATAGTCAAACATTCGTATTCATATTACATATGACTTGTGTTTTCAGTTCACTGTATAGGTTATTAAGCTAAATGTGAATTAAGCACTGGATTTAAGAAAATGAATGAAGATCAACTTGTTGTCTGGAAGATCTTCAAAAAATTTTTATCAGTGATCAAGAATCAGATGTTTTGAGTTATTCCATGCGCCTAAAGTTGGTCCAAGAGTCACGGTTCGCAATCATTAAGATGGAAACTTGGTTAGTCTAGCAATGTGCATGAAAGCATTGTGAATGTGAACCATATTGTCAGCATTTTCACTCGCAGTAAAACCTTACAACTCGTGGACATTCAGCTCAGATTGCCATCTATTAATTTGTGCATCTGCTGAAACATGGCTGAGTTTGTTTCGCTCCTTCTCTGATTATTCATTTGCTGTCTGTGTCTCAGAACGAGCAGACTAAAATATTAACTGCGATCACGATATATGCCTTTCAATGGTTCAGTAAACTGTCTGATATTGGTTTGCTGTAGACAAAAATATATTAATATTTAGAAAGATCGACTAACGCAAGCTTTTTGAACCTTGTTAATGTTTGACGTGTCCTCAATCTTTTATTGCGTGACTCACACTGAATGCATAAAACAATGAGGAAATGATACAAACCACAGACAACAGTCTTTGTACTTGTATGGTGTTCGGGTCTGTAGGGCCGTTTTCATTTTTTATCTAAAGAAAAATGATACGATTCATTATTTTTTCAAACTCAAGACTCATTGGCCTTGGCTCATTTTCTGTGAAGAATATATATCAGAACACATTTTCAATGACCACACACATCTGATGAGGCAGATGATGCTCTCAGGCAAAGATAGCCTTGATGTCCCTTTCCCATCCATGATCAGATTTCAGTCTGACTGCAGCAATGAGGGCAACGTGATCTCATAAGAATACGTGTGTATTTTTACGTAAAGTGTAGTTCTATCACACGTACATTTACTTACGTTTTATACACACAGAAATGTATAATACTAACGTATTTACAGCACTAAAATGTAAAATATTTACGTATTGACAGCACAAAAACGTACTCGGTTACCTAATGTAACCTCGGTTCTCTCTAGAAGAGGGAACGAGTATTGCGTAAGTTGCTTACGCTACAGGTAAAGTCATCTTTTTTCGAGATATGAAGCCAAAAAATTATCCTTAATTTTTGTATTTATTGTCAACGCAGTGCAGCAGCTAGCAGACCTAGAGCGAGCTGTCTAGCACGCTCATTGGCTACCCTGCGGCAACTGCAGCAGCCTACCACTGAGCCCCACGTGACGTCACGCCCAATGAGGGCGCTTGCGCCCTCACGCGTCAGAGCCCGCCAGAATGGGAGTGGCTTAGCGTATATAAGGAAGGGCTCGGGGCTGCTTCCCTGGTTTTCATCGACTGAAGCGAAATCAGCTCGTGGCGCGAGCACGGCAGGTTACGCAATACTCGTTCCCTCTTCTAGAGAGAACCAAGGTTACATTAGGTAACCGAGTACGTTCTCTTACGAGAGGTTCTCTCGTATTGCGTAAGTTGCTTACGCCACGGGAACCCCTTGTCAACGCCGTGCGCGCCAAGCATCCACTACATGAGTCCCAGGGGAAGCCCGGGTGGGAATCAGGCAGACAGCAACGCGGGCCGGCGCATGTACATGTACATAAGCATGTACATAAGCACACCGTAGGGGAGTACAGAGCGGTGCTGCCGGTCTATATTAAAGAATATCAACCCTTATAGTGCAGCTCAACCAGGAGAGCTAAAGTCACATGAGAGTAGCCTGCACACGAACAATCTGGGCCGAACATACACACCGCTTAGACTGACAAAAGTTTAGCCTGCAAGGCGGGAACTTCCAGGTTATAAAACCTAACAAATGTAGAGGGGGAGGCCCAGCCCGCCGCCATACAAATGTCATGAATAGAAATCCTGCTGGACCAAGCCCACGATGAGGCCATGCCTCTTGTGGAATGAGCCCTGATGCCCAGAGGGCACTGCAGGTGTTTAGACGCATAAGCTGCTGCAATAGCGTCCACTATCCATCTGGACAGGCTATGTTTCGAGATGGCGAGACCCTTGGTGCGCCCACCAAACGAAACAAAGAGCTGCTCCGAGCGCCTGAAGGCGGCGGAGCGCGTAATGCAAACTCTCAGCGCCCTGACAGGGCAGAGGAGGTTATTATCGCCCTCGCTACCAGATGCTGGCAGAGCCGATAGAGAGATGACCTGCGCTCTGAAGGGAGTGCCAATCACCTTGGGGACATAACCGTGTCTCGGTTTGAGGATGACTTTAGAGTCATTTGGTCCAAACTCGAGACACGCGGCGCTAACAGACAGCGCGTGTAGATCCCCCACACGTTTGACTGATGACATCGCGGGGCTATGAGGAGCAGCGAGTGGCACGCCTCCCTGATTCTCTTGATTACCTGTGGTAACAGCGAGATCGGAGGGAAAGCATACAGTGGGAGGCTGGGCCAGGTTTGGGCCAGCGCGTCCTCGTTCTTTGAAAAGAACCTTGGGCAATGAGCGTTGTCTTTTGACGCAAAAAGGTCGACTTCCGCTTTGCCGAAAAGGCGCCATAGTAACTGGACTGTCTGAGGATGCAGGGACCATTCTCCCGGGGGAATGTTGTCCCTGGACAGTCTGTCTGGGCCGTCGTTCAGGCTCTCAGCGAGCGTAGCGAGTGCTGAGCCCAAACGAGGAGGCGTTCTGTTAGATCGCAGAGATTCCTGGATCTGACACCGCCCTGACGGTTCACGTAGGACACCACAGAGATGTTGTCCGTACGGACTAGAACGTGGTGGCCCTGTATGTATGGGAGGAAACGCTTCAGCGCGTTCTCGACCGCTATCATCTCTCGACAGTTTATATGAAGGCGTTTCTCTCGGTCTGACCACAGGCCAAAGACCAGCCAGCCCTCGAAAAGAGCGTCCCAACCTAAGTTGGAGGCGTCCGTCGAGATGACCTTCCGGTATGAGACAGCTCCCATCGTCACTCCCCGCTGGTACCAGTCGGCTGCTAACCAGGGCTCCAGGGCTGAAACGCAGCTCTGGGTCACTCTGATTCGTATGCCGCCGGAAGCCCAAGCTCAGTGAGGCACTCAAGCATTCAGCCAGCATTGCAGCGGGCGCATACGCAGTAAGCCCAGCTGAAGCACTGCTGCCGCTGATGCCATACAGCCCAGCATTCTCTGAAATGTTTTCAGAGGAGCGATGCTGCCCTTCTGGAAAGACGCGGCCAGGTGTTGAACACGGCGCGTGCGCTGTGTCGACAAGCGGGCCGTCACAGCCACAGAGTCCAGCTCTATTCCCAGAAAAGAGACTGACTGACTGGGCAGTAATGAGCGCTTGGTCCAGTTGACCATGAGACCCAGGCTTTCCAGATGGCTGAGAAGGACTGTTCTGTGAGATATTAGTTCCATCTCTGACTGTGCCAGAATCAGCCAATCATCCAAATAGTTCAGAATCCGCATACCCTGATTTCTCAGGGGAGCGAGAGCCGTGTCCATGCACTTTGTGAATGTACGGGGTGCTAAAGACAGGCCAAACGGAAGGACGGTGTATTGATATACCTGACCGTCGAAGGCGAATCTCGAGAATGGCCTGTGACGGGGTATTATCTGAATCTGAAAGTACGCATCTTTCAGATCGAGAGAAATAAACCAGTCCCTCGGGCGAATTTGCGCGAGTATCTGTCTGGTTGTGAGCATTTTGAACGGTCTCCTCATGAGAGCTTTGTTCAAATATCTCAGATCTAAGATAGGTCTTAGAGCTCCGTCCTTCTTGGGCACGAGGAAGTAACGGCTGTAAAAGCCTGACTCGCTCAGAGAATGAGGTACCGGTTCTATGGCCCCTTTGCACAGCAGTTTCGCAATTTCTGCGCGGAGTAGGTGTGCTACTTCCATATTCACTTTCGTCTCGGTCCGTGCTCGAAAGCGCGGGGGACGGCGAGCGAACTGCAGCGAATAGCCCTGTTTTACTGTGCTCAGCACCCATTCTGACACACCTGGAATAGCTTCCCATGCTTCTGCATGTACAGCTAAGGGCAGAATGGCTTCCGGGTTTCGATCGCCGCACTTTGTGGGGTCGAGAACCTGAATCAGAGGCATGGGCGCGGAGCGCGCGCTCTCTGTGCTTGAATATACGCCGGCTCGCTGACAACGATGGCTGGTCGTTTTACACACGATGCTTTGGACTGGGAGCATTTTGTGGGAAAACCGGAACGTGCGAGCAGCGCCGGGGGTAAAGTGTTCGTCAGTAAGTGTGAGCGCTCGTGAGCGGGCACAGGACTTACATTCATAACATGACCGGTAAGAGGTAACTTTGGCCGTGTAACAGAGCGGGCAGTGAGTAGGTGTGGGCACAGATTCGTGGGCACATATCCTACATTTAACACTCGAGCGGCATCTGCCAGCTTAATGAGAGTGGGCTCTGTGAGAGACACTGGGGTTATCGTGCTTGTGTGCAGGGGTGAACACTGAGACGTGGGCACATTTTCTACACTTTAAACTGATACGGCGTGAGCCGGATAACCAGGCATTACACTCTTTTTGAGATTTCTCTGGGTCGCCGTGAAAACGGCGGTTGCGTGCAGGCGAGCGGGTAGTATTACTGGCTCGTTGGCTGCAAAATACACTTCTGCAGTAGCCTTTCTTAAGGGGACTGACAAAGCGGGACATTTCGGCTGTGGTCCGGCCGCGCTGGGACTTAACCGTCTCTTCCTCCTTGCGGCCGCTAGGAGGACTTTGCGTGCTCAGGCTTCAACGCGATCTTAGGCCGGGATCCCCGCAGGGGAGGCGGCCTGTGACTGCTGGATGAGAGCGATCTAGGGCGGCAGCCCTGTCGTTGCTGCGAAGACGGAGGCTGGGCTGGACGCTGGTTAAAGCTTCGCGCAGGAGGCTGATCTCGAGAGCGGCCTGCAGCTGAGCTAGAGCGTCGAGGCAGGAAAAGGTTCATGGCCTGCGTGGTCTTTTGTACCTCAGAGAAACGGTCGACAATCCCGTTTCCCGCTGGGCTGAAGAGACCAGTGGGGGAGAGCAGTGCATTGAGAAATGCGGCGCGCTCAGATTCCCTCATGTCGGCGAGCGTCAACCAGAGGTGCCTCTCTGTGACGGTGAGCGAAGACATGCACCTTCCCATAGCCTGAGCCGCGGATTTAGTAGCGCGGAGGGAGAGATCCGTTGCGCTTCGTAAATCTGTGATGGCAGTCGGGTCCGGGCCTTTCCAGGAGATCGGCCTGGAAAATCTGCAGGACTGCCATGGAATGCTGGGCGGACGCAGCCTGTCCGGCGGCTGTGAAAGCGTGGCCGACAAGAGCTGATGTGGTCCTGCAGGCTTTGGACGGGAGGGCAGCCTTTGAAAGCCATCCCGCAGAGGGTGGACAAAGGTGCGCTGCTGCCGCCTCCTCCACTGGAGGGATAGTGTTGTATCCCTTCTCGGCGGCGCCGTCAACCTGGGAGAGCGCCGAGGAGACATGTGAGTGGAGTCTCGCGGAGAATGGTGCATTCCACGACTTAGAAAGCTCCGCGTGGAGCTCCGGCAGGAAGGGTGCAGACCTGGATGCGGGCGCTTGGCGGTGGTGATGCAGAAAACAGCCGTCGAGTCTGTTAGGCGCGGGCTTCTTAGGCGGTGACCACTCAAGGCCAAGCTGGTCGACGGCCTTAGAAAGGAGGCGCATTAGTTCCGCGTCCGGCCGGACTCCTGGACAGAAGAGGAGGCAGAATGGTGAGAACCGGACCATTCCTCGCTGTCCGAGGCCAGGATGGAGCAGCTGTCACCGGTGGCATCTCCTTCTGCTTCATCCCCTGAGGCGACGGCAGTGAGGGCCGAAGCCGGCAGCTGCGCGTCCGGAAGGGGGAGCGGAGAAGGAGAGAGAGAGGCTCGAGGGAGGGGTTCCGGCGAGCTCTTGAATGCCACATCGGACTCCGGTGGCCTCTGGGAGCGGCGCTTCTTCTTGCGCGGTCCGGCAGAGACGGGCGGAGTGACAGCTTCGGCGTCGAACACTTCAAGTCGAGCCCGCAGGGTTGACACTGACAGTTCTTCGCAATGGACGCAGCCTCACGAAGAGAGAGCGAGGGCTGCGTGTTCTCGACCCAGGCAGAGAGTGCAGATAACGTGGCGGTCTCCGGCGCTGAGCGGGGCTCGGCAAGAGCCACAGGAAGTGCGAGGCATTTTGAGAAAAACGCCTCGCGCTCTTTTAGACAGAGAGTGTGTGTCGCAGTTGCGAACACTCACAGCAGCGCAAAAGGATACTGTCGCTGGATAGCGCGGCAGGCACGGATGGCTGAAGGAGGTGAAGACGACTGGCTTCTTCAGACGCTTTCCTCTGCTTGCTAGTCGCTTAGTTCAACGGCGGCGGCTTCTCTCGGGATCCAGCGATGCGTAGAGCTTCGCTGAAGAGATGAAAATCAGGGAAGCAGCCCCCGAGCCCTTCCCTATATATACGCTAAGCCACTCCCATTCTGGCGGGCTCTGACGCATGAGGGCGCGACGTCACGCAGGGCTCAGTGGTAGGCTGCTGCAGTTGCCGCAGGGCAGCCAATGAGCGCGCTAGACAGCTCGCTCTAGGTCTGCTAGCTGCTGCACTGCGTTGACAATAAATACAAAAATTAAGGATAATTTTTTGGCTTTATATCTCGAGAAAAGATTAATTTACCCGTAGCGTAAGAAACTTACGCAATACGAGAGAACCTCTCGTAAGAGAACGTTAATTATTTACATATATGCACAACTCTACCGACGTACAAATTTGTACGTATTCCTATTTATGCATATTCAAATCGTGGCATTAATGTTTTGACTTTATTGCATTCAATTGTCTTATCAATTACGTTTTGAGTCGCATTTATTAAATGCAGTTTACTCTTTAAGAAATAATAACATTTTGCTCTGTTCGTGCCTTGTGCTGCAAACTAGTTTCGGAGGATTAGCCTACATGGTGTTAAACAAGAATACACTTTAAAACCTTAAAAATACATTCTTTAATCGTTTAACCATTTTGTAATATTTAGTTTATTTACCGTGAGACACAAAAGGACCATAAAAAACTCTTATAGAACCATAATACACCAAAACACTACATAAATTCATAAAAGACATCAATTTTATTAGCTTGATGTAATCCAAATCTTTATAATCCATACGTTTGCAAGAAAGAGAACCAAATTCAGCCCTTTATCCAGCGATTCATCTCCATTCTCAGTAGCCAGCAACCGTAAACGTCAAATTCCGCGCTCGTGATGTATTCAAATAAAAAAATTGCGCCCTCAAGAACGGCAGTGATATCAAACGCTCATTGGCTCTCGCCTGTCACAGATTGCGACAATCATTTTGGCCCACCCAATTCTGAAACCCATATCACACGTACATTTTCACCACTTCTGAAGCGTGTGCAAAGTTTCATGAGTTTTCGAGCATGTTTAGGCCCTCAAAAAAGCAAATCACTTCTTTTTTTTTTTAAACGGAGCAAAAACAATAGGGTTCTCTCACCATGGGTGCTCGGGCCCTAATAAAGCTTTGTTTCATGTGTTGTTGGCTTGTATATGTATGTATTTATTTATTGTGATGGTTACTTTTATTCATTCTTCTACTCATTTATTCATGTTTCTTATTGTTGTCAGTAAATAAAATATAATTATTTCATTAATTTATGCATAATTCACTTCTTTACTGAAAACTGAGATGTATTCACCTTGGCTGCATTTGTCTAGTGTGTGTTCATCTATGTCATATGACAAAGCAAATTACATTTAGCTTGTTATACTGAAATATATCATTTTGACTAATCATTTTTATTATAATCTTTATTATTGTGTGTAAGTGTTGGGGTGGGCTAGCGATGCAATTCATTCTGGGGTAATCTTAATTTTTAAGGAGTGATACTTACATTTTTCGAGTATAAAATCAACAGTCTTCTCCAAAGACGAGATCTTTGAGCAGCTGCCCGACGTCTCCTTTGTGCAGACATTACAAACGCTAAGGAAAACCGTTTTTTATGTGATTTAATGCATTAAGGTGCATATTAAAACTCAAAATTCAGCACATTAATAAATAGTGTACAAGCAGAAGGGTGCAGAATATAACAACGTGCAAAGTTTCAAGTTAAGTGTTTTCCAAACCCATTAGCCTATTACCAAAATGCTTAACATGGTTTAATGCATTAAGACAGTATTAAAAGACCAAACTAACACCTTATTGATGATGCAAACTACAGGCAGGCAGATGAGCCCAGAATATGAACAGAAAGTGTTAAGTTTTGCGTTCATATTCTTGGCTCATCTGCTTTTCTGCAGGAGTATATCTTATTAACACACTGGATACTAATTTTGGTACGTCAATATCACCATCTTAGTCCATTAAGGCAAGTTAAGTATTCTTTTATGGTTTTCTATGTGAGGAAAACTTTTAACATGCAATTGAGTTTATTCTGGGCTCTTATACTTGATTGTATATAGTATGCTTTTTTAATAAGTTGTGAACTGAATTTGGTCTTTTGCACTGTCTTAATACACATGCTTCCATGTCTGTTAGGTTTGAAGATGCGGTTTCTGTTCATGTGTGTCAAGACATTTTAGAAATCCCCACCGGATGATTTTTTACAGCCATGTCCAGGATAAAGATGTACAGCTACAGTTCTTCCGGCATCCCTTTGACTCCCCTATTTCTCTCATTATTCCAGTACAGGCTATCGTTATAGGGGGTTTAACAATTATTTGAGATGTCAAAAATTCTCATTTGTTAAGTAACATTTGTCTCTTGCAGTCATTCTGTTTGATTTCCACTCCAGAGAATGCTAGATGGATTCACACACTGTCAAAAAAAAATTAACAGTATACTCTTGTGTTATTATTAGACTAGGTTTGTCTATTGCTGGGAATGATTTGATTATCAAATACAATTTTATGACCAAATGCAAAGTCCACATACTTTTTCCAGTAACTGTATTCCTCTCTTTACAAGAAAGTGTCATAAATATTTAGTGTGTCTGAAGATCCAGGATGTCGGATGTCCTCTTTAAGGTGGTTAAAACTTAAATCAATGCAATATAACTATAATAAATGACCTCTACAGAGAGAAGTCAGCTTAAGGAGGCTGGGACAGATTTATGCAGCTAAAACATCCACGTCAAAGTAATATAGGCAGGCAAAAGCAGGATATATATATACAAACAATACATGATCAAATGAGAATTAGGTGAGAACATTGTAAGTCACTTTGGATAAAAGCATCTGCTAAATGCAGATGTTACAAAGGGGTTTGTATTTAGCACTTCAGGTAATAGATTTATATTAGTAGGGTTTTCTTATTGAGAGTTGACAGATTCAATGACTATGGACTGTTAACGCCCCCTTGTGGAATAACGGAGTAATTGGAATATGCTGAAAAGGAAGTGCATTAGTTGTTGTTATGAATCCGTAGAGTGTGGACTGCGGAGCTCAAGAGAGTTTGCCTCATTTCAGAAAGTGGTGTTATTAATCATGTGCGTGCATCTAAAAGTAAGTTTCTATGTTTATGGATCTTATTTCATTTGTGGTTTATGGGTTATCAACATAATTCTGTTTGTTAGGTTAAATAGGCCTAATTAAAGTCGGCTGTATGGCCGATCGATCTGCATATTATCACATTGCATGTTAATAATTGTTTACACATTACGTTCTTGTTGTTTATATCAAGCATTATTGTAATAGCCTTTCCTTGGGTATTTATATTATTTGTTGAAATTGCAGAGTATGCTAAGAAAAGTGCTTTGTCATTCTGTTTTGCATGCGCTGTCGATGTGACGTCATTAACGCAACGGCCAGGGGTTCAATCCCCAGTCTGACCAAATTCAGAAAAGATAACAAAAGTGAATAATATGACTTCTGGATATGTTCTAATACTTTTCTAACTATTGAAATGTCTTTATTGATTAACAATTATTTTATGAATGTTTAGTATTGATATATTGGTTTCTATTTGTCTTCTAGAACCAAACACACAAGTTCACCCAATAAACCCTCAACAAAACCTAAGTGCATCTTCATTGCGTCTTGACCAGACGTCCCGCAGTGATTAATTTAACCCGAGCCACATCGGTTACAACACAACAAATTGGTCCTTCGAGCTGGATTACGGTAATTGCTGTGGATGTGTCGAAGATGTTTTCAGACAAGACGACCAGAGAAGGACGGCCGTCCTAAGCGGAAAACACAGCCTCCTTCCTGGTTGGAGGATTATGAGGTTTCTCTCCCGCATTACGACCAACAGACTCCAGCTGCTCATACATTCCTTCATCCCAGAGAGTTACAGGCAAGTCACACTGAAAGGGTAGCCGAGATGACCCCTCTCACGTATCAGTCATCAAGCGACGAGGCCATGTGGGCAGACCGGAGAGCCACAAGTCGTTCACCACCCACTGGAACAAGATATGAAAGCACACCTGTATTGCAACCAGTTACAACGGAGGATGTATCGGAGATTCTGAAAATGATGCAGCAGCTTAAACAAGAAAATCAACAACTTCAATCTACAGTGCTAGATATGCAACAGCAAATGGCCATTAACAGAGCCTCCTCAACCCACCAAAGAGCAGTGCCTTTGCCACATGACAGAGCCCAGTTACCATCAAGGCGAGCCCCTTTAACAGAATATGAAGACTGGCCACTGCCACCTCCTCCAGTAGTGGATGATGACATCCTTCCCTCCACAGTGGATATACCACCACCACCTCCTAGACACAACAGAGAGGTACCCTATGGCAACGACTCCACCACAGAGGGCGCGTTACTATCCACAGCCCAGGCATTCCCAAACAGCACCTACTGCCAGCATGCCATTCTATAGAGACACAGGACAGCATCCTAACCACACTCAGCAAGAGAAGGTATACCGAGGCCCTACTACACCCACAATCCCTGACTTCACCAAGGGAGACCCACGGGAATTTGCATGACTGAAGGTCTCATTAGACAATCTTCTATCTGAGGATGTGACGGAGAGATTTAAATATCAAATTCTCTTAGAACACTTGAAGTTTGAGGACGCTCTTCTCATCGCAGACTCTGTCAATTCCAGTAGGCCCTATTAAGATACCATGGCAATTCTTGCTGAGCAATATGGGCAACCTCACCAATTAGCCTTGCGGCGGATTGCTGATTTAATGGATGACCCCACTATCCATAGTTATGATGCTAGTGGATTCAAAAGGTTTGCATTGAAAGTCAGAGCATTGGTAGGCATGCTGGACCAACTGGGGGATAGCGGCAGTGTTGAGCTCCAGTGCGGTTCACACGTAACCAGACTGTTGTCGAAGCTGCCCAACGAATTGCGAGCTGAGTTCAAAAGGTACATGTACCCCTTAAATGTTCGCATTCCTACTCTTTTACACTTTGCTGACTGGCTTGAATATGAGCTAAAAATACAGGAAAGTGGTTTCGAGTTGCATGGCGGGGACAGAAAGGAGCAAACTACCCAGAAAAGAGATAGACGTAGAGACTTTAAGCCCACCAAGACAACGGCTATATTCCACAGTGCAGAGCCTGCTCTCAATACCACATCTGCAGAAGGATCCAGTTCGAGTGTGGCTAAAACTAAGGACAAACCAAAAATGTTCTGCCCCTACTGCACAAATACCCAGCATTATTTGAATCAGTGTCATAATTTCAGCCAGCTCACCAAAGAACAGAAAACAAACTGGGTGAAAACCAATAAGAGATGCTGGCGTTGTGGTCGATCCCATCAGGCAGCGCAGTGCTATTTGAAAACCATCTGTAAGGTATGTAAGGGCAAACATCTCGAGGCACTTCATGAGTTGAATGAGAGACCAGTCAATGAAAACACTTGTCTTGTCAACAACACTAATGAGGTCCTGTACCTAGACCGAACATTAGGCTGCAGTCAGGTCCTGTTAAAGGTCACTGTTGGAGCTATTTTGCACTTTGATTATTTTCTTGTTTATTTACATTGTCGTTTATTGGTCACGTGGTGCTATGTTAATTTGCATAAATAGGTCAAGGTGGGAGGAACTAGGAGGGCTGCGAGGGCATATGGTTTTTTACCACAGCGTGAGAGAGGCAACAGGAAATGTCTGTGAGCTTGCTTATATGTGTAAATAAACCTCCTCGAACTCATCTTTTGCTATGGACATTAGTTTATTTTGGTACCTCTAACCATGAGTAAAGCCTAACCCATGACGTAGCCTCAGTGGCCATTTGAGAAGTTTGGTATTATTAGTTTTGTTTAAGTTTATGGACAAATAGCCACTACATTAAGTAAAAAACCCGCCCCTGGATGTATATCGTTGGTTTACCTGGAAATTGGACTCGTTGTTTGCTGGATTACCCTTTTGAAAGTGGATTACTCACCTGGATGCTCGAGACAATGCTGGGCCTAGGAGTGGTGGAGGCGCGGGCTGGATACAGCGCAAACATCAAGTAATCCGACCCATCCGACAGTGTAAAGTTTCCCTGGACACCGTACTGGATAACGGTGACGCTACTGGAGCGCTGGAGCTGCATTTACGGAGTGGAGGATAGATGTTTGTTGCAATCGGATTCGCAAAAGCTGGCCCAAAGCCTTCACAGGTGACGCGCACGGCCGCGCGCAACAACAATCACTGCGCGCATTCAACTCCGTGCGCAAAGGCAACCACCGCTGCAAACAAAGTTCCGCAAGGTACGTGCTTTATTCAACCTTTGCAAATAACTGTGTGTGCACCTGGCCAACATCAATAGAAAGTAAAAATGTCTGACGTTGCATCCAAAGCCACAAGTGACACGGCGCTTTCGATAAGGAGGCGCACAAGTTTTACTGCTAAAGGAATGATGTTTTTCATGCAAACGTGTCAGGAAAAGAGATCGACGAAATGCAGACAAGCCAAATTGTGCATGAATCAAATGGATAAATTGATGCATTCTGCAGACAATATTGATGCAGTCAAGTCTCTTTTGGATCAAATGATAACATGTGTTAATGAGGCAAAACAACATCATTTGTCATTTGTGTCACTGAACATACCTCAGGATGAAAAGGAAAACCAAGATAAATATTTTGAACAAAAGGAAAATTTGTTTTCAAACTTTATTGATGATGTCAAAGGGTGGTTATCAAATGCAGGCCATTCATATGAACTTCCAATCAAACCACCTGACAATCAAACTGATATTAGGCCTGAGGACAGTGTATCCAATAAAGGTTCTGCAGCGCGCTCAAAAGCTGGCTCTAAACTGTCAAGAACTTCATCCAGTGCATCTGCAAAAATATTAGCGCAAGCAGATAAAGCAGTATTACAGGAGCGCATGGCTGCTCTAAAACAAAAGCACATTTTGGAGGCGCAGGAGGAACAAATAAGACTTGAACAAGAGGAATCAAGAAGGAAACAGGAAAAGGACCAAGAGGAATTACGGAAGAAACGGGAACGTTTAAGGAGAGAAAAGGAACAACTTGCTCTGGAGGCAGAATTAAAGGTGACAAATGCAAAATTGAAGGTTCTGGAAATAAATTCAAAGTGTGGCTCTAAAGTGTCAAAATGTGCATCTACAACATCAGATGGCATGAACTCTTACTTGGAAAGGTCAGAAACTCCAGGAAAATATGAATTAAATCCAAATGCTGAATGTTTTGTGTCCACCAATGAAAACTTTGAACCTTCCTCCAGTCGCTTATTAAATTCTGTTTCTGCTGGTGTTAAACCCAAACATGTTGTAATACAACCACCCATACCTAATGTCATTCCTGTTTCTCAAAGACAAAGTACACGACCACTGGTTTTGCAAAATGCTCATGACAACCAATCCACCAACTCTCCGGACATTTTGAACATCATGCAGCGTCAAAATGAAATTACTGCCCTGTTGGTCCAACAAAACACAGCCTCTGCTCTGCCTATGAGAAATATACCTGTATTTGATGGTGATCCCCTGTATTTCAAATCTTTTCTCAGAGCCTTTGAAAATTGTATTGAGGATAAAACTCAAAATTTCAGTGATTGTTTGTACTTCCTAGAACAGTACACTAGGGGGCAACCAAGAAACATTGTAAGAAGTTGTCAGCATCTGCCCTCTGAACCTGGTTACCAAAGAGCAAAAACACTTTTGATTGAACATTTTGGCAGTGAACACAAAATCTCTTCTGCTTATATGGACAAAATCAACAACTGGCCCTCAATAAAACCTGAGGATGTTAACGCTCTGCAGTCATTTGCTTTGTTCCTTCGAGGTTGCTCCAATATAGTACATCATATAAAGTACATGAAGGAGTTGGACATGCCAGCTAACCTCAGGACAATCCTAATGAAACTCCCATACAAACTGAGGGAAAAGTGGAGAAATGTGGCATGTGACATACTGGAACAAACTGGAAGCAGAGCAGTGTTTGTTGATTTTGTAAATTTTATTGAAAAACAAGTCAAAATTGTTTCAGACCCGCTGTTTGGAAATATTAATGATGTTTCCCCAGCCAGCCACACAAAGCTATCCACTCAAGTTAAGCAGAAAAGAAAAAGTGGTACCTTTGCCACCAGCATCAATGCAATAAAGGATGGACACAAAGAAAAGGAAAACTTAACAGTTCACAGTAACCAGCTCAAATGTCTGTTCTGCCATTTCACCAATCACACTCTGGAAAAATGCTTTCAGTTTAAAAGAAAGACACAACAGGACAAGATTCACTTTCTAAAGGAGAAAGGTGTTTGTTTTGGGTGCTTGAAATATGGACACACAAGCAAAGACTGTAGGAGTCGTTTGGATTGTGAAGTGTGTCACAGGAAACACCCATCTGTCCTGCATGTGGAGAAGGAGGATACTTCAAGGATAACCTCCAAAGAAACTGTGAGCATTGTACCCGAGCAGCAGCAGACGTGTGGTCATATTGGGGCTGGTGAAGAGGATACTGCTGTTTTCTCCATTGTGGCTGTGCAGGTGAAAAGTCAGAAAAGTAATAAAGTTGTGCACACTTACGCTTTCTTGGACCCTGGGAGCTCTGGTACCTTCTGCACTGCAAGTCTGGCTGAAAGGCTGGGAGTATCAGGTAAAAACTGTAACATACTATTAAGGACAATGGGACAGACTAAAACCATTAATACCACTGTGATAATTGGTCTGGAGGTGTCTGGTTTTGACACCGAGGATTTTATTGAGCTGCCATCTGTTCTGACACAAACAGAAATGCCTGTATCCAAAGTCAATGTGCCATGTCAGGATGATGTTGCCAAGTGGGCGTATTTGAGTAGCATTAGGCTACATGAAGTAGATGCAGATGTGGACTTGCTCATTGGAACTGACTCTCCCAAAGTTTTGGAGCCATGGGAACTAATAAATAGTCAATGTGGTGGACCGTATGCAGTGAGGACCAGAGTTGGCTGGGTCATAAACGGGCCTCTTCGTGTTGGAGACTCTGGAGGTGCTGGTGTCAAATCAGGATGCACTGTTGTAACTGCTAATCATATATCTGTGGAGCACTTGGAAAATATGTTGATGCAGCAGTACAATCATGGCTTTGCTGAAAGAATATATGATGAACAACTTGAGATGTCAAGAGAGGACATTAAATTCATGAAAATTGTGAAGGATACAACAGTGCTTAACAATGAACATTATTACATTGACTTACCTTTCAGAGTTGAAGATCCTGTTTTGCCAAACAATCGCTGCATTGCATTACAACGACTCCAAAGTTTGAAGAGGAGATTTAACAGAGATATTTCATTCAAAGCCCGATACGTTGATTTCCTCAACAACATGTTGGAGCAAGGATATGCAGAAAAGGTTCCCACAAATGAGCCCACTCCAAAACAAGGAAAGGTGTGGTACATTCCCCACCATGGTGTACATCACCCAACCAAAGGGAAATTGCGTGTTGTGTTCGATTGCGGCTGTACTTACAAAGGTACATCATTAAACAGCCAGCTCCTGCAGGGCCCAGACTTCACTAACACGCTTATTGGTGTCCTCCTCCGGTTTAGAGAAGAGCCCATCGCTGTTATGGCTGACATCAACGCCATGTTCCATCAGGTCCGGGTCCCACACAAGCATGTCAACTTCTTGCGCTTTTTATGGTGGCCCAATGGAGACGTTACAACGGAGCCAGAGGAATACAGGATGTGCGTGCATTTGTTTGGAGCTGTATCCTCTCCAAGCTGCTCAAACTATGCACTGAGAAGAACAGCTGAGGATAATGCACTGCAATCCTCACCCGACGTCCTCAGCACAGTCAAAACAAATTTCTATGTGGATGACTGTCTCAAGTCCACTGTGACAGAGGAAGATGCAGTGAAACTCATACATGGACTAACATCTCTCTGTAAAAAGGGCGGCTTCCATCTCCAAAAGTGGGTCACAAATAGCCAAAAGGTGTTTGCACTTATTCCCATTAATATCAGAGCAGTGGGTTTGGAGAACATGGATTTGGACAGGGACCAACTCCCTGTGGAAAGAGCTCTGGGGATGCAATGGTGTGTTCAAGGAGACACGTTCAGCTTCAGGACTGCAGTGCAGGAACGTCCACACACCAGGAGGGGCATCCTTTCTGTGGTGAGCTCTCTCTATGATCCATTGGGTTTTCTGTCTCCTTTCATAATCCCTGCCAAGTTACTGTTACAGGAGTTGTGTAGAATGAACTTCAAATGGGATGAGCCAGTCCCCAGTGCCGTCTCCAGACATTGGTCTGAGTGGCTCTCTGAACTTCAGCATATGAGTGGATTTAAAGTGGAACGGTGCCTCAAACCCAAGAACTTTGGAACACAAGTGAAAGCAGAACTGCATCATTTTTCAGATGCCAGTCAATCAGGATATGGCACTGTTTCATACTTGAGATTGGAGAGTACTGACAGTGTGCATGTTTCATTCATCACAGGCAAGGCTCGTGTTGCTCCTCTAAAGCAACTAACCATCCCACGCCTTGAGCTTGCTGCAGCTGTGCTTGCGGTTCGAGTGAACACGATGCTGTTGAAGGAGTTACAGTTGCCATTGCAAAGGTCATTTTTCTGGACTGATAGCACTACTGTTCTCAAGTACATCTTCAATGAAACAAAGCGCTTTCACACATATGTTGCCAACCGTGTCAGCACCATAAGAGAAGCCACGCACAAAGATCAGTGGAGGTATGTAAACACCAAAGATAATCCTGCAGATGAAGCATCTCGAGGACTAAGAGCTCAGGAGTTTGGGAAAGGAAAATGGCTAAAAGGACCAGACTTTTTGCATTTGTCTTCCACCGAATGGCCAAAACTCGACTTGTACTCCTCCTCCATCCCATCTGATGATCCAGAGGTAAAAAGGGAACTTAAAGTGAATGCTGTTACAACACACAGTGACAATCCCCTCAGTTGGCTCATTCACTATTTCTCATCCTGGAGAAAGCTTAAAACATCAGTGGCCTGGTTGTTGGAGCTGAAAGAAAGACTTTTACTTTTGAGCCAAAAGAGGAAAGAATATGTGGTCAAGCAGAATGAAAATGTGGAAAAGGAGCTTAAAAAATTCAAAGCCGCACTTGGAAGATCCAGCTTGACATCAGAGCGCTTGGAGGAAGCCGAAAAGGCAATAATTCAGTTTGCACAAAACCAAAGATTCAGCACTGAAATTTCCTCACTAAAACACGACCCAAAGACTGTTTCCAAAGATAGCCCTCTGTATCGCCTCGACCCCTTCATCAAAGATGGCATCCTCAGAGTTGGTGGACGCCTGTCTAAATCTGCCCTGCCGTTGGAGGTAAAGCATCCTGTGATTCTATCGAAGGATCTGCATGTTTCCCAGCTCATATTACGTTACATCCATTACCAACTTGGACATGCTGGACGCAATCACATGCTGCACAGATTGAGACAGAAGTATTGGATTATAAATGCCAACTCTGCGGCCAGGAAGATTCTCTCACAATGTATAGTGTGCAGAAGGTACAGAGGAAAACTTGGAGAACAAAAAATGTCCGATTTACCAGAGGAACGAGTTGTGCCTGATAACGCACCCTTTACAAATGCGGGAGTGGACTATTTTGGACCACTGGATGTGAGGAGAGGGAGAACTGTGCTGAAGCGATATGGAGTGATATTTACCTGTCTGAGCAGCCGCGCAATACATCTGGAGGTGGCGAACTCCCTCGACACAGACTCCTGCATCAATGCTGTGCGAAGATTTATCTGCAGAAGAGGACCTGTGACAAGTATGAGGTCAGATAACGGCACAAATTTTGTTGGTGCGAAGAAGGAGCTGAGGCAGGCTCTGGCTGCTTTAAATCACTCTAAAATTGAAAGGACTTTTGTGCAGGAAGGAGTGACGTGGAGTTTTAACACCCCAGCTGCATCTCACCAAGGTGGCGTTTGGGAGCGTCTGATTCGCTCTGTGCGCAGTGTACTTACCTCTGTTGTTGGACATCAACTGCTGGACGAGGAAGGCCTGCAAACACTGTTTTGTGAGGTAGAAGCAATACTCAATGACCGGCCAATAACTAAGGTCTCAGAAGATCCCAATGACTTGGAAGCGCTCACTCCAAATCACATTCTCCTGCTGAAAGGCAAGCCCATTCTGCCACCAGGTCTGTTCGAAAAATCTGACCTGTACATTAAGAGGAGATGGAGGCAAGTGCAGTACGTTGCGGAGCTTTTCTGGAAAAGGTGGACATCAGAGTATTTGCTTGTAATGCAAGAAAGACAAAAATGGACAAAGCAAAAAAGAAATTTCATCCCAGGAGATATTGTTGTAATCGCTGATGCTACAGCTCCAAGAGGCTCATGGATGATGGGCAGAGTTCTAAGTATCACAGCTGACTCAAGAGGACTGGTCCGCTCTGTGAAGGTCCAAACGAAGACCAGCATCCTGGACAGACCAATAACCAAGCTCTGTCTTCTCTTGGAGGCTAACAATTGACTATGCATCTCATTCTCTCTCCTATCTCTGTTTTCTTTCTATCTATTTGTTTTTTTTTTGCAGGCATGGAAAATCTGAAGATGCAAGATTCAAGCTTAGTGCTTAGGTTATAATCAGGAAATAGCTCCTTTGTGCTAAAAGCTAAGGTTAATTGTGGGTAAATTATCGTCACAATTAGGGGCTGGGTTGTTGGAGCTATTTTGCACTTTGATTATTTTCTTGTTTATTTACATTGTCGTTTATTGGTCACGTGGTGCTATGTTAATTTGCATAAATAGGTCAAGGTGGGAGGAACTAGGAGGGCTGCGAGGGCATATGGTTTTTTACCACAGCGTGAGAGAGGCAACAGGAAATGTCTGTGAGCTTGCTTATATGTGTAAATAAACCTCCTCGAACTCATCTTTTGCTATGGACATTAGTTTATTTTGGTACCTCTAACCATGAGTAAAGCCTAACCCATGACGTAGCCTCAGTGGCCATTTGAGAAGTTTGGTATTATTAGTTTTGTTTAAGTTTATGGACAAATAGCCACTACAGTCACAAAGGTAATTCTTCGGAATGGAGAACATTCCCTTGAGACATTTGCCATTTTGGACGATGGCTCAGAACGCACCATCCTTTTGCAAGCAGCTGCTCAGAAACTGAAGCTACATGGCAAACCAGAAGACCTTGCTTTGAGGACTGTTAGACAGGACATGAGAGTCATACATGGTACTTCAGTGTCCTTCATCATCTCTCCAGCCTGTCAGCCTCAAAGAGTGTTTAAGATACACAGGGCGTTTACTGCAGACCAATTGGGGCTAGCCGAACACAAGTGTCCAGCTGCAACCTTACAGAATAAATACAGACACCTCAGAGGGTTGCCAATCCCTTCCTATTACAGTGTTCGCCCCTCTTATTAATCGGCTCTGACTATCCCCACTTAGTTACCCCGATTGAGCCTGTACGCTTGGGTCCTCCTGGTGGACCAGCAGCAGTGAAGACGAGACTAGGCTGGACAGTCCAAGGGCCAGCTAAGCTTGTGCAACATCCACTTCTCACCCAACAATGTCTTAACATATCAATTCGCTCCCCTTCCAATGAGCTGTTCAGACATGTTGAGAAACTGTGGCAACTCGATGTACTGCCCTACAGGAGCGAGAAACTTGCCACCAGATCCAAACAAGATCAAGCCGCCATCGACCTACTAGAGGCAAAGACAACCCGAGTTGATATAAATGGGACCCAACGCTATGCTATGCTCCTCTTAAGAGTTAAGAATATGCCAAAATTACATGCCACAAAGCAATCTGTAATGCCTAATCTTCGCAGCACAGAGAATCGCCTGGCTAGGGATCCTGTGAAGTCAGAGGCTTACAGAGCTGAAATTCAGAGACTGGTACAGGCAGGCTATGTGGTTGCAATACTAGAGCAGAAACTGACTGGGGAAGAAGAATCATGGTTCATCCCCCACCACATGGTGAGGCATAATGAAAAAAACAGAGTTGTTTTCAATTGTTCTTTCTCATACAGAGGCGAAAACCTGAATGATCTGCTTCTGCCTGGACTAACTCTGGGGTCCTCCTTGCTCGGGGCACTGCTACGATTCCGGGAGCATGCAGTAGCCTTTAGTAGTGATATAAAGGGCATGTTCCATCAAGTAAGACTACTACAAGAGGACAAGCCCCTTCTCCGATTCCTATGGCATGATCAGAACAGAAAGGAACTCCCGAGCATCTACGAGTGGCAAGTGCTCCCATTTGGAACAACGTGTAGTCCGTGTTGTGCCACATACGCACTACAGAAGCACGTAATTGACCACAGTGAGCCAGGAGACAATGTTCGACACTCCATCGAAAGATGTTTCTATGTAGTTAACTGTCTACAGAGTGTCGCTACATTTGAGGAGGCTAAAGGGCTAGTCACACTGAGGAATCTGTTAGCAGAAGGAGGATTTGAACTACGACAATGGGCATGCAATTCACCTTATGTCATCAATCATCTGCCAAAGGAAGCCAGATCTGAAAGCAGTGAGCTTTGGCTTAACCAAACCGAATCAGATCCTCAAGAACTTGCATTAGGATTGCGTTGGATTTGTCAATCTGATACTCTTGGATACCAAAGCTGCCTTGCTGACTGTTCAACCCCAACAATGAGAAACATATACAAGGTAGTAGCGAGCCAGTATGACCACCTTGGGTTCCTTGTTCCCTATATCACTCGGGCCAAGATACTTACACAGAGTCTGTGGGCGAAACAGAGAGAGTGGGATGACCCACTACTGGCAAATGACATTCTTGAGACATGGCATGATTGGCAAAGAGAACTGCCACATCTAACTCAAATGAAATTACCTCGCTGCTATGCAAGTTCCCAGATGGACTCCCTTAATTGTAGTCGGCAAGTACATATCTTCAGTGATGCCTCTGAACGGCCTATGGGTCCGCAGCATACTTGCGCACAGAGGAGGCAAAGGGAAGTGTCGAGGTAGCTTTTCTCACAACCAGGTCAAGAGTTGCCCCTAAACAGCAGTTATCTGTGCCTAGATTGGAACTGTGTGCAGCTCTTACAGGTGCGCAGTTAGCTTCATTATTAGCTAAAGAGCTCACCCTGAACATTGAATCCTTTGTACTCTGGACTGACTCCACTACAGTCCTGACATGGCTTCAGTCAGAATCCTGTCGCTATAAAGTATTTGTGGGAACCAGAATTGCCGAAATACAAGAACTCACAAGTGCTCACACATGGCGGTATGTGGAATCCACCAACAATCCAGCTGACTACATCACTCATGGGAAGACTCTAAAAGAGCTGTCTACAGACAAATTATGGAGACAAGGACCAGAATTTCTCCTGCACTCACCCTGTTGCTGGCCGATGATTCCCAACATAAGTACATCTGACAATCCTGCGGAACTGAAGAAGACTACTTTCTGTAGTCACGTAACAGTTGCTGATGTTCAGTCCTTGCCTGACCCACAACAGTTCAGCAGTTTTAAAGCTTTAGTTGAAGCTGCAGCACTTCTACGCCATGGGGTGACAGGTAAAGAAGGGGATCCCTCAGCTGAGGACCATCAATTAGCAGAAAGAGACATTCTGAAGAAACTTCAATATGATAGCTTCCCTGAGGACTTCCACTGTCTAGTGGCAGGTAAACCAGTACCAAATTCTAGCCACCTAATAACTTTGGCACCTGAGTTTGACCACACAGTGGGCCTCATTCGAGTTGGTGGGCGACTTCGCCGCAGTCAACAACTGGATGCAGATGTTATCCACCCAGTTGTCCTAGATCCATCCCACAAAATAACCCAACTACTCATTCAGGACATGGATAAAGAGCTTCATCACCCTGGTTCTGAACGGGTCTTTGCAGAGATCCTCCGTAAATATTGGATTTTAAGCGGTAGAGAAGCCGTTAAACGGCAGCAATACTCCTGCCCAGACTGTCTGTTTTAAAACTAGATTAAAGTCGCATCTCTTCAGCCAGGCATTCATATAATCCTACAGTTCAAACTACAATCCGGCCTCTAGCTCATAAATGCCAGAGGAGAACTGGCCCCCGACTGAGCCTGGGTTCTCCCAAGGTTTTTTTTTTCTCTATTAGGTCACCTGATGGAGTTTTAGGACACCATTAGGTCACTTGATGGAGTTTTTCGGTTCCTTGCCACTGTTGCCTTTGGCTTGCTCAGTTGGGGATATTTTGGGGATATTTAATTTTATTTTATCAATCAATAAATTCCTCTTGAAACAAACTTTGTTGTATTATTTTAATTTAATACTGTGAAGCTGCTTTGATACAATCTGTATTGTGAAAAGCGCTATACAAATAAACTTGACTTGACTTGACTTGACTGTCAAAGGTGGCGAGCTAAACCGACAGTGCCTCAAATGGCAGATCTCCCTCAGGCCAGACTGCAAATATTCAAACCCCCATTGCTCTCTACTGGAATGGACTGTTTTGGACTATTTACAATTAAAATAGGTAGACGATGTGAGAAACGTTGGGGCATCTTGTTTAAATGCCTGACTACCCGTGCTGTCCACATCGACCTTTTAAACAGCCTTGATACTGACTCATTCCTAATGGCTCTAAGACGCTTTACATCACGCCGAGGAAAACCTTCAGAATTGCTATCAGATCAAGGCACAAACTTTAAAGGTGGCGAAAGAGAGCTCCAAGAGTCATTCAAATCATTGGGTCCTACCCTGCAGACGGAACTGGCCAAACAGCAAATACAATTCAGATTTTATCCTCCCAGTAGTCCCCATTTTGGAGGAGTTTGGGAACGTGAGATAAGATCCATAAAGTCTGCACTGTATGCCACTTTATAAGGGCAAAGTACGACTGAGGAGGTCCTGAACACGGTTCTCACTGAAATAGAAGGAATTCTGAATTCTAAACCTCTGGGTTATATTTCCACAGATATTGCTGACCCCAACCCGGTGACTCCAAACCTTCTTCTCATGGGGCGGCTAGATCCATCACTCCCACAGACTGTTTATCATGAAACGGAACTCTTAAGCCGCCGTAGATGGAGACACTCTCAAGTACTTGCCGATCAGTTCTGGACACACTTCACAAAGTACTACCTGCCAACCTACAAACCCGTGCTAAATGGTAGAGGGACAAAGACCAGTTGCAGTTGGACATGATTGTTATGATTGTGGACCCACAGTTACCCAGAGTACTCTGGCCTGTAGGAAGAATCACTAATGTTTTCCCCGGGACTGATGGACGAATCAGAACAGCTGAGGTGAAAATTAAAGACAGAACATACAGTGAGGAAAATAAGTATTTGAACACCCTGCTATTTTGCAAGTTCTCCCACTTAGAAATCATGGAGGGGTCTGAAATTGTCATCGTAGGTGCATGTCCACTGTGAGAGACATAATCTTAAATAAAAAAATCCAGAAATCACAATGTATGATTTTTTAACTATTTATTTGTATGATACAGCTGCAAATAAGTATTTGAACACCTGAGAAAATCAATGTTAATATTTGGTACAGTAGCCTTTGTTTGCAATTACAGAGGTCAAACGTTTCCTGTAGTTTTTCCACCAGGTTTGCACACACTGCAGGAGGGATTTTGGCCCACTCCTCCACACAGATCTTCTCTAGATCAGTCAGGTTTCTGGGCTGTCGCTGAGAAACATGGAGTTTGAGCTCCCTCCAAAGATTCTCTATTGGGTTTAGGTCTGGAGACTGGCTAGGCCACGCCAGAACCTTGATATGCTTCTTACAGAGCCACTCCTTGGTTATCCTGGCTGTGTGCTTAGGGCGGGGGTCGGCAACCCGCGGCTCTAGAGCCACATGCGGCTCTTAAGCGCCGCCCTAGTGGCTCCCTGGAGCTTTTTAAAAAATATGAAAATGGAACAAATATTTTTTGTTTTAATATAATTTCTGTAGGAGGAAAAACATGACAAACATTCTTAACCCTTTCGCACGTACGATCGCATCGGTGTGATCAGAACAGTCAGTGCATGACGTGATCAACTGCTAAATTCAAATGTGCTTTCGCGCGTTGGCTGGCGCTGAGCCAGAGACAGGCGCGCTCAGAGCTGTCATAAATCACAACTTTTCAGTGTTTTCAACCACATAATGTTTATTTTAGGTTTCAGACATATAAGTACTAAAAAAACAATACATTTAGAGTTTGTAAAATACACACTGATGTTAAAGGAAGAGGCAATAATCCTTTCCATTATAATTAGACACGTTTTATTCATATCAGATATACATTGTGTAAGTAACTTTAAAGTTTACTCTATCTTCTCCCAGTTCACCAGCCACTTACTTTGATGTATTTCGGGAGAAGTGGATGAATTCACGTGTTGTAAATCCAACAGATCCGATTCTCTGAACTGCGTCTGCGGCACAAACTAAGATGGCAGCGCATACAGCTCAACTAACGCGATCGTTATAAAGGTGTTTAAACAACAAAACACTTCCACTTGCATATATTTGACAATCGGAATATCAGATATTTCATGCCATATCTAACAAATGTGCGAATATTTTGAATAAAAAGGAAAAATGACATAAAAGCAGATCATCATTCATTCAGCTCTGTTGTTGCTGCGGTGTGACACGCAATGACGCGTCACCTTGGAAACCATAAAGTGACACATTCTAAATAACGGTCGCCTTGAAAAACTCACGCTGTCAGTCAGAATATTTTAAACTTACGTGTGAAAGGGTTAAAGTTTTTCATCGTTGTAAAAATAATACAAAATAAATAAAACGTAATACATTAAAATTATAATGGAAGTTAAACTTAAAGCACCATCGTAGAGTAGTCACGTGGTGCGTCATTCTCTCCAGGATGCGCTGCAGGGAAAATAAACATTTAATCATGAATGCTCATTATGTATTTGTAGCCTAGGTTACTTATCATTTTGATACTAGGGGGCTAATAAAGCTAATATAGACACTTACAGCATGTGTTGCCTTCATTATAAGGCTTATATAAGGCTTAAATTTTTTGCGGCTCCAGACAGATTTTTTTTTTTTTTTTTTTTTTACAATATGGCTCTTTAAACATTTTGGGTTGCCGACCCCTGGCTTAGGGTCATTGTCATGTTGGAAGACCCAGCCTCGACCCATCTTCAATGCTCTAACTGAGGGAAGGAGGTTGTTCCCCAAAATCTCGCAATACATGGCCCCGGTCATCCTCTCCTTAATACAGTGCAGTCGCCCTGTCCCATGTGCAGAAAAACACCCCCAAAGCATGATGCTACCACCCCCATGCTTCACAGTAGGGATGGTACTCATCATTCTTCTTCCTCCAAACACGTTAAGTGGAATTATGACCAAAAAGTTCTATTTTGGTCTCATCTGACCACATGACTTTCTCCCATGACTCCTCTGGATCATCCAAATGGTCATTGGCAAACTTAAGACGGGCCTTGCATGATTTCAAACCATGACGTCTTAGTGTATTACCAACAGTAACCTTGGAAACGGTGGTCCCAGCTCTTTTCAGGTCATTGACCAGCTCCTCCCGTGTAGTTCTGGGCTGATTTCTCACCTTTCTTAGGATCATTGAGACCCCACGAGGCCCAGTCCGAGGGAGATTGACAGTCATGTTTAGCTTCTTCCATTTTCTAATGATTTCTCCAACAGTGGACCTTTTTTCACCAAGCTGCTTGGCAATTTCCCCGTAGCCCTTTCCAGCCTTGTGGAGGTGTACAATTTTGTCTCTAGTGTCTTTGGACAGCTCTTTGGTCTTGGCCATGTTAGTAGTTGGAATCTTACTGATTGTATGGGGTGGACAGGTGTCTTTATGCAGCTAACGACCTCAAACAGGTGCATCTAATTTAGGATAATAAATGGAGTGGAGGTGGACATTTTAAAGGCAGACTAACAGGTCTTTGAGGGTCAGAATTCTAGCTGATAGACAGGTGTTCAAATACTTATTTGCAGCTGTATCATACAAATAAATAGTTAAAAAATCATATATTGTGATTTCTGGAATTTTTTTTTTAGATTATGTCTCTCACAGTGGACATGCACCTACGATGACAATTTCAGACCCCTCCATGATTTCCAAGTGGGAGAACTTGCAAAATAGCAGGGTGTTCAAATACTTATTTTCCTCACTGTATATCAGACCTGTAGCGCCTCATCAAACTACCAGCACTCCCAGACACAGATGTAGTTTCAAGCCCTTCTAAATAAGCAAATTTGACTGCAAATTTGGGGGCGGCTGTTACAAAGGGGTTTGTATTTAGCACTTCAGGTAATAGATTTATATTAGTAGGGTTTTCTTGTTGAGAGTTGACAGATTCAATGACTATGGACTGTTAACGCCCCCTTGAGGAATAACGGAGTAATTGGAATATGCTGAAAAGGAAGTGCATTAGTTGTTGTTATGAATCCGTAGAGTGTGGACTGCGGAGCTCATGAGAGTTTGCCTCATTTCAGAAAGTGGTGTTATTAATCATGTGCGTGCATCTAAAAGTAAGTTTCTATGTTTATGGATCTTATTTCATTTGTGGTTTATGGGTTATCAACATAATTCTGTTTGTTAGGTTAAATAGGCCTAATTAAAGTCGTCTGTACGGCCGATTGATCTGCATATTATCACATTGCATGTTAATAATTGTTTACACTTACATTCTTGTTGTTTAAATCAAGCATTATTGTAATAGCCTTTCCTTGGGTATATTTATATTATTTGTTGAAATTGACGAGTATGCTAAGAAACGTGCTTCGTCATTCTGTTTTGCATGCGCTGTCGATGTGACGTCATTAACGCAACGGCCAGGGGTTCGATCCCCAGTCTGACCAAATTCAGAAAAGATAACAAAAGTGAATAATATGACTTCTGGATATGTTCTAATGCTTTTCTAACTATTGAAATGTCTTTGTTATTGATTAACAATTATTTTATGAATGTTAAGTATTGATATATTGGTTTGTATTTGTCTTATAGAACCACACACACAAGTACACCCAATAAATCCTCAACGAAACCTAAGTGCATCTTCATTGCGTCCTGACCAGACGTACCACAGTGATTAATTTAACCCGAGCCACATCGGTTACAACACAACAGCAGAATTTAAATGTTTCGTCTTCCTTAGCCTACTGCCCACAGAAGCATTGGAGAGGAGTGAAGACATCAGCAGTTTTGGCCAGTATGTGAAAAACAGTGTTGCCATTTTTGACAAGAAGGTTTCACTCCGAATTTCTGTGAATTCACTCCAAATTTCTGTTTAATTCGGACCTTCGGAGCACTGTACATCACTGCCGGGATCAACAGCATAGAAACATCCTCTTTGGAGGAGCGAGGAAATGAGAAAGCATCAATCCGAGTACTGAGAAGCACCCTATATTATCTTATGCATTCAGAATAGTAAGTTAGTTATCCGGGCGCTATTTGCCTACTCTTTTATGAGTTCTGTGAATTATTTCGGACATGCTTCTTTTGTCACATACTGTTTTTCACCTACTATATAGTAGGGAAGTATGCGACTTCGGATGCCTCCTGTGAGAGCTTGATCACTGCAGTCTGACTCATGAGCATTCTTGTAGGGCCGAATGTAGGCCCAATTAATCATTTAAACATGTGGTCGATTCCTTGTTTGAACTGAATCCATCACAGCAGTTACTGAATCACTAGCTGACACTTGAAATCTGCAAGTTATCATTACTTCCGGTTCTGTCCATGTGGAAATAAAGCAAGATACTGTAAAACTTTTAATTTAGACCCTAAAGAATCATATTAGCTTGTACAAAAATGGCATTATATGACCCCTTTAACCTTAATATATATAGACTACTATTGTTCATTATAAGTACATTTAGTTATCTATTAACACCTGTTGTATTACATATTTATTAAATGTTTAATTTAGTTTTTCCACTGCAATAGTATATAAACTGATAACATTTACATTTACATTTAGTCATTTAGCAGACGCCCTTATCCAAAGCGACTTACAAATTAGGACTAAGTTCAGCGAGTCATCATAAAGAGGCAAAAGCAACAACAACGCAGGAAGTGCTCAAAATACGAAGTTCAGGTATTATTCAGAGTAGCATAAGCCTGATAAGTGATGTTTCAAAGGGAAAGGATTATTATTATTTTTTTTTTTTTTTTTTTTTTTTTTCTATAAGGTTAAGTGCTCGCGGAAGAGATTGGTTTTCAGCTGTTTTTTTAATGTTGTCAGGGATTCTGCATTCCGGATGAGGGTGGGGAGAGCGTTCCACCAGCATGGAACTGTAAATGAGAATGTTCTGGAAAGTGATTTTGTGGCTTTCTGTGATGGAACCACGAGACGTCGCTCGTTGACCGATCGTAGGTGTCTGGTAGGGATGTAGACTCGTAGGAGTGAGTGAAAGTAGGAGGGAGCTGAGCCTGTGATAGTTCTGTAAGCAAGCGTCAGTGCCTTGAACTTGATGCGAGCAGCTAGAGGTAGCCAGTGCAGAGAGATGAACAGAGGAGTGACGTGGGCCCTCTTGATAAAGTTTATAGACTGATTTATTGAGTCTCCAGCAAGAGTCTCCTTTCCTGCCAGACCTGTTTTCTCTATTGTGTTTTAAATGAGTCAGATCACTTGATTCTCATCTTTCGGAGCCCAGACGTTGAATCGTTAGGTTGATTGACTTTCACCTTTTGTCTTTAATGGCTCTGGGATGGCTCTTGGAATTGGAGTTCCTGGCCAGTATCAGCATGTGAATAGTTATGCTGATTCAATGGGACTGGTAGTGCTCTCAGAGTAGGGTGTGTTCCCACTTCATTTGCATGCTTTATTCAGAGTTCCCGCCTCTATGTAATCCCTCCACCTTGGAATGTATATAGCTACAATGTATAATGTTTGAGTTAGACTTTTGAAGAACTGCAGCCACGTCAACGTGAAGTCCTCAATAAAGAAATAACTTCTTGAACGTGATCCCAAAAGTCTCCTGGTCTTCGATTCTGAGTTTACAACAATTTGGTGCCCTGTGACCCGGATAGAGTTCCAGCTTCTTCACCTGAATCCAGATTGAAACGGCAAGCTCAACAAAAGATCTGCTTTCCAGACTGCATCTTTTGGAATACAGAGCGAAACTTCCAGCTGAACAAAGATTTCCAGACTGAATCTTCCTTTACAACCAAGGGTTGGTGAGTGCTACTCTATTCAAAAGAACCTTTAAAGACCAGTACAAGTTTGATATCCTCTGCGCCGTTCAGAGAAGTAGTTAACAAACAGCTGTAGAGTTTGGTTAACTAAAGTTATCCTCTAAAGTTGTCTTTTAGAGATGAAGTTTATCCTCTGTTTTCAGGCAGGGAAGATTAACATTACAGGTTAATATTGTTTATCCTCTGCTTTGCCAGGGAAGTGTTTCATCCTCTTGCTAGAGAAGGTTTTATCCTTTATACAGTTAGAGAAGATTTAGCATCAAGTGCTAATATTTGGTATCCTTTGCTTTAGGCAGAGAAGAATTAGCTTTACGTGCTAGTTATTTCTGTTGATCCTCTGTTCTTGTCGGCAGGGAAGTTAAGTGTGAAGTGTTGGTAATTTGGAAAGTTAACAATAGCTGATGTGTTAACAAGTGTACCCTCTGTGTAGACACTAGAGAGAAGTTTTTTTATTTTTTTTTATTGTGTGGTAACAAAGAAAACTCACAAAAATGTTTAGGAAAAATGCCAGACTGATCCCCACTACTGAAAAAGGTGGTCGTGTGACGCCATTGTGGTCAGAAAGCGAATTTAAAACATTGTTGGGAGAGCAAATGGACTCTATAGTGACGAAGTCCGTCAGATTGGATTTGACAAAGAAATATGAGATTCATCCAGACAAAGCATGGTCAATTGAAGATTGTAAAAAGGTACTAGGAGCCAGTATTCGCAAGAACAAGGTGAAAGCCATTATTTGTTGTCACAGAGAATTTGTTTTAGCAATAGCTACAGAACAGTCTAAACGCAACTCAGAGCTGGAGAAACAGAACAATGAGCTCCGTGCTAGAATATCTTCTTTGACTAAGAAATTACACCGCAACAAAGATGCAGAAAAAACTGATGAGGGAGAATTTAGTCAGCCGGATAACATTTATCCTGACTTAAAAGCTTTCTTTGAAACAGATGTAGCCATCCAATCAGTAACTGATAAGCCAGTAGATTCAGTGAAGGTGTGTGGGGCAAGGAGAAGGTCTCAGGGAATTGAGGGAACTGAAAGTGTTCCTCTCAACTCTTGTGTTGTCCAAATACAAGCTGTTGCCAAAGTGCTAGGACCCAAAGATATCGAGAGACTATCCCAGAGTTTACCCTCAGCACGCACAGAATTTTCTGAATTTAGAAGGGTATTGATCAGTAAAATGCGTCTTTACGACATGTCGTTGCCAGAAGTTACACAGCTGATGTCACAAATTCTAACTGAATCTGAATTCAACAGTTTTGAGTCTGCTGTTACTTCCGAACTGCAACAAGCCAGTAAAGGCGATTTGAGAGAAGGTGTTTTGAAAATCCTAAAGAATCTCTTAGGACCCAAAATAGATTGGTCGAAAGTTACTAGATTTGTACAAAAGAAAGGAGAGACTATAAGTGAATACACTGAAAGATTTTGTCAAGCAGCTGCAACTTACAGTGGAATAGTGGAGGATTCTGAAAGTGTACTAGATGATAGAGGAGCTCTAATCCATATTTGGGCAGATGGTCTTATAGCTGAGTACAGATCAGCCTTGCCATTCCTACATGTTACGTGGGCTAACGGAACTCTCAGAAGTAACCTAGACAGGTTAGCTACATGGGAAAGAGATGCTGATGTTAAAACCCAAGTGAGAATAGCAGCAGCCACGTTTAACCCAACGAAACAAGACAATAGATGGACTAAAAAAGAAAGTACATGCCACTACTGTGGAAAATTAGGGCATTGGGAGAAAGAATGTAGGAAGAAGTTAAAAGATAATAAAAGAAATAGACTGCATAATTCTGCTCCTTCTCAGCCGGCTTACAACCCTGATGTAGTTCCGCAAGTGTCCACTGAAACTTTAGGACAGCTCGTTCAGGCTCTTCTAAGAGCACAACAAGAACAGGAAAAAAAACTAATTGTTGGGGCTGTGAGTGGCTACCTTTCCCCTGTAATCCATCATAATGACAAAAGAATTTTTGTGAAAGGTAGCATACAAGAGAGAGAGATTGATTTTTTGCTTGACACAGGTGCAGAAATTACAATAATTCCTACAAAATTGGCTAAAGGTTTAGACATCCCGTACAAGAAAACCAAACTTTCTTTAACTGGCGTAATAGGTGAAGATTCTGTTTTGTATGAAACCCCGCCCATAGAGGTACAATTTGGCCCGAAAACTCTGACTACAAAATTGCTATGTGATCCATTGAATACAGGTGCAATTTTAGGCATGGATCTTCTGAGACAAGTACATCTAACTTTAGACATGTCCTCAGAATCTGCTAGCATTAAAATTTCCTCAGCACACATTTCTACCAATAATGCAATCCCTCCAGAGTATGCTTTCTTACTGAATCATCCAATTTGGGCTAATGACAAGGATGATTGTGGTTTATTGACAGGTGTAGAACCAGTCAAATTGACAGGAACTCCACCCCCGGTTACCAAACAGTATCCGATCAGTAAGGAAGCCATACAGGGAATCAAACCTATTGTAGAAAAGTTGCTGACGCAAGGAGTGCTAGTTAAAACCAACAGTCCCTGTAACTCACCCATATGGCCCATCAAGAAATCCAATGGGACATGGAGACTCACCATAGACTACAGAGTAGCCAATAAAAACATTGATAAAATCAACACCATTAGATTGTAAGATTTTTTCAGTAATTGATATGTCTAATGGATTCTTTTCTGTACCATTGCACTCTGACAGCCAGCCATGGTTAGCTTTCACAGTTGACCATGAACAATATCAGTGGACCCGATTGGCTCAGGGATTTCAAAACTCCCCGACCATATACCATCAGGCTGTCAGACGTGATTTGTGTGACCCAGAATGTCCAGTAAAACAGTCCACTATGATCCAATATGTCGATGATATTTTGATTGCCTCAACAGATCACGAGGTACATCAAACTGAATTGGCATCATTGTTGGACTATTTGCATAAAAAAGGACACAAATGCAGCTTTCACAAAGCTCAAATTGCTAAAAAGCAAGTCACATTTCTGGGTCAAACAATTGGTGCAGGAAATAGATCCATTACACAGGATCGAGCGGCTTCAGTCAAAGCCATACCTCCGCCTACTACCATTAAAACACTACGCTCATTTTTAGGAACAGCAGGTTACTGTAGGCCGTGGATTGAAGAATATGCCTCGATTGCTCAGCCTCTCTATGACTTATTGAAAGGCCATGGTAAAGATTCAGACATTGTTTGTATGGAAGAACTTCACCTCAAAGCATTCAATGATTTGAAAAGAGCACTATGTCAAGCACCAGCATTAGGAATTGCTCAATCTGATAGACCCTTTGTGCTTTATGTCCTTGAACACTTGGGCTTTATGACTGCATGTCTAATGCAAGATCATGGGGGCAGTTTACGTCCAATTCATTACTATTCTGGTAAACTTGACATAGTAGCTCAAGGTATGGGACCATTGCCTCAGAGCAATACAGGCAGTTCATCTAGCGCTTCAGGCTTCATCAGTAATGGTGTTAGGTCAGACTGTAAATGTAAAATGCCCTCATGCAGTGTCCGCACTAATGAATCAAGCAAAAGTCACTTCTGTCACTTCCTCTCGTTGGGGAAATTGGTTGACTACTCTCACAGCCCCGAACATTGTTTTACAGCGTGCACCAGTCACGAACCCCTCAACATGTATGATGTCTGCAATGACTGAAGTTGTGTTAGAGGATGAAGGCGAAATGACTCATGATTGTGTTACGCTTACATTAGTGAAATAGCAGAAACTCCCATAGAGAATGCAGAATTTGAGTTGTTTGTTGATGGTTCAGCTCAAGTAATTGAAGGGAACAGACGAGCAGGTTATGCAGTAACGTCCACCACTGAGGTGGTAGCTTCAGGCCGTCTTCCAGATAATTTTTCAGCTCAGGCTGCAGAACTGGTAGCTTTAACTAGAGCATGCACACTAGCTACAGGATCAGTTGCAAATATCTACACAGATTCCAGGTATGCTTTTGGGGTTATTCATGATTTTGGTGTCATTTGGCAAAGCAGACAGTTTCTAACTTCTGCTGGATCCCCCATTAAGCATGCTGAATTAGTGAAAGATCTTATGTTTGCCATGAAACTTCCAAAGAAATTAGCGGTGATTAAAGTGAAAGCACATCTCACAACTAACACTACAGAAGCTAAAGGTAATGCTCTTGCAGATGTAGCAGCTAAACAGGCTTGTTCCTATGTAACTGTACAAGTGTGTTCAGGTAGTACAGCACAGAAGACAATTCTGCCTCCTGAATCTATCATTGATTTGTACAAAGATGTTCCTCTATATGAAGCATGGACATGGTTCGACAAAGGAGCCACCGTTGATTCATCTGGCTGCTGGACCAAAGGGGGGAAGTATGTTGCTCCCGAATCACTGTTGCCATATTTGGCTCAACAAATACACAATTTGGGTCACAGTGGTCCAGCAACGATGAATCACAGGTTCTCAAACCAATGGTGGAATCCAAAATTCAGAAATGTAGCCACAGAAACCGCCAAAAGGTGTGTTACATGTCAGAAAAATAATGATGTACCAGCAGCCATTACACCAGCAGCACATACCCCAGCTCCACCAGGACCATTTCGACATTTGCAAGTTGATTACATATCGTTGCCTCGTTGTAAGGGAAAAACTGACGTTTTGGTAGTAATAGACAAATTCTCAAGATGGATAGAAGCTTATCCAACAGGGCGTGCTACAGCTGCACATACCGCTAAATGTCTTGTCACTGATTTCATTCCCAGATGGGGATTACCAGATTGCATTGACTCAGATCAAGGTACACACTTCACAGGACAGGTTGTCAAGGAAGTGTCTAGAATGTTGAAGGTTAAGTGGAATCTGCACTGTCCCTATAGGCCACAAGCATCAGGACAGGTTGAACGATCAAACAGAACAATCAAAATCAGGTTAAGCAAAATGCATCAGGAAGGAGTACCATGGGTTGAAGCGTTGCCAGCAGTATTGTGTAGTATGAGAGCGTCACCTAACAGAACAGTAGGACTGAGTCCTCATGAGATTATTACTGGATGCCCAATGCAAATGCCAGGTGTGATTGATCTTAGAAATGCTGATGTACATATTGTCTCAGATGCCCTGATCGCTTACTGTGAAAACCTCACAAAGGCAGTACAGAGTGCCAAAGAGAGAGTTGTTTCTTGTTGGCTGACTCCACCAGAAGGTGGACACACAATAGTCCCAGGTCAATGGGTCATGATAAAGTCATTCAAAAACAAACCATTAGAGCCTAAGTGGCAAGGACCACATCAAGTAATGTTGATTACAGCAGCTGCAGTATTGTGTCAGGGAAGGAAAACCTGGACTCATGTTTCACACTGTAAAGTTGTTCCTCCACCAACAGGGATAGGATAGGACACATGGACCAGTGAGGGCCCTGGAAAGAACTGAACGCAACAGGCGTCGGGGGCCAATCCAGGGTGAAGACAACCTCATAGGCCTTCCCCATTTTTTAGTCCATCCTTACCTCACTGGTCTTTAGGTGTCGCCTGAAATCAGAAACAGGGAAAGACGGAACAACAATAGCAGACTCAGATTGAACAGAGGATACAACCCTAATGTTTCAATAAAACATTCAATAAAAAAAAAATATAAAAAAATAAATAAAAAATAAATCCTTTCCCTTTGAAACATCACTTATCAGCAGTGTTGGGCAAGTTACTTAAAAAAAGTAATTAGTTATAGTTACTAGTTACTTCTCACAAAAAGTAACTGCGTTAGTAACTGAATTACATCATTACAAAAGTAACTAATTACCAGGGAAAGTAACTATTGCGTTACTTAAAAAAAAAAAAAAAAAATTTAAATATAAGAAAATTCCCCAATATGAAATGTTAAATGAATGAAATTGACACTAAATAGAACATCTTATTATTATAAAACATTGTACACTAATATACACTATTTTAATGTTGCTGTGGGACAATGTGAGAGACACCTATTAACTTAAATATTAAAATATTATCATTACTATAGTGCAACAATAAAACAATAGATGGTTTAGAACTTTTAATATTTATTGCACAGGCCACAACTGGCCAACAAATAAGTCTAAAAATAAATTATGCTTCTTAAGAAATGTACCAAAAATAAATAAATAGTAGCCTAATAAAAATATACATACACATACACTAGTGCATATAATTAAAATGATAAAACTCACACACCTTTACAACTGGTAGACATTCTGTATAGCCTACTTGAAGTATTTTCTTCCTCACAATAGTAAGTTTAACAAAAAGTGCTTTCAATATAATACTGAACAATGTATGAACATAAATAATAATAATACAATATAATCTTTTGGGGGTTTATTTTTATAACCTACAGAGAATGTCATCATTAGAGGTTATTTTAGCCAAATTCTAGTCGTGTTTGCCGCACGTGCACACAACCGTCAAACAAATATGTTTGAACGTTCCCTGCAGGCTATTTTGGAGTTTATGTTATATAAACTAATTAAAACATTGCATATGATACCAATATGCTACAGAGATTATTCAAATGCTGATATGTGTAATTTATTTATAAATAAAGTATTTGCTCGGACACATTCGGTCACTGTCGCGCACTGTCGAGCGCGTTCTCGGACATACTCGGTCTCTCTTGCGCACTGTCGAGCGCGTTCTCGGACGCACTCGGTCTCTCTCGCGCACTGTCGAGCGCGTTCTCGGACACACTCGGTCTCTCTCGTGCACTGTCGAGCACGCTCGCGGCATTCGCCTCGTTTTTGTCGAGTCCCGCGCCTCATAAACACTCACACACCAGAGAAAAAACTTTGCAGTTCCTATGGCTGAGAGAGAGCCTACTCGGATGAAAACCGCTTCAGTGAGCTCAATTAAAGTAACGCCGCATTTTTATTGACAGTAACGGTAACGGCGTTGTAATGGAGGAAGCAGTAATTAGTTAGATTACTCGTTACTGAAAAAAATAACGCCGTTAGTAACGCCGTTTATTTATAACGCCGTTATTCCCATCACTGCTTATCAGGCTTATGCTACTCTGAATAATACCAGAACTTCGTATTTTGAGCACTTCCTGCGTTGTTGTTGCTTTTGCCTCTTTATGATGACTCGCTGAACTTAGTCCTAATTTGTAAGTCGCTTTGGATAAGGGCGTCTGCTAAATGACTAAATGTAAATGTAAATGTAAATGTTTGCAGTCTTTACAACAAATACTCTTTTGCTGTTGTTCTCTTTTGTTTTTCTTTCTTAACTCTGTGCAGATACCACTTGACGGTTATCCCGAGAACCATATGCACTGACCTACACACCTGCATATGAAGACCCAACCTTCAGGAAACAACTAGACCAACTGCAGAGACTACAACCAACACAGAAGAAAAATACACAACGCAGAGACTAACCTATGGGAACTTCAGTCATCCAGAAACATGATCAAGATTGCCTTAATACTAACAAACGTGGTGGTCAAGAACTCTTGGAGCCTTAATCCCATCGTATGGTGTCACGCAGGCTCTCGAACAAGTCAGAAGCCTGTCGGATTCTGTACAGAAATTGGCCAATGATACAGTTTTGGCCCTGGGTAACATTACGAACACTCTCGCTTCACACAAGATAATGATTTTACAGAACAGAGTGGCCTTGGATTACATTCTTGCAACACAAGGAGGAGCCTGCACCATTATCGGCCCTGAGTGCTGCACCGGGTTAATGGATCCAACAGAGAACTTGAACAAAATCCAACAAGACATTCTTGATCTTTCAACAAAATTACATCAGATGACTGAAGACAATTCTTCATGGTTCGGAAACTTGATTGGTAAACCCTGGCTGTGGATTAAAGAAATAGCAATTCTGCTGTTGTTTCTCTTACTGTCATTCTACGTATGCGTCCACAGTATCAAGTGTTTCATTCAACAAATGACTCACGCCTCGCACGAGAACATGACTGGTCCAACCATAAAAGAATATTACCCGTAAGAACTTCACGGCCCCTAATTGCATGTTTGTTTCTGTGTCAACATGCAATAGTGTCAACATGCAATTACAGATGAACAACACAGAACATGCTATGTGCCTGTAATGATCTATGATCAAGTTACAAGAATGAACTTTTAAGTGTTTAAATTTGTATTTTTGTGAGAGTTATTAGAACTCTCAAAGGGGGAAGTGTTGTATTACATATTTATTAAATGTTTAATTTAGTTTTTCCACTGCAATAGTATATAAACTGATAAAGTTTATAGACTGATTTATTGAGTCTCCAGCAAGAGTCTCCTTTCCTGCCAGACCCGTTTTCTCTATTGTGTTTTAAATGAGTCAGATCACTTGATTCTCATCTTTCGGAGCCCAGACGTTGAATCGTTAGGTTGATTGACTTTCACCTTTTGTCTTTAATGGCTCTGGGATGGCTCTTGGAATTGGAGTTCCTGGCCAGTATCAGCATGTGAATAGTTATGCTGATTCAATGGGACTGGTAGTGCTCTCAGAGTAGGGTGTGTTCCCACTTCATTTGCATGCTTTATTCAGAGTTCCCGCCTCTATGTAATCCCTCCCCCTTGGAATGTATATAGCTACAATGTATAATGTTTGAGTTAGACTTTTGAAGAACTGCAGCCACGTCAACGCGAAGTCCTCAATAAAGAAATAACTTCTTGAACGTGATCCCAAAAGTCTCCTGGTCTTCGATTCTGAGTTTACAACACACCCATTATTCAGTGTTTACCGTACATGTATAAATTAATGATTTTCTAAATTACTTAATAAAGAATATATATTATTGGTATTGGAATCAAACTCTATGGTATTGCCAAACAAACAAATTAAAAGCATATTTTCATTTTAAAGTATTGATTTTAAAAATGACACCATCCATGTCCCTTAGAGGTCAAATTTGACCGGCTTGATCAACAAAAGTTCATCATACAAAATCATACATAGTGTACATTTCATTCTGAGGCCATTTATTAATTATCAGTGAAACTGCAGAGGGTGGAAATTGAAAATAAAGCTGAAGAGGATGTGTCTAAGACTAAAGATACTGTTGATCTTGGCACTGATGTACAGAGCTCTGAAAATAAGAAGGCTCGAATGAAACAGAAATTCATAGTAAAACCTTCTTGTCAAAAAACGGTAACATGGTTCTTTTCACATATGATGCCCTTGTCCAAAACTGCTGATGTCCGCACTCCTCTCCAATGCTGCCGTGGCAGAATAAGGAAGAAAAACATTTAAATTCTGCATTTAGCAAACACTTTTATCTGAAGCAACTTACAACAGAGAAACATAAGTCATTTGTCACAACAACAAATTGATAGTGCAAAAAGGTACAATTATTCTGAAGTACAACAAGAACAAAGTGGTGTCCTCTAAAGTCTTCAAGGTTTGAAAATGAGCACCACTTGCCATGAATGCAAAGCATATATTTGCAAGGAAGATTTACATTCACTGGTTCATGCAAGTGAACAGAGAAAGATGAGTCTGTCTAGAAATATCAGCAGATTTTAAGTTTAAATTCATCCTATGAGTAATTTCAAACATAGAAAGTTGATATTTTTAGTACAATCACCATATCTCCACCAGAGGTCACTATCGCATTGAGTTTTGACTTTCAATTGCCAATGTTCTCACCTAATTCTCATTTGATCATGTATTGTTTATGTATAGCCTATATACCTCCTGCTTTTGCCGGCCTGTATTAGGATACTCAATGTGTATTGTACTGTGATTCGGAGGTGAGACTTTCGTCTCAATAGTGCACAAGGGTGAGTTCAAATGTTAATTTCCTTTGTTCTCTCAGAGAGTAGCTCGCTCTTCCAGTTCTTCCAGTCTTAAACATATCTGTAGCTCTGCCCTGAATATTTGACTTTACCACCTTACGGGATAGTTCACCCAAAAATGCAAATTCTGTCATCTTTTACTAACCCTCAAGTTGTTCCAAACCTGTATAAATGTCTTTGTTCTGCTGAACGCAAAGGATTATATTTTGAAGAATGTTTGCAATCAGATAGAACAACTTGAGGGTGAGTAAATGATGAGAGAGTTTTCATTTTTGGACGAACTACTTGTTGAACTAGATAATTATAACAATCTGTACATGGACTCTGACAACCCTATTTGCAGGAAAATGTTATTTGGCCAATTAGAAGTTTTGACATCCCAAATAAAGAAGCTTTGAGGAAACGAATGATAGGTAACTCGAACCGGGAGGGAAACTCCCCCTGACGGAAGTCTAGAAAAACAGAGGAGAAGGTGAGACGGAGAATGCCGGAAGAACTGGAGCTGATTGTACGCTCGTAATGACGATTGTCTGAACCGAATAGCCTACCTTTATAACATCATTTCCAGTTAAGAATTTACATTATTTTGTCTGCATCTATGTATGAAATGTCACACCTGTTATTTAAGCTACAACCTGACTGTATTTTTTATTTTCATTGAAGTTGTTGATCTAGTTTAGCTGGTTCAGGTTTGTTCGGATGAGGAGATGCGGTGTTTCGAGGCGTCAGAGGCGGTGTTACACACAAGGTTATCGGCGTTGTGTTTCCTCTCGCGCTGAACACAACTACAAATTTCTGTTATTGAAGGGCTCTTAAAGAGGTAAGGAGTTGAGTTCACTATTCATTCCAAACATTCTGTACAATTTGTGTCTTATCTAATTGTATGAGTCAAATGTTTTAGCGTTTAATATGGAGGCATTTGTTTTTATTCTTGTTTATGTTCGAGGCTGATCATTTCCTTTTCCTTTTTGTTTTTAGATCAGACAATGTCAAGTCGTCTGGCTTTAATAGTGACGCTGGCTGGTATCATCTCTCTGAACATCATGTTTTTCTGGTTTTCACCTCCAAAAAACTGTCCTCTTCCACTTCCTAGACCCGAGAGCAAGAGCTCTCTTACTGGTACAGTAGAAGACAAACCTGTTCTTCTACTTTGGGTCTGGCCTGAAAATTACAGGTTTGACTTCAGTGACTGCAAAAAGTTTTACAATATTGATAATTGTCAGTTGACGGATGATAGATCTCTCTACAGCAATGCAGACGCTGTCATGGTTTATCACAGGGGCATCAGTTGGGACCTGACCAACCTTCCTCCATCTCCTCGTCCTCCGTTCCAGAGGTGGATTTGGTTACATTTGGAATCACCGACCAACACTCAGAAAATACCAGGTCTGGAAAACCTGTTCAATCTCACTCTCAGCTACAGACAGGATGCTGATATTCCTGTACGGATGAAATTAAAAACCAGGAAGAAACCAGATGAGGAGTTTGTAATTCCCAAAAAGGACAAACTAGTGTGTTGGATTGTGAGTAACAATGCTGCTTTTACAGGTGTCGGCACAAGGAACCAGTTTTACCAAGAACTCAGCAAATACATCCAAGTGCATATGTTCGGGAAGGCTTATGCAACATTTCTTAGTTATGACGAATACTATCCTACCCTAGCTAGCTGCAAGTTTTACCTTTCCTTTGAGAACTCCATCCACAAGGACTACATCACTGAGAAGATAAATGGGCCGCTTGCTGCAGGAACCGTCCCTGTGGTTCTGGGTCCTCCCAGAAGAAACTATGAAAACTTTGTTCCCGGCGATGCCTTCATTCATGTGAATGACTTCCCAGATGCAAAGTCACTAGCAGAATATCTGCTTCAGCTGGACAAGGACGAAGAAGCATATCGCAGGTTCTTTAACTGGAGGAAATATCTCTATCCAACTCCTCATTTAATACAACAAACCCAAGAGTTTATTCTGGCTATTTGCACCGCCTGTGACCATATAGCACGACACAGAGAATATAAAGAAGCTCATGATATTTATGAGTGGTATTTCAATTAAAGTCAAATTAAATTAAAGTCAAAGTTTTGGAGTTTGATCAAAAGATCATTTTGTAATACCAAGATAACCATTACAGATCTTTATTGTAAAGGGTTTTTCATGCTTGTTCAATGAATCAATTAAACAATAAACAATTTTTGTACACAGTTTTTTGTACAATAATTGTACACAGTTTTACCATGTTAAGACGACCAATTTGAACGTGTTTCTCAATGCGCACATTCTGGCCATGTTCAAACTTGTAATATTTTTTTTATTGTGGCCTTGTTTTACTGATATCTTCTGTGCTAGAGTAAATTAATAAATGTTACATTGTAAATTAAGTAAATGATATGATCCATATTATAAATTATAAATTATAATTTATCTGTATGGGTTATTAAATGTTTGTTTTAAGTTATTGGCCTATCATTTTCATAAGTATTACACAGCATATGTTTATAACTGAACACACACATAACTTTATTCATTTTCACATAATAATGTTTTTGTAATTTGGTGTTCAACCCAAAACCTTTTATTATCATATTTTTTTGTCAGAGCTGTTGTGTAAACAAAACAAAAAAATAAGTCAAATAAGACACAGGTTAAACTATGTCCTCAGAACAAGAGTAAAGTGTCTGTTTTATTGGTAAAAGCCAATAGCCAACTGGATAGAAACAAACTTCTTAAAATAAATTTTCACTTTGTGAATCACAAGTGGTGATAAATGTATTTAAAGTCTAAAAACTGTAACTATTTTAAACACAAATGGAGACATGAGTTCTGCTATGACCCTATAGTTTGTTTGTGCTGTTCTGTCTCTGTACAGTAAACATCGTCTTGGATGCTGCAGGCTGATGAGTGCTATAATGAAATCAGTACATTATATTTAATCTATGTTTTGATATGTATTACAGGCTCGACATTTACGCTTGTCCGGGACAAGTGGATTTTTTGAAGGGGCACGTGAAAGAGAATTTTACTTGCCCGACCGGACAAATAGCCTGATTAAAACGTCAGTAACAAAAAATAACTATTCTGCATTAATTTAGTGTAAGTGACGACTGATAGTGAATATAATAGCCTAATATAATATATAATGTACTGACTATAACAAGGTTGTGTTTTTATATTTATAACATATAATACAGTAGGCTACATCACACGACCAAGAGCGCTGAACACCATCACGATTGAAAATGTGACACTGATTTCATATTACAGTTCAATAAAGTAATTCATATTAAGTCACTTGCATTTTAGACGCAATATTGCCAATATTTTTTGGGGGTTTTTTTTTTAGCAGTGAAAATAGTTCCAAAAAAAATCACAGAAGAACCACAGCGCATCTCAAAGGAAAACTCCATCGTGTTCCATTAACGAATGATTCAATGTTTTGAATGAATTGGTTGAGTCAAAGATTCAATGAATTCCTATTAATTTACAACTGCCTCATTCCGAATGAATCAGCCGTTTGAATGAATCGTTTGAATAAATGACTCAATGACTCACTCATTAAGACGGTCACCTGACCTACTGGTGGTTTAGTTTCGTGTTTAAAAGTATATCATTCTTTCCAAAAAAATCATTCTTTCTTATTTGTATATTCAAAAAATATTTAAAATAATCTCATTACATTATTTAATGCAGTTTAATTTGATTGGTAACAGCCCTTTAGCATCTTATTATTCTATTTTAAATTATTGATCAAATTTAAGAATTTTAAATGAAAGATGAAGCATATATTTAAAACTATTAGGGGAAAATGCCCTTTATAAAGGTTCAAATATCATAAATATACCGATTTATATATGTCAAAGCTGACTGAACAGTGATGAGAATACTGATTCGGAATAAATTATATTTACAACACATACAAAAAAAAAATCCTTTTTTTTTTTTTCTGGACAAACAAATGTTTTTACTCGGACAAGTGAATGACCGACCGAAGGACAATCAAATAAAAAGGCTTAATGTTGAGCCCTGATATATATTTTTATTATTATTCATTTATTTACTCATAAACTTGTCTTTAGGAAGCCATAAGTTATAGTGGCAAGAATAACTGTGTGAAACCTTTGGGGGTGGTGCTTCTCTTTCATCATCTCATTCGAGATCCACCTATGGAAAGGGCATCTGCATCTGACCTCTGCAGAAGCATCCAATTGCACCAAGTCTGGCCTGACAGACAGAAGCGCGTGTCCAATGCCCGGTAAGGGACCCGCCCCTTACCAAGTGTATAAAACACCAGCACGCGCTATCTTACCTCAGTTGTTATTCGCTTCTCGTGAAGTCTTTGCTTCGCAGCTCTATGGTTTTCGCTGACTTCACCACAGTCAACAGGAGGAAATATTTATTTTCGATCAGCCTCCGCCAGGCGTGATTGTCAGACGGTTACGGTTAGTTGCGATTTATTTCTGATTGCAAGCCACCCACGCTCGCTACCTGGATTTGCTCAGGCTTCCCGCCTGTTTTCTTAGCTTTCACCTCTCCCATGGATCACAAGCTCTCCGGTCCCACTAACGCGTCGGACTCGCAGTCACGTGCATGCCCTGCCGCCTGCGGTTCACTCATTGCCGCGAGGGATACCCATCCTTTTTGCATGGTATGCATGGGATTGAAGCATGCGGAAGAAGCGCTTTCACTTCCTGAGAACTGCAGCCATTGCCTCGCCCTGCCTAGGAAGCTTCTTCGACGTAGACTTAAGGTTGCGTCCACCCAAAACATGGACGAACAATACAACTCGGATGTTGGAGTAGGTGAAAGCGTTGCAGCTCCGGGGACCTCCCAGAGCATGCCTGCTCTCAGTTGGGCTGACCAGTCTAACGAGGGCTTACTCGAGGAAATCCTCCGGTATTTCCTCGCTCGACTATGAGCCGCCTGGCTCAGGCGAGGACGAGGACCCCGCTATACTTGATGGCTCGGACGACAAGGAAACCATCCCATCCGCCCAAGCTCCCCGGTTAGCGGCTCGGCTACACTGCCGCACGCGGTCCTTCTCAAGGTGTGTAAACGAGCGGCCGCTCGTCTCGGCATTGAATGGCCGGCACTCCAGAATGCCGTCGACCAAGAGAGGGATGTGTATGACGGCAAACTCCTAGGCCCCCCTCCCAGTCCGAGGAAGCAGCTCATGCCCGTCCTCCCCGCGTGCGCTAAGCACATGCGTCACTATTGGAGAGACCCGCTAGATCTCAAGCCCGGTTTGGCGGGTCTGGAGGTTAAGGATATGGCAGCGTGTGGCATGGGCGACCCTCCCACCATCGAGCCCTCGATTGCCAGACACTTTAACCCCTCGCAGGGAGGATTACTGGCCCCTCCCAGGCCAGTCCTTCCTAATAAGATGGACCGCTTCTCAGCATCTGTTTTCCAGGCCACGTACAAGGCCTCAGCTCTCGCGGTACAGGCTCTAAATGTTTCCTCCCTCCTCTTGGCCTACCAGGCTGAGCTTTTGGAGGACATGAGTTCACATTTGGAGAAAGGCGTGTCATCGCCGACGCTATGGAAGGAGATCGTTACTGTGAACGACCTGGTCCTTCGCAACGCCCGCCAGGCTGTTCAGGCCGGCGGACGTTCTATGGCCCTGTCTGTTGTGGGTGAACACGCCCTCTGGCTCAATCTCTCTGGTCTGCCCGACAGCGAGAAAAGACGCATAGCAGGAGCCCCAGTGGAACCAGGCCAGGCTCTTTTTGGCCCTGCTGTTGCCCTCATGCAACAGCGGTGTGATGATAAGAAGAAGGAGGATGAGGCGTTTAAACTGTGTCTGCCTAGAAAGGCCACTCCACATCAGCCCCCCTCACGGCCCCCTCAGGCCCCGGCCACGGGGAGGCCTTACCATAACACAGCCAGACCCAAGGCTCGCAGCAGGCCACCCAGCCAGCAGCCTAGCCAGCAGCCCAACCATCCTCCTAAGCCCTGGGGTAAGATGTCTTTCGCTGCGGCGGGAAGAGGAAGCGGCCTACCTGATGTTCAGCTCCAGGGGCCTCTCGGTCCAGGTTTTCGGGCGACCAGCCCATTGGACACAAGTTTGAGTTGTTCCCCCTCTTCACCCAAGAAGAGCATGTTTTCAACTCGAGGGCCCCTTTTCCCTCGTTCGGGTGCCCAACCTCAGTTCAACATGGACATGCCACAAGTTCAGGTGTGGTTCAGCTTCCAGTTTTCAAACTGGGGGGAAATTCACTGTCAAAAAGTGCCCTACCACTGTTGAAAAGTGCTCAACCACGGTCATTTCACAGTTTGCACAAACCACCTCTCACACATTCAATAAAGGTTCAAACCCCTGTGTGTGTTTCAAAAATAAAAAAATAAAAACAAAAATATCAAACACTGAGAGCGAAAGCTCTGCCGAGTGCTGTTGTTTGTCAGAAATCCTACATGTTGCCCCTAAGTTTTCCACTAGATGGCACCATTGTATCACAAATGAACGATCCGGTTGTATTGCCAGCCCTAGGCAACTCTCCGGTGAGGGTGGCTTCTCTCACGGCACACGTGACAGCCTGGCAGTCTGTGTCGGCTCCAGAATGGGTGATTCGCACCATAATGAACGGCTACAGACTTCAGTTTGCCAGAAAACCTCCACGTTTCAGCGGAGTTATCTTTTCTCACACAGAAGAAAGCTCCGCTCACATTCTGAAAAACGAGATCTCTTCTCTTCTCGAGAAGGGGGCGGTGCAAGTTGTGCCTCCGCATCAATGTCACCAGGGTTTTTTACTCCCGTTATTTCTTGATTCCAAAGAAGGACGGTTCACTTCATCCTATTCTGGATCTCAGAGTGTTGAACAAACATTTAAGGAAATACAATTTCAGAATGTTAACCCACAACGTTCTCTCTCGTGCAGTAAAACAGAACGATTGGTTCACATCGATCGATCTGAAAGATGCTTTTTTCCACATAAGCATTTATCCTCCACACAGGAAGTTTCTTTGTTTCGCCTTCCAAGGCATATGTTACAAGTTCACAGTACTTCCGTTTGGTCTAGCACTCAGCCCAAGAGTGGTCTGTCTGTGTGTGGAGGCAGGGTTAGCGCCGCTGAGATTAGCGGGGCTCAAAATCCTGACTTACATAGACGATTGGTTGATTATAGCCGATTCGAGAGAGACCGTCATGCAAAACACTGCTTGTGTAATCGCTCACATCACAGCGCTCGGCTTCAAAGTGAACGTGAGGAAGAGCAATTTCAGGTCTGGGTCTGGAGCTGAATTCGGTTACAATGCGTGCGCGTCTCACAAGAGCGCGTTCTCTCCTTAATGAATTGCCTCTCACAATTCAGAGAAGGAGCAAGAGTACATTATCGCGCATGTCTCAGGCTACAGGGTCTTATGGCTGCGGCTATACATGTCCTGCCTTTGGGCCTTCTGAGAATGAGGGCTTTCATGAAGTGGGTTTTATCTCTTCATCTCAGCCCTTTACGCGATCTCCGCCGCTCTGTCACAGTGACGCGCTCGTGCACAGTAGCGCTGCGCCACTGGAGGAACGCTGAGTTTTACACGCATGGGACCCTCTCGGGGCGATTATGCTGCGGAAAGTAGTAACAACAGACGCGACCTTAACAGGATGGGGAGCCACGCAAGAGGGCAGAACAGTGAATGGTGTGTGGCCAAGCACACTTCACTCAGCCCATATCAATTATTTAGAGCTCCTCACTGTGTGGAAAACTCTGAATCACTTTCTGCCCCGCTTGCAGGGGCATCATGTGCTGGTGCGCTGCGACAACACGACAGCTGTAGCATATATCAACCGCCAGGGGGGGATGCGCTCCTCTAAGCTGCATGCTCTCGCTCACAGGCTGTTAGTATGGAGCAGGCGGCACTTTCTGTCGTTACGGGCGACCCATGTCCCGGGCATACTAAACAGGGGTGCAGACCTCTTGTCAAGGGGAAACCCTCTCTACGGGGACTGGCGCCTCCACCCTCAGATAGTGCGTCTACTGTGGAGGAGGTTCGGACAGGCAACCGTAGATCTCTTCGCCTCGCGCAAAAATGCCCATTGTCCTACGTTCTTCTTGCTACGGGACGAGGACACCCCCCTCGGCGTGGACGCACTGGCCCATCCGTGGCCCAACGTGCTGCTCTGCGCATTTCCTCCCCTTTGCCTCATAACGCCGTCTCTGGCCAGGGTGAGGGAACGGAGCTTGACCATGATTTTGATAGCTCCCAGGTGGCCCAGGGCACTGTGGCTCTCAGAGATTATCCCTCTGCTGTATGCCCAGCCGTAGCCCCTCCCACTTCGCACAGACCTTCTGTCCCAAGCGAATGGGGAAATCTACCACCCGCACCCAGACAGGGTGGCCCTCTGGGCCTGGCCCTTGAGAGGGCCAACTTAAACACATTGGGGCTCCCCCCACGTGTTGTGGCCACCATTCAGTGTGCCAGAGCCTCTTTGACACGGCCCCTTTACGACTTTAAGTAGCGTGTGTTCGAAGAATGGTGTGAAGGGCGACAGTTAATATCATATCAGTGCTCAATCACTGATATTTTATGCTTTTTGCAGGACCTTATGGATAATGGAAGATCTTTTTCCACTATTAAGGTCTATTTAGCGGCTATCGCTGCATGTCATGTGGGGGGGTTCGACAGCGCTACGGTGGGCCAACATCCCCTTATTCGTAGATTTATGAAGGGGGCGCGCCGCTCTCTTCCAGTCCCCAGGAGAGTAGTTCCTGAGTGGGACCTCTCCATGGTGCTGGAGGCAATGTCTCAACAGCCGTTTGAGCCCCTGGGAAGTATTTCCCTGAAGAATTTGTCTTTCAAGACAGCTCTGCTCCTGGCCTTGGCATCTGCCAAGCGTGTCAGTGATCTCCATGCACTTTCTGTTCATCCCTCGTGCACTAAATTCTCTCTCAGTGGAGATAAGGTTTTTCTCAGGCCCAACCCGGCCTTTATGCCAAAATGCTTCCCGGCATTCATGTGTGAGGTGATTGAGCTTTCCGTGTTTCACCCAGCTCCTTTCTCCTCCACAGAGGATCAGAGGTTGAATGCTTTGTGTCCTGTTCGTGCCCTGCGGGTGTACTTAGACAGGACCCGCTTGTTTAGAAAAAGCGACCAACTTTTCATCTCGTGGGGCCCCCCGTACTCAGGGAACCCCATTTCCAAGCAACGCCTTTTTTCATTGGCTTGTGGAAGCTATATCTTTGGCATATGAATCTAAGGGAGTGCAGCTGCCTGAGGGCATCAGAGCTCACTCCACTAGAGGTATGGCTGCCTCTTGGGCTCTGTTTAAGGGAGTATGGACATATGTGCCGCTGCAAGCTGGGCCTCTCCCCATATGTTTGTCAGATACTACCGGCTCGATGTCACCAGAACTCCGGTAGCTCATTCTGTCCTGGGTGTTGGCTCTTTGTAGCTTTGTGCTCTTAGGCCCTCTAACCCTAACTTAGCCTGGGCTGCTTAGTCCAGCAATTTTAAAGTCACTAAGCACGTTTCTAACCTGCACCTGGCACCATTTACTCACCATTATGAGTGTGGTCAGGTTTATTCATGAATGCATGTTACCACATGTTATTCTTTGTTGCTATGTGTCTTCCTCACTTTGTGTGGTGGGTTCCTCGTGACGTGTCATGCACCGCCTTTCCAGGTGACCGTCCTCTGGCTTTCAGGGCCTCATTGTAGTGTATTGGGCAATCGGGGAGCTGTCCATATCTCCCATAGGTGGATCTCGAACACGAGATGATGAAAGAGAACAATAGGTTACTGTTCGTAACCCCGGTTCTCTGAAACATCGAGTGGAGAGATCTACCAAGCTTGCCCCGCTTGCTGCACGAGAAGCGAATATGCTCACTGTGGTAAGATGCTGGTGTTTTATACACTTGGTAAGGGGCGGGTCCCTTACCGGGCATTGGACACCCGCTTCTGCCTGTCAGGCCAGACTTGGTGCAATTGGATGCTTCTGCAGAGGTCAGGTGCGGATGCCCTTCCCATAGGTGGATCTCTCCACTCGATGTTTCAGGGAACCGGGGTTACGAACAGTAACCTATTGTTTCCCGGACAGGGTTTAAATTAAGACAGGAGTATGCCTTTATCTAGTTAATTGTGCATTTATTTTATTTTATTCCACAGCTGATGTGTGCAGTTTTTTTATTTCTTGCTTTAATATCATTTTCTCTTGTTTTGTTTTTTAATTGCAGTCTTTTTCTTCTGCCATTCATGCTTATCAGCTCCATGCAATTTTAAGCTTTTCTTGGTTCAGCTGCACGCAGAGTGAAAAGGTTTTTTGGCAGTTTACTAAAATAAAAGAGCCATTCTAAGAGCCATGTTTAAGCTGTTGACTTTTCTACCTTGAGAAAGAACGTTAAACGAACAATTTAAAAGGGCATGACAAAATCCTGACACAACGTACCAATGCATTATCCCTCATGAACAAATAGAACGTCTGATGTTTGCATATGCATACCAGTATACCATTACGACATCCTTCATGAATAAACATGACGTCTGATGTTTGTACACATATATACCAACGTACTTCGCGTCACATATGCAAATGTAGTCTCAATACAACAATTTCATTGGCTGCTGTGTGTGTTGTCCAAAATTTTCCAAAATTTACGCGTTTCGTTTAAAGACTATTGACCCCGATCGCTTTCATATGTCACAGGCACGCACTTCTTTAAGCTTGGTTAGGACAGAATGGACACAAACGAGCGCCATAATTGTCCGCTCGTAATGACGATTATCTGGACTGAATACGTGTGGAACAGTATAGCCAGAAAAGCGTCTCTGGGTGTGCATAAGAAAATCTGGGTGTGCCACATTTATTGTCAGATTAATGTGCAAAAAAAAACCCGACCCGGCGTATCACTAACTTTACAGAATAGACTGGGCTGATGTGTAAAACTATACTCAGGCTCGCCACATGACCATAATACTAGGCCTATATAAAAAATAACTCAACATGAAGCCTTTTCATGTGCTTGTCCTTCGAACAAGTAAATCGGTCATTCACTTGTCCAAATGAAAAAAAATTGCTTGTCCAGAAAAAAATAGGATTTTGTGTGTGTGTGTGTGTGTGTTACGAAACTGCTCCGAGACTCAAAGAGGAGATCCAAATGCAGCTTTATTGATATAATCCAAAGGCGTAATCCAATAAACAGGCAATGGGTCAAAACACAGGTAGACAGTCCAAACAAACAAGACAAAACAAAAACAAGACAGGCAGGGGTCAGAGGCAAGAGAGTAATCCAAGGAACAGGCAAGAAATCCGAATAAACCAAAAGACAAGAAACCAGGGAAAACGCTCGGAATTGCAGTGTAACACTTAAACAAGACTTCGCGGTGAGTGAATGAATGAACATGGTATAAATAGACAGACTAACAGGATAATGAGGTACAGGTGAGTGTGATCAGTGATGAGTCCGGGCAGTGAGTTATGGGAAATGTAGTTTGTGAGTGATAATAGTCTTATGTGGAGTGCCCTCTGGTGGCTCTCAAGGGCACTCCAGCTGGTGACCGTTACATAGCCCCCCCTTTAAGGAGCAGATTCCAGACGCTCCTAAAACTGTCCAGGAGGGAGGTGGAGCGGAGGCGGACCCGGGGGCGGGATGGAGGGCCAGGCCCGTGGAGCGGAAGAGGACCTGGAGAAGCAGGCTGTGCAGGCGACCAGGGCGGAGCAGGCTGTGAAGGCGACCGGGGCGGAGCAGGCAGTGCAGGCGACCGGGGCGGAGCAGGCAGTGCAGGCGACCGGGGCGGAGCAGGCTGAGCAGGCGGCCGGGGCGGAGCAGGCTGAGCAGGCGGCCGGGGAGGAGACGACCCTTCAGGCGGCCGGGGAGGAGACGACCCTTCAGGCGGCCTGGGAGGAGACGACGGTTCAGGAACAGGAACAGGCTCAGAGGATGCGGCGGCCATTTTGTCCGAAGACACTGGCTCGGCAGGACTGACGTGAAGCTCTGGCTCTGCAGGACTGACGTGAAGCTCTGGCTCTGCAGGACTGACGTGAAGCTCTGGCTCTGGCTCGGCAGGACTGACGTGAAGCTCTGGCTCTGGCTCGGCAGGACTGACGTGAAGCTCTGGCTCAGGGGATGCTGTGAGATTGTGGGACCCCTCATCCACAAAGCCCACAGTAAACGACGAGCCGCTTATCCGAAGAGCGAAGTCGACATATTGTATAAAAGTCCATTGAGGGGTGTTGTCAGGCATGAGGTACTCTAACATGTCCTCAAGCCCATAGCGGAAAATGTCTTTTAAGACCGCATCGTTGAGGTCCACCCCATGGCAGAGCTCACAAAACTCCTCCACATAGTTCTCAATCGGGCGGTCACCTTGGCTGAGACGGAAGAGACGGATTACTGGGTCCATGGTTTGCATCGCTGCTGGATCTTGGTGCGGCGAAGTCTTCTGTTACGACACTGCTCCGAGACTCAAAGAGGAGATCCAAATGCAGCTTTATTTATATAATCCAAAGGCGTAATCCAATAAACAGGCAATGGGTCAAAACACAGGTAGACAGTCCAAACAAACAAGACAAAACAAAAACAAGACAGGCAGGGGTCAGAGGCAAGAGAGTAATCCAAGGAACAGGCCAGAAATCCGAATAAACCAAAAGACAAGAAACCAGGGAAAACGCTCGGAATTGCAGTGTAACACTTAAAGACCCACTCCGATGAAAATCATGTTTTTTTAGGTGTTAACATGTTCTTGTGGCATTTTTCTTATGCTAGAGGACATATCTTGAGAAAAATAAGCTCAAAGTTGTATTTCTGAGTATTTCTGCATTCAAATGGCTGTGAATCAGTAGCAGACGCTAAAATGGCGGCTAAAATAGACTGGAGTTGTGACGTAGTAACTCCACTGGGCGGGGCCCGCCCGGTCAGGTTCTGAGGAGTAGAGAAGACGATGGCGGATCAATACCTATGTGCGGTAGCGGGTTGCAATGCTAAGAGGAGAGATATTGGTATTAGCTTTCATGCTTTACCAAAACATGTTGCTGTGAGAGATGAATGGATTACGTTCCAGGGTTCCAGACTGCGACCATTTTTTGAGAATGTGCGAGTTAAAATTTTATGTGGTCGCATTTGTGCGAGTGCATGGTCATGTACTACTCAGTTAAATTCAAGCATGAATTTTCCTGCATTGAACTTGTTTTAACGCCCGCCAAAGTGAATTTTTGTCCCGCCAAAGTCTTATTTGATCGGTGAGTAATGTAGATGAACTGCTGCGCTTGTGACAGGACATGTTTATAACTGAAAGAACGAGCAGAGAGAGAGACCCGGACGCGCGCGCGCGCACTCTCTGTCTTCGGAGCCAGGCGAAAATGTAAACAAGACCTCACCGTCTCCAAACTAAGCGCTGTCTTGCTCTCTCTCCCTCGCACATATTAATCCAAATAAATCGACACGGCGGTAAAAGGTCGGAAGACCAAAGTTTCATGTGGAGCATTCGGAGATTTTTTTTTCTTTTTCTGAATTGCCGCTGGGTGTGAATTGTGCTAAATAAGTTGCCTTATCTTCTCTGAAAAGCTTTCCGGACATTCAGCTGACATAAAACAACACTTTAATTAAACGAAAAAAACTATCCAGTGATAAAATGTTTTCTGTGTTGACAGAAAGAAAGAAAGACAGAAAGAGGCTGTTGCTGCCTATGTATCTCGCTTCAGCCAACGGCTCCGCCCACAACGCAGAGGCGAATTGCTAATGAGCTACTGCCGCTCTGCTGAAGCGAAGTCCCAGAAAACGGCACAGGTTTTGTGATTTTGGCTAAAAACGGCATAATCATCATTTAAAGACCACTGAGAATGTTTAAAAATAGCTCAAAATATGATCGGAGTGGGACTTTAAACAAGACTTTGCGGTGAGTGAATGAATGAACATGGTATAAATAGACAGACTAACAGGATAATGAGGTACAGGTGAGTGTGATCAGTGATGAGTCCGGGCAGTGAGTTATGGGAAATGTAGTTTGTGAGTGATAATAGTCTTATGTGGAGTGCCCTCTGGTGGCTCTCAAGGGCACTCCAGCTGGTGACCGTTAGAGTGTGTGTGTGTGTGTGTTGTAAAAATAATTTATTCTGAAGCAATATTCTCATCAGTGTTCAGTCAGCTTTTACATATATAAATCTGCATATTTATGATATTTTAACTTTTTTAAAGAGCATTTTTCCCTAATCGTTTTAAATATATGCTTCATCTTTCATTTTAAATTCTTAAATTTGATCAATAAATTCAATTGGAATAATAAGACTCTATATGGCTGTTACCAATCAAATTAATTAATTTACACTGCAAAATTACAACTGCATTAAATAACGTTATGAGATTGTTTTAAATATTTTTTGAGTTAAATAGGCTATTGGAAAGAATGATAGCCTACTTTTAAACATGAAACTTAACCACCAGTAGGGGGCGGCAGGTGACCGTCTTAATGAGTGAGTCATTGAGTCATTTATTCAAATGATTCGTTCAAAGTGCTGAATCATTCAGTAATGCGGTTATGCGTTCCGGTATATAGGCCCTGTCCCAAATGGCGCACTTCATGCGGACTTTCGGTCTCGTGGACTTGAATTGCGCGTGCTCGCTGAGTCTACGAGTCCGTAGGCCGTCCCATTCAGCATTTTACCGCTCTGAAGTGTGCTCAGCAGCGCCCCCTTTGTACCCTTGAAGCGGTCTTCCACGAAGCCCGCATAGAAGCAGGCTCCACGCACTTTAACTACCCAGGAATCCTTGCGAAAGGCCAATCAGACAACAGATGGGAGGAGATTTCACTCACGGATAATTGTTGACATGGCTGAGAAGAAAATATTACTGTTTTTATGACCTAAATGTACATTTTACCAGTTGTTACCTACATACGTAAACATTATGGTCATCGAGCAGTGGTTGATGTCTCAAACATAATAATAGCGCGTTTAATAATACGATCGCATTATGATTCATTAAATAAATAGAACCGAATGGCAGGGCTTTACTGAGTCATATGTAATCAGAGTATGAATATTGAAACCTGTAAATTGAAAAAATTATGTTTAAATTATGTTTTAAAATTGTAATCTTAGTTCAAATGGAACATTATGTATTATTATATACAACTGTATACATCATTTAAATTAAGCATGATTTATCTATTGTCTAATGCCCAGGTGAGGTGATATGCACAATATCAAAATATAGAACTGTAAAATTAGGCTGTGTAGTGGACATGGAGATAAGACGTCGGAGCACAAAAATGTGATTTCTCCTGTCCAACAACAACCAGACCGTTATTTCCGGCATGCCGATCGAGTCTGTCCCAAAAATACCTCTCAATGCGCCCTCGTGGACTCGCGCCAAGGGCCCTATAGGTCTGCACTACATGACGTCACCAAAGTGTGGACTCTGAGGAAGTCCACAAGTCCGGAGTGTGCCATTTGGGACAGGGCCATAGATAGATTTACGATGACGTCACATTTCTCACGCAACTCCTTACGGCGCCATCTTGTGTGTCAAGTGGGTCAAGCGTTTGTGTTACGGAGCATGATAATAATTATCCTGAATCTGCATTATTCTGAACACGAAAATCATACGATTGTTCTCCGTTTGGCTGGAGTTAATGTTCAGTGCTGCTCTTGTGAACATTTAGAGGTTTTGTGCTCTGGAGATGTGACACTTTATCTAATAATTTCCAAGATGGGCTAGCTAAATGCGCTAGCTCTCATCGGCTGTCAAATCGCTGTACCCAGGCGGCTGCTATCGACACAGCCCTTGAGAGGTGTTGGCTGGGCAGAAGCACACTCTGACGATTGTCCACCTTCAGGCTACACCTGGAGCACATCGCTCCGTGCCTCTGCTCTCCATCTCTCTCCTACACTAAATTAGTTCGGTGCGTTGTGTTGTTGTTTTTTTACCCAGATGGTGTTGTCTTGACACTGAGTCTAAATGTACCGTATAATAAGGGCTGTGCAGATATCAGCCGCCTGGCTACAGCGATGTGAACCGTCAATGCAGAGCTCCAGACTAACTTTTCCACGAGGGAGAGAGAGCAAGACATCCTGGGCTGTAGATGGAGGAGCTGAACACGCAGCAACATCGAAAGGCCAGGTTCTGAATAGTATGGGATGAGGGAAAATACAAGTCTCTGATTCATTGCCCACAGTAGATGGCGGTAATGCTCTATCTGAGAAGCGAGCTGCCAATAAAAACGAAAAAGAAGAAGAAGAGAGCAAGACAGCGCTTAGTTTGGAGACGGTGAAGTCTTGTTTACATTTTCGCCTGGCTCCGAAGAGAGAGGAAGTGCGCGCGCGCGACCGGCTCTCTCTCTCTGCTCGTTCTTTCAGTTAAACATGCGCCCAGTTCATCAACATTACTCACCGATCAAATAAGACTTTGGCGGGACAAAAATTCACTTTGGCGGGCGCTAAAACAAGTTCAATGCAGGAGAATTCATGCGTGAATTTAACTGAGTAGTACATGACCATGCACTCGCACAAATGCGACCACATACAATTTTAACTCGCACATTCTCATCATATCTTGCCTTGCAAACATCGTCTAATGTGTCCCTGTAAATAACCTTCACCTTGTCGCCAGGTTTGGAGGAATTTGTCATCGTTATCTCAACACAAAAGAGTCAAAAATACTTTATATTAACTGGCTTTCTATTAATGCAGGACAGTGAATGAACCGTGTCTCCCAATAGCTTCCTGACAGCTTTGACACAACATGGCGGCGCGCCGCAGAGTATAATGGGTAATTCGAGAAACGGAAACCCATCTATAGGCCTACTGTCTATGGATGCGTTGTGGTTCTGCTGGGATCTTTGTTTGGAACTATTTTCGCTGCACAAATAGAACAAAAACAGTCAATATTGTGTCTAAAAAGTGACTTGATATTAATTACTTGTTTATTGAACTTTCATATGAAATCACATATTCAATCGTGATGGTATTCAGCACTCGTGGTCGTGTGATGTTGCTTAACTGTATCATATCATATGTTATAAATATAAAAACTCCACATTAATTTTTTAATCGCTGTATGTTCATTAAGTTTCTCTGCGCGAGCCTCAACATCAGTCTACGGCTGTTCGCGGATTGGTTGGCAGTCCGAATGTCGGCAGTCTATAGGAAATTAAAACAAATATTTTAAGTAAATAACAATAGTCCAAGTTTAGAAAAACATTTTTATTAAGACTTTAAAAAAAGAATTCTGCATCTATTTTTAGGTGTGCCAGCTGTCACTGGCACACCCGTGGCTACGCCTATTGGCTTGGTTTGGAACATAATTTCCAGTTAAGAATTAACATTCTTTTGTCTGCAACTAAATGCATGAAATGTCACACACTTTATTTGCATCCTGTCTGTATTTTTTTGTATTTTTTTTCCCCCATTGAAGTTGTTGATCTAGATTAGCTGGTTCAAGTTTGTTTGCATGAAATTAAACTCTATATGAGCTCCAATTTCCGAGTTTTTGTTTCCACCCAGAAAGGACGGTGAGGACTGAGGTTTGGAGAGCCTAGGGTTGCCAGCCGTCTCGTAAAATACGGAAGCGTATTCACTCTTAAAGCGGTAAGGAGTTGAGTTCACTATTCATTCCAAACGTTCTGTACAATTTGCGTCTTATCTAATTGTTTGTGAGTAAAATGTTTTAGCCAGTTTAGTTTTTTAACTGCCTGATGTGCTGCTATTGTCTCAGACACAGTGCTACCTTATATTTCTTTCAAACGTATTTTTGGAAGTCACTTTAACATTACTTTTATTATGGAGGCATTTGTTTTTATTCTTGTTTATGTTCTAGGCTGATCACTTCCTTTTCATTAATATTTTCAGATCAAAAAATGTCAAAAACAAATGGTTCATTGCTGTGTCATCTGACTTTGGCTGGTATCATCTCTCTGAGCGTCATGTTTTTCTGTTTTTCACTTCCAAAAAACTGTCCTCTTCCACTTCCTAGACCTGAACAAAACAAGTCTGCCAAGAGTAAGAGTTCTCTTCCTGATACAGTAGAAGACAAACCTGTTCTTCTACTTTGGGTCTGGCCTGAAAATTACAGGTTTGACTTCAGTGACTGCAAAACAATTTACAATATCGATGGTTGTCAGTTGACGGATGATAGATCTCTCTACAGCAATGCAGACGCTGTCCTCATTTTTCACAAAGCCATTAGTTGGGACCTGACCAACCTTCCTCCATCTCCTCGTCCTCCGTTCCAGAGGTGGATTTGGTTTCATGTTGAATCACCGACCAACACTCAGAAAATACCAGGTCTGGAAAACCTGTTCAATCTCACTCTCAGCTACAGACATGATGCTGATATTCCTGTACGGTTGAAATTAAAAAACAGGAAGAAACCAGAGTGGGAGTTTGTAATTCCCAAAAAGGACAAACTAGTGTGTTGGATTGTGAGTAACAATGGTGCCTTTACAGGTGTCGGCACAAGGAACCAGTTTTACCAAGAATTCAGCAAATACATCCAAGTGCATATGTTCGGAAAGGCTTATGCGAAATTTCTTGGTTATGACGAATACTATCCTACCCTAGCTAGCTGCAAGTTTTACCTTTCCTTTGAGAACTCCATCCACAAGGACTACATCACTGAGAAGATAAATGGGCCGCTTGCTGCAGGAACCGTCCCTGTGGTTCTGGGTCCTCCCAGAAGAAACTATGAAAACTTTGTTCCCGGCGATGCCTTCATTCATGTGAATGACTTCCCAGATACAAAGTCACTAGCAGAATATCTGCTTCAGCTGGACAAGGACGAAGAAGCATATAGCAGGTTCTTTAACTGGAGGAAATATCTCTCTCCAACTCCTCATTTAATACAACAAACCCAAGAGTTTATTCTGGCTATTTGCACCGCCTGTGACCATATAGCACGACACAGAGAATATAAAGAAGCTCATGATATTTATGAGTGGTATTTCAGTTAAAGTCAAATTAAATTAAAGTCCAAGTTTTGGAGTTTGTTAAAAAATAGGGATGAATTTTTCTATCATTTCTAATTGGTTTTATGGCTGATCACTTGTGTAATGATGTAAAAAGATAATTTTGTAATACCCAGATAACCATCATTGATCTTTATTGTAAAGTGTTTTTCATGCTTGTTCAATGAATCAATTAAACAATAAACAATTTTTGTACACAGTTTTTTGTACAATAATTGTACACAGGTTTACCATGTTAAGACGACCAATTTGAACGTGTTTCTCAATGCGCACATTCTGGCCATGTTCGAACTTGTAATATTTTTGTTTATTGTGGCCTTGTTTCACTGATATCTTCTGTGCTAGAGTAAATTAATAAATGTTACATTGTAAATTAAGCAGGGCCGTGCACAGGGGGGTGGCCCGGTGGCTAGAGCCACTGCCCCTCTGCCCTCATCGACTGAGGTGCCCCTCTTCCATCCCCCCCCCGCTCCGCTCAAAGCATTCCGCTGATTCTGCTAATTCACTCCAGGTTTTCCCGCTCGCTCCGCAGCATCACTCACAGTATACAGTGGGGAAAACAAGTATTATATACACTGCCGATTTTGCAGGTTTTCCAACTTACAAAGCATGTAGAAGTCTGTCATTTTTATCATAGGTACTTTATCATAGGTCAACTGTGAGTGACGGAATCTAAAACAAAAATCCAGAAAATCACATTGTATGATTTTTAAGTAATTAATTAGCATTTTATTGCATGACATAAGTATTTGATACATCAGAAAAGCAGAACTTAATATTTGGTATAGAAACCTTTGTTTGCAATTACAGAGATCATACGTTTCCTGTAGTTCTTGACCAGGTTTGCACACACTGCAGCAGGGATTTTAGCCCACTCCTCCATACAGACCTTCTCCAGATCCTTCAGGTTTCGGGGCTGTCGCTGGGCAATACGGACTTTCAGCTCCCTTCAAAGATTTTCTATTGGGTTCAGGTCTGGAGACTGGCTAGGCCACTCCAGGACCTTGAGATGCTTCTTACGGAGCCACTCCTTAGTTGCCCTGGCTGTGTGTTTCGGGTCGTTGTCATGCTGGAAGACCCAGCCACGACCCATCTTCAATGCTCTTACTGAGGGAAGGAGGTTGTTGGCCAAGATCTGGCGATACATGGCCCCATCCATCCTCCCCTCAATTCGGTGCAGTCGTCCTGTCCATTTTGCAGAAAAGCATCCCCAAAGAATGATGTTTCCACCTCCATGTTTCACGGTTGGGATGGTGTTCTTGGGGTTGTACTCATCCTTCTTCTTCCTCCAAACACGGCGAGTGGAGTTTAGACCAAAAAGCTCTATTTTTGTCTCATCAGACCACATGACCTTCTCCCATTCCTCCTCTGGATCATCCAGATGGTCATTGGCAAACTTCAGACGGGCCTGGACATGCACTGGCTTGAGCAGGGGGACCTTGCGTGCGCTGCAGGATTTTAATCCATGACGGCGTAATGTGTTACTAATGGTTTTCTTTGAGACTGTGGTCCCAGCTCTCTTCAGGTCATTGACCAGGTCCTGCCGTGTAGTTCTGGGCTGATCCCTCACCTTCCTCATGATCATTGATGCTCCACGAGGTGAGATCTTGCATGGTGCCCAAGACCGAGAGAGATTGAGCGTCATCTTGAACTTCTTCCATTTTCTAATAATTGCGTCAACAGTTGTTGCCTTCTCACCAAGCTGCTTGCCTAATTGTCCTGTAGCCCATCCCAGCCTTGTGCAGGTCTACAATTTTATCCCTGATGTCCTTACACAGCTCTCTGGTCTTGGCCATTGTGGAGAGGTTGGAGTCTGTTTGATTGAGTGTGTGGACAGGTGTCTTTTATACAGGTAACGAGTTCAAACAGGTGCAGTTAATACAGGTAATGAGTGGAGAACAGGAGGGCTTCTTAAAGAAAAATTAACAGGTCTGTGAGAGCCGGAATTCTTACTGGTTGGTAGGTGATCAAATACTTATGTCATGCAATAAAATGCAAAATGAATAATTTAAAAATCATATAATGTGATTTTCTGGATTTTTGTTTTAGATTCCGTCTCTCACAGTTGAAGTGTAGGCTATACCTATGATAAAAATTACAGACCTCTATATGCTTTGTAAGTAGGAAAACCTGCAAAATCGGCAGTGTATCAAATACTTGTTCTTCCCACTGTATGTGTCTGCGGCGCTTTCTTGAAACTGAGAGTGAACACGACAGTTCACGAAAGCTGTCGCATTAACAGGTTGGCTATGCAAGACAGTGGTTGAATCTGTGAAATTCGTTTTTTTTTTTTTTTTTTTTTTGGTATTTATGTCGGTAAGGTTTTGCTCTTGGTCTTCTAATAGTGCTAACAAATTGTACAACATATCCACGTTCTTAGAATTAGCTGCTTGTCTAATCAAATCTGGCCATTGAAAAAGACATCCCAATCATAAAAGATTAGGTTATTAAGATCTTTCAGGACATGGTACCAAATAGAAAGGTTTTGCTGTAAAAGGAAAAGATAAATACCAAAATGTAAAACGGTAAATAGTTTCTGTTATTATCACCAATCTGTAATTGTGAATCATAAAAAAATAGGTTATCAAGATCTTTCAGGACATGGTACCAAATAAAAAAGTGTTGCTGTAAATGGAACAGGTAAATATAAAAATGTATTACATGGCTTGGCTGAATTCTAATGTAGAATGCGGTCTGTTATTATTTCTTGATAACAGACCGCTGCAAAGTATAACACACCGTTGCCATGAAAAACAGAGTGTTGCTAAGGACGCAGGATTCTAACCGTAGAGACGGACTATTTTCTTTAGCGGAAGCAATACAATCGGTTTTAAATCAATAAACTCCTTTTTAAATCAATATTTTGTGTCAAATTATTGATTTATTTGGTGGGTGGCCATGTAATAAGCGGGATAATGTAGAGCGAAGCGGTTGTTATAGCGAATACAGCCCCTTCAGGATTCAAGCTCCGCTTCGCGTCAGGGTCCCGATCAGCCTGTCGGGGTATATAACAACCGCCTCGCTCTACATTATCCCTTACGTAAAACAGCAAATAGTCTCTGTTATTATCAGCAATGTGTAATTGTGATGTTCTATCAAAACATCTACAATAAAGTCTACAATTTATTTGAGTGTGTGCTGTCTTCTCTTTTAATTGTATATTTTGTAATAACTGGATAATTTGAGTTAACAAGCAACCCCCTTATTGCCCCTTTTTTTGGTTTAGGCCACTGCCCCTCAAAATGTCTGTGCACGGCCCTGCAGAAGAGTAAAAAGAATGATTAGATGGAGATGAATTCTGTTTATGACGATCTCATGAAAGGCCTATAGGCTACCACAAATTTAATTTCTCGTGCTATTTATACGGCAAAAATGTTTGTTTGTTTTTTTGCGTGCTACGCACTGTAAATTTAAGATTAAGAGTGTGGAGTGCGTGTGTATTACACGCCATAAAGTGCGTATCATGCACGCGAAAAAACTGTGTAGGCCTATCATATACACGCAAAAACTATTTTTTGCCGTATAAATGGCACAAGAAATTAAATTTGTGGTATAGATACGCACTTTCATGAGATCGGGCTGGATAAGTCCGTAAAATCGAGTAAAAATCACAGGCTTCGTTTATCCCGTGCGAATGCGCCACACGGAGTACTACGGAGCCCGGGAAGTCACCTGTGGGAGAAAAAAACAACAATCCGTGGCGACGGTTTTGCAATCCGTCCGCTCAGTTTATAAACCGCACTCACGAATTCTCAAACTGTTCCCTCGGTTTAACAAATCGTGCCCACGGATTAATAAACCGTACCCACGAGTTTCTAATCCGCGCTCTCAGATTTGAAAACCGTGCCTTCAGTTTTTGCAATCTGTACCCACAAATTCATAAACCATTCATAAACTGTACCCACATTATTCATTCAAAATCTTTTGTTTATTTGTGATAATCTTAGCACTTTATTATTATTTTCTGAATAATTCTGAATAATATTTTGCTGAATCGTTCAGGAATGAGGAAGTTGTTTAATGAGTCATTGAATCTTTGACTCAACCGATTCGTTCGCTGAATCATTCAGTAATGCGGTAATGTGTTCCGGTGAGATGCGCTGTGGTTCTGCTGTGATCTTTGTTTGGAACTATTTTCGCTGCACAAATAGAACAAAAACAGTCAATATTGTGTCTAAAAAGTGACTTGATATTAATTACTTGTTTATTGAACATACTTGTCATATGAAATCAGTGTCACATTTTCAGTCGTGATGGTATTCAGCACTCGTGGTCGTGTGATGTTGCTTAACTGTATCATATCATATGTTATAAATATAAAAACATGAATTTTTTCATCGCTGTATGTTCATTACGTTTCTCTGCGCGACCCTCAACAACAACAGTCTGCGGCTGTTTGCGGATTGGTTGGCAGTCCGAATGTCGGCAGATATATATATTTTTTTTTTATTAAATTTTAATTAGAACAAATATTGTAAGTAAACAACAATAGTCCAAGTTTAGAAAAACATTTTTATTAAGACTTTAAAAAAATAATTCTGCATCTATTTAGTATTTACGCCTATTGGCTTGGTTTGGAACATCATTTCCAGTTAAGAATGAACATTCTTTTGACTGCAACTATATGCATGAAATGTCACACCCTTTATTTGCATCCTGTCTGTATTTTTTTGTATTTTTTTCCCCCCATTGAAGTTGTTGATCTAGATTAGCTGGTTCAAGTTTGTTTGCATGAAATTAAACTCTATATGAGCTCCAATTTCTGAGTTTTTGTTTCCACCCAGAAAGGACGGTGAGGACTGAGGTTTGGAGTGCCTAGGGTTGCCAGCCGTCTCGTAAAATACGGAAGCGTATTCACTCTTAAAGCGGTAAGGAGTTGAGTTCACTATTCATTCCAAACATTTTGTACAATTTGCGTCTTATCTAATTGTTTGTGAGTAAAATGTTTTAGCCAGTTTAGTTTTTTAACTGCCTGATGTGCTGCTATTGTCTCAGACACAGTGCTACCTTATATTTCTTTCAAACGTATTTTTGGAAGTCACTTTAACATTACTTTTATTATGGAGGCATTTGTTTTTATTCTTGTTTATGTTCTAGGCTGATCACTTCCTTTTCATTAATATTTTCAGATCAGACAATGTCAAGTACAAATGGTTCATGGCTGTGTCGTCTGATGCTGGCTGGTATCATCTCTCTGAGCGTCATGTTTTTCTGGTTTACACCTCCAAAAAACTGTCCTCTCCCATTTCCTAGACCTGAACAAAACAAGTCTGCCAAGAGTAAGAGTTCTCTTCCTGGTACAGTAGAAGACAAACCTGTTCTTCTACTTTGGGTCTGGCCTTTAAATCACAGGTTTGACTTCAATGTTTGCAAAACAATTTACAATATCGATGGTTGTCAGTTGACGGATAATAGATCTCTCTACAGCAATGCAGACGCTGTCTTCATTTTTCACAAAGCCATTAGTTGGGACCTGACCAACCTTCCTCCATCTCCTCGTCCTCCGTTCCAGAGGTGGATTTGGTTTAATGTCGAATCACCGACCAACACCAGGAAAAAACCAGGTCTGGAAAACCTGTTCAATCTCACTCTCAGCTACAGACAGGATGCTGATATTCCTGTACGTATGATTTTAAACACCAGGAAGAAACCAGATGAGGAGTTTGTAATTCCCAAAAAGGACAAACTGGTGTGTTGGATTGTGAGTAACAATGGTGCCTTTACAGGTGTTGGCACAAGGAACAAGTTTTATCAAGAACTCAGCAAATACATCCAAGTGCATATGTTCGGAAAGGCTTATGCAACATTTCTTAGTTATGACGAATACTATCCTACCCTAGCTAGCTGCAAGTTTTACCTTTCCTTTGAGAACTCCATCCACAAGGACTACATCACTGAGAAGATAAATGGGCCGCTTGCTGCAGGAACCGTCCCTGTGGTTCTGGGTCCTCCCAGAAGAAACTATGAAAACTTTGTTCCCGGCGATGCCTTCATTCATGTGAATGACTTCCCAGATGCAAAGTCACTAGCAGAATATCTGCTTCAGCTGGACAAGAACGAAGAAGCATATCGCAGGTTCTTTAACTGGAGGAAATATCTCTCTCCAACTCCTCATTTAGTACATCAAACCCAAGAGTTTATTCTGCCTATTTGCACTGCCTGTGACTATATAGCACAACACAGAGAATATAAACAAGCCCATGATATTTATAAGTGGTATTTCAATTAAAGTCACCTCAGATTTTGGAGTTTGTTAAAAAATAGTGATTCATTTTTCTACATGTATTTTTTTTGATAACCATTAGGGGCCAATCTCTGAAAGTGCGTAGGCACCTCTTGAAATCGTTAGCGTTCCTATTATTATTATTATTATTCCGTATGGAAATCTATGGCAGCCCATAGAACCGCTTGCGGGAAAGTTATGAAATTTGGCACACTGATAGAGGACAGTCTGAACAGTCACCATAGCAAATTTGGAGTCTCTAACTCAATCTCTCTAGCACCACCAACTGTCCAAAGCAAAGTTCCACTCATGTTTATGCTAATAACTTTTAAACCGTAAAGGCTAGAAACAAAAATCTTGTGTCCTCTGATTACGTGTCTCAAGCCGATTCGATTGCACCCTATGACGTCATTTTCTGTCATGGAAATCTTTCCGCCATTTTGAATTCCTTTTTAAACTCCTCCTAGACGGTTGCTCCAATTTGAACTCCTCCTAGACGGTTTCTCCGATTTTCATAAAAATTTAACCAGATCATCTTCAGACCATGCTGACAAAAATTTAGTTGATTCATCAAACCATTCTCAAATACCGCACAAACTAATTTTACGTAGCGCTTGCAAAAACAGACTTAAGGCTGTATGGCTGCAACGCTTTATCGTATTCAGACAAAACTTGGTACATGTCATCACAAGCATGACCTGAGGTGACATGCTGCGTTTGGCGCAGCGCCACCTACTGGTCCGGAGATACGAAAAATGGCTCTTTTTGCTAATAACTTCTGAACGATTTGTCCAAAAATCATAAAAGTGGTCTCGTTAGATTCAGGGCATCATGCCGAGTCGACGAGTCATGCCGAGTCGACTAATATCTAATTTTCCCATATTGGCCATTTTGGATGTTGGCCATTTTGAATTTTGTACTAAAATGCTGTATTTTATGAACACATGAACATATCGTTACGGAACTCGCTATGGGTCATCAATATGATGCCCTGAAGGAGCATGAGAAGTTTCGAACCAGTGCCACATAGTGGTAAAATTAATTTTTCAAATGCTTATAACTCTAGCTGTGGTTGACTTATTTTCACGCGAGTCATCTCCCTAGGTTCCTGAATCTTTGCCGAGTCCAACGATACCAAACATGTTAGGTTTCACCTTACGGTTTGTGTAGTGTTGTGATTTAGCGTTTAAAAAACATTTGCCGATATCTTCGAAACTGATCGAGACGAAACCATCGTAGGAAGTTTGGAAACATAGTTCGTTGGCTATGTATTACTGCCCAAATGTTAAAATTTTGATAGTAAGTGGCAAACAAAAATCCAATCAAAGTCGCCCATGGGTCATTTTTTCTGCACTCAAAAAAAAACAACACATATAAATGTCTATAACTCTAAAACAAAATGAGATATTTTCACCACATGTATGGGCTTACTCTGAGAACACATAACAAAAGCGGTGGAATTGCACCACTTGGCGGCGCTATAATATAACAAAACCAGGACATTGCCATTAATTACAATATAATATCATGATATTAAATGCTACACTTTACGAATGCATTCAGCTATCAGGTTAACCATAAGCTACATTAGCATTAATATAGCTTAGCATGCTAAATTGGTTAACATGCTTTTGTGTGCTAATTCTTACACTGAAGTCTCTTCTCGTCAGTTTGGTAAGTCAGCGTCAACTGAGAGGCGCAAGCTGTTAAACCACGTGCCACGAGCTCCGAACCCCGAACCATTCAGTTTGTGGTTTTGAATCCTGTGTGGCACATGCCCAGACCACAATAGGTACAGTGGCCAGAAGTGGTGCAAAGATGCATTAGTTCCAGACATGGTGTCTATATGAGAAGGAACTCAATAAATAAATAACTTTTTTTTTTAATTAATTTTGAGTTGATTCTCACTTGAATTATGGAACATCAACATCTTAATGAATGCATGTCTTCCCAGTGGCGCGACAGGCATCTGATCCAGAGATAGTGGGTTCAAGTCCCGCGTGGGATGACTTTAGAAAAATTTGTGTGGAATATTGTGTGATTTGGATTCCTTTATTATTCAATCATTGTACTAATCTTAGATTAGAAATACGCATGTTTTTGTTCATTCTGTGTTCATTCTCATCTGAACTTCTGTTCATTTTGAGTTCATTTTCACCTGCACTTCTGAACCAGCTGTGAATGTATGTTCAATCTGCACTGCTGTTGCAGCTGCTTCAGGGGCTTGGCCCCGTATCGTTGCTTGCAGCTATATTTTCTAATTAATTTTATGACTGATCACTTGTGTAATGATGTAAAAACGAATAAAGAAATGTCCCTTTTTTAGGATACTGTATTTTAAAGTATTTAAAAATGTTAAATACTGTATTTATCATTTTGTAACCCAGATAAGCTTTACAGATCTGTATTGTTTCCTGTTTGTTCAATGAATCAATTTATTAAACAATAAACAATTATTGCACATGCACGTGTGGAACGGTCCTTAAGGTTTACACTTTTGGTTTACTGACAGAAGACAATTAAGGTCACAGATACAATAGCTTAGGAAACCAAGGAGACTTTTCTACTGTCTCTGAAATACACCAGGAGAAAGATGCCCAGGGTCCCTGATCTCCTGCATGAACATGTTATAGTCCTGCGGGAGGAGGACTGCAAATGTGAACAGAGCAATGCACGCCAATGTGTGTAATGTAAGACGCCTAAGACAGAGCTACAGGTCTGGGACAAACCACGTGTGATCATATGTCCTCGCATATTGACCTGATATTGACCCCTGCTCTGCTCAGAGACTCATTAGTCAATGTCTGACTGTGAAACTTGTTCGGTTTATGTCTCAGTTGTTAAATCACAAATATTTAAACATGTTAAGAGAAATTTGCTGGAAATAAAGCAATTGAAAGTGAGAGGACATTTCTTGAGTATATATATATTTTTCATGTCTTTCATTGTTGCCTGGTTTTTTCTGTAATGCAAATGTTAACAAATAAAGACACAGACTAATACTGACTCATCCTTGGGTGCGGTAGCAACTTGTTAGCATCTATTTAAATCGCACTGTTTTTATTATATAGCCTATTATATTATAGTATATTTACTATTATTATAACTAGGCAGTGTCAAGGAATAGTCTTTGAAATTTCCAACCTTCTTGCATCGACTATTTGCACTGTTTAAAAGATGTATTTACTATTTACACATGGTCTAAAAATTCATTTACACTGGCAAACGTATTGTACATTTAATATTGAATTAAAAAAAAGATAACTGCTGCCTAGGGTGACCAGACGTCCCGAAAAATTCGGGACAGTCCCGAAATCTAAACTGTTGTCCCGAATCCCGAATCTGGCCCTAATTGTCCCGAAAATTATACTAAAGCAAAATCTTGAGTAGTTATTGTCTGATAAACATTAAAAACTGTCTGCGGAGGTTGAGGCCGGCGACACACTGGCTGCGTGGCGTGTCCGTTTTTATTTCGGCTCCCCTGTTAACAGGTTAGAGCTTGCACACTGCCTGCGTGACACGCGCGTCTCAGGCGCGCCTCGAGCCGCGCGAAAAACGCGTGCATGCTGTAAATAGAACCGACGCCTATTTTTCACGCGACACGCAAGCCTGTTGGAAGCGTTTCCAGGCAAAATAGAATAGGAAAAGATGTTTGTATGTCATTTTGACATGAAAACATATTAATAAATGACATTTTGATGTTTGAAAGTTTAAGTTTTTACATAAATGCAGATATAAATGTAATAAAAAAATATATATGATCGATTTTCAAATATTGCACCTGTCAATACAGAACGAAATATTCTGTAGCCTATTTTGCCTATTATTAGAGCGCAAGTTGTATGAATACTTCACTACACAATTATCTCGTTATTTTCGTTTAAGCTTATTAGCGTTAGGCTATACTGAAAGGTCTGATTTACGCACTGTTACTTACAACAGTCATTGTTTTGTGGCAGACTAAAGAATAATGACAGACTGTTGATCTTTGAATAAAAATATGTTTGTTCAGGTTTGAAATTCATTATCTTTTATTATAGGCTACGCAGTCTAATATCATAGAAGCCCCCCATCCCGTCACCCCAGACCCCCCCCCCCCCCCCCCCGTCCCGAATTTCAGCCAATCTCATCTGGTCACCCTACTGCTGCCTCATAATCATAACATTGTACGTTTTTGACATAAAAGTTCAAATTTAAACTCTCATGCCAGGTCAAAAGAGGGCGCCAGAACTCAAACAGTCAAGCAGGAAGTGACGTGCTTGAAACATGTGTTATATCCCTATGGTTGTATCACAGCAGCTGAGATGTTCTGGGTTAAAAGCAGGCATGAGATGATTTTTATTTTTTTAATTCGTCGTTAAACTCATCAGCTATTTATTTTATAACCCTGGTTTAGCGTTTTATTTACTCAAACACATCATCGTCCTACATCTTCACTCTTGTCCAAATGTATTGCACCCCGTAGGAAGTACTTAAAGGTTTGTAGTTTATATTTGAGTGCTATTTTAGTGTTCCGTTTTTCTTGTGAAATAATATGTTCCTCTCTAAAAATTATTCTGAAATGCTTCGATTTTCTTAAATACTGTCATATATTTACAGTTTCTGACTGTTCTTTAACCCTTTCAGGCACTGAATTTATTTGAACTATTAGTTTGTTTAAATTGGCCATAAACTAGTTACAAACCCTTTAACAAATTGTGCATTGTGGTTTCTGCTTGTAATAACTAGGATCAGGTGTATATAATTAAATCCAACAAGCTATGCTTTATAGTTGTAAGTAATTGTATACTTGTTTATTCTTTGACATCTTTCGAATCAAACGTAGGCTACTGTATTGTGTTAAGAAATATTCAAAATCACTATATTTCAGAAGGATCATCATCACCTACTTTCCCCAAAGCTAAACAACATTAAACATTCATGTTCATTAAATCGAAATATTCCTGCTTTAAACTTTTATGCCAAGTGCTGAAAGGGTTAAATCAGGGGTTTCAATCTTTTAGATTCCACGGACCCCAAAATATGATCATCATCGTTATCCTCAAATTTGAAAGGCAGATATATATATATTTACTGTCAAATCGATTAATTGCATCAAACATAAAGGTTTGTGTTTATATGTTATGTGTGTCCGTCCGTCCATCTATCTATCTATCTATCTATCTATCTATCTATCTATCTATCTATCTATCTATCATGTGTATTTGTGTATAAAGTACACACACACACATTTATATTATGATATATATACACTCATATATTATATAAACACAAACTTTTATCTTAGATCTGATTAATTCCGATTAAATGATTTGACAACACTAATTTTCACGTTTAAATGCCAAATTTATACTGAAAAAAATGCATGAAATATTTTTTGGAAAGTATTTAGTTTTTATTATGTTTTTTTTATACTCACTATAATACTCTACTAGATGTATTATGTATTATTTATTCATTTGAATCAGTTTTTTTTTAATCTATTTATTTATTTTTATCATTTTATTTTAGTGACCTAATTAGTTTAGTGACCTAATTATTTTTTATTATTCATTTATTTGTACATTTTAAACACTTACTTTCTCTAAACGTTTTTTTCTAAACCCGTAGCACTTCCTTGCAGTGTATGTAATGTAAAAAACATTTTATGCATATTTATAATATTATTTTTTCACAGTATAAATTTAGGATTTATACACACACACATATATATGTATGTATATATTTATGTGTGTGTATATATATATATATATATATATATATATATATATATATATTCGCCTTTTAAATTAGCAGACATTTGTATTTTGAGGACAGTGGCATCTAAAAGCTTGAAAAGCCCTGGGTTCAGATCAGTTTAGCATGTGTTTTGATGAGTTGAGCTCTGATATGACTCTGATATGCTCTGCAGTGTCATCATGCCCGTCCAGTGCAGTAACTGCGTTCAGAGACGGGCCGTGCTCAAGCGGCCCAAGACTGCACACTCCCTCTGCAAGGACTGCTTCTTCTGGGCTTTCGAGGAGGAGATCCATCAAACCATCATGTCTGCTGCACTCTTTAATCGCGGGGAGACCGTGGCCATCGGTGCCTCGGGCGGGAAGGACTCGACCGTCCTGGCCCATGTGATGAAGCTCCTGAACGAGCGCTATGAGTACGGGCTGAACCTCATGCTGCTGTCGGTGGATGAGGGCATCACGGGTTACAGAGATGATTCCCTGGAGACGGTGAAGAGGAACCAGCAGCAGTATGAGCTGCCGCTGAAGATCGTGTCTTATGAAGAGCTGTACGGCTGGACGATGGACGCCATCGTGAAGCAAGTGGGCTTGAAGAACAACTGCACTTTCTGCGGTGTGTTTCGCAGGCAGGCGCTGGACCGGGGAGCCATGATGCTGAAGGTGGACAAGATCTGCACAGGCGAGTAATGTCTTTTCTAACATGTGTTTATGAGACATTCTGCGAGACAAATTATGTGTTTCAGAGTTAATACATTGCATTGTGCCTTCAGGCTTAATTAATACACTTAAATATATGCATCCTCTTTAGAGAATTTAATTCTCACATTTTAGTTTTTGTTATATATTTCCATTTTTATTCGTTTACCATTAAACATTGGGGTAATTCTAAGACCATCCTCTACTGACCAACAATACTAAACATAAGATAAAGTTCAAATAAAAGAGAGTAGACAAAATTTTTCCTTAAATTCACTTCTTGAAAGGATGATGTCATTATTGATGTATGGAATAGTTCATTGCTTTAGACCGCTAAAAGTATATAGAGCCATTAAAGTCAGAATGCTAGCTTTTGATTTCATATATTATATATTTTTTTTGTGTGTGTGTGTTAAATGAAGCATATTTTTAGGACCATTTTCATCACAGTCAAGTATGCAATTATTTGCAAGTATTGCAAAAAATATATGATTTTTATTGTTTCCAAAAAAAAATTCACTGACTGTCATTTTAGTTGTACTGCCTTTATGCTCATTTAAATTAAAACGGTTTATACATAAAAAAATATGTGGCAATTGTTTAATTGTTATCAAAAACTAATATTAATGTTCTTAAAATAGGCTTTTTTGTACTATATATATATATATATATATATATATATATATATATATCAGTGCTGTCAAATCGATTAATTGTGACTAATTGCATCTAACATAAAAGTTTGTTAATATTTTATATATATATATACACACACTACCGTTCAAAAGTTTGGGGTCAGTAAGATTTTTTAATGTTTTTAAAAGAAGTATCTTCTGCTCACCAAGGCTGCATTTATTTTATAAAAAACAATTAAAAAAACAGTAATATTGTGAAATATTATGACGATTTAAAATGACTGTTTTCTATTTTAATATATTTTAAATTGTAATTTATTCCTGTGATCAAAGCTGAATTTTCAGCATCATTACTCCAGTCTTCAGTGTCACATGATCCTTCAGAAATCATTCTAATATGATGATTTGATGCTCAAAAAAACATTCATTATTATTATCAATGTTGAAAACAGTTTTCAAAATGCTTTGATGAATAGAAATTTCAAAACAACAGCATTTATTTAAAATAGAATATTTTCTAACATTATAAATGTCTTTACTGTAACTTTTGATCAGTTTAACTCATCCTTGATGAATAAAAGTATTGATTTATTTTATTTCTTTCCCCGAAAAATAAAAATAAAATTCTTACTGACCCCAAACTTTTGAACGGTAGTGTTTAATGTTACAAAAGCTTTCCATTTCAGATAAATGCTGTTCTTTTGAACTTTCTATTCATCATAGCATCATGAAATAAAAATGTAAATAACTGTTTTCAACAGATAACAGATGCAATTAGTCGCGATTAATCGATTTGACAGCACTAATATATACTTTTTTGGGGGGGGGGGGGGGGGAATATAACCTTGACATGTTTGTTTCGTGTGGTAACATCTAAATTAACCAGTTAAAAATCTTATTTAATATGACTGAATCATCCTGAAACATTAGATTACACCTACAGAAGCCTAACCCTAATGTATATATTTTATGAGTTTCATACAGTTTAACTCGTTTTAATGTATTCTGAAATGCACTTTGAGTCTCTCAGAAATAGATGTCTGGAAATAGAAGAAAACGAATGGCTGAAAGGTATACTGAGGTGTGTTTTGTTGATGAGCAGGTCACAATGCGGATGACGTGGCAGAGACGGTGTTGATGAATGTCCTGCGTGGAGATATTGCACGTCTCCGGCGCTGCACCTCCATCAGCACGGCCAGCGAAGGAGACGGCGCCATCCCTCGCTGCAAGCCACTTAAATACGCCTACGAGAAAGAGATCGTCCTCTACGCCTACTTTAAGAAGCTCGATTACTTTTCCACAGAGTGCATCTACTCGCCGAACGCCTACCGGGGTCACGCTCGCGCCTTCCTCAAAGACCTGGAGTCCATCAGGCCCAGCTCCATCATAGACGTCATCCACTCCGGGGAGACGCTCTCCGTAAAGGAAGGGGTGAAGATGCCGGTCCAGGGAACGTGTTCGCGCTGTGGCTACATCTCCAGTCAGGCCTTGTGTAAGTCCTGCGTTCTGCTGGAGGGTCTGAATCGAGGTTTACCCAAGCTGGGCATCGGGAAACATCACCGTCTGCACGGAAAGATCCTGGCTCGGGAGCCCCTGACCGAGCAGGAAGAGAAGAAGCTGAAGGCTGTGGACTTCTGACAAAATCAAGACTTGATTTTAAAAACTAGACTTTTTTTTTTTAAGATGCTTTGGGATGGATGTTCATAATTTGAGGTGTTTCCATTTGTTTTATTCAAAGTGTGTCAGTCTCCAGCGATTGTTCGAAGTTCAACCCCAGGGAAATTAATGTCACACATCTTGAGTTAATAAGTTAAAAAGGCAAATTACTAACTGTGCCATTCAAAACCAGAGACTCTTTTTAAAGACAAACATGAACTTTTCCAACTTACACCACATTCACATCAGGAGGAACATTTCAGATGCTTTTTTTTCTCTTATTTAAACAATAACATGACAATAAAATTATTAATAATTTCTTATTTTATTTTATTTTTTTCTAAAATGAATAGACATTTTGGCTGCATCCTCGGAAATCATAAACTCACTTGAGCAGGTGCTTATTTTGAATAAGTAATTACATCGCGGCTGCTAAAAAAGTATGTTTGACATAGTATGAATGTGGTCACTTTACTGCCATTCACAAATCCTCTCCCGTGGCCTCATGGGATAGTGAAGTATCCATCACATGCACACTTCAGAATCTCGCCGGAAGGAGGCGCTCATCCTTTCTGACCACTCGTATGAGTACTGTGAAGTCGGACACACTTCTTTTGTCAAATGAAGAGTTCAGATGCAAAAGCCTCTAAGTGCCATCTGAAATTTTCTTCTAGAATTATCATTTTGATCAAGCTTGTATATTTAAGTTCAGTAATTTCACTTAAGGGACAATTAATAGGTAATTTTCATTGAAAGTTTCAGATGGCACTTAGAGGCTTTTGCATCTGAACTCTTCTAATACTGAAGTATACGATTTCTGATGCAGCCTTTGTTTCCATTGAGACATGTTGAAAAAAAAAATGAACACACACACATGTGATACACGATCAGCTTCCTCTGGCTTTTAGTGTATTTATTTAATACTATTGCATGATCATTATTCATTCTTTTATCAGACACTTTTATTATAGTATTTAAATGAGATAGAAATATAATTTATTTATGTATGCACATTCACACAATACATACAACAGAGTGTTATGCATTGCATTAGATCAAGTGTCTCAAATGCTGCAGGATCTTTTCTCTTCACTAACTTCATTGAGACTTCAAACACAATGAAGAACAATGTGGTTACACTATTTCAATGGTCCGCTTTAGACAACTTTGCAACTACAAGCCTGAAAAGTGCCTACTGAAAAGAACAATCTATTAATGTGTAGCAGGTCATGGAGGCGAAACAGTTGCAGGATACACATATTGATGAACTATTGTGGTTTTGACGCCTCTTAACAAGCGATCACATCTCTACCGAAGCAGGCCTTAAGCATCTGTGCATGACTTCATTAGACAGTTTCACAACGGAACAGCTCAGACATAATGTAAAATGTAAGATTAATGATTATAAAGTAAATGAATAACTGATACTTAAGATGTATAAATGAATATAAGAAATATGAAGGATACATTTTGTAACATGATCAAATAAATCAGAAAAGATGTATTTTCTGGTACACTCAACTACTTTCAATAACAACATTAACTAACATTACAACATTACCCCTCGGTTTCACAGACAAGGTTTAAGCTAAAATGCATGTTTGAGCTGTTTTGACTGAAAGCAACTTGCACTGAGATATCATAATATCTCAGTGTCATTGTTTTGTCTCAAGAATGCAACAGTAATGTTTTCTTCTTCTAAGACACCTTTATAAAAGCAACTTAAATGTCCTAAGTTAAATTGAACTACTGCCTAATTCTGGCTTAACCTAAGCCCTGTCTGTGAAACCAGGCCTATATGATTATAGATGGTCAGTGAGTATGTTAGAAATAAACGAACAGTTCTCATGTTTCCATTGCCCCCGCTGTGGCGTTCTTCGACCAGCAGAGGTCGCTGCCGTGAAGTGAGTTTCTCTGTTCTGTGATCAGTGTGATGTTTCGGGGGTCCAGTCCTGTCCAGCAGTCACACACACACACACACACACACACACACACACACACACACACACACAAGCGTCTAGAACAGCAGGAAAAACTTCAGCACAGACTCGTCTTCTGAAACGAGCTCTACACATCGTCTTCAGAGTCGGATTAGGAGCAGAGCACTTCTGGAAGCGCGCGAACATGGACGATCTAGGTAAAAACACTCATATTCCCACATGTTGTTTCCAGACAGACACAAACATAGCGGAAAAATAAGAGGGAGAGGGAGAGAGAGGCTAACTACAGTAGCCAGCGAGCTAACGCAGAAGAGCAGTGATACAAAGTAATACTTTCTCCGAACGCGACGTCATAGTGATACAGTGTAACTCTTGACGTTCCATCCCGCAGAACGCGCTATTAGTGTCTGTTACAGTTACAATATCAGACTATCATGTGTCAAGAAAAAAGAATCCTGAGGTTGACTGTTGTTGGGCTTTACGCCGTTTCCTCCCTTTGGGAATCATCTTCAGTTATTAAATAGTTATTAATCTCTTTCAAATGATGCTGCTTATTTGAAATGTCGCTAGTTCACATTGTTTGTCATTAATTAAATATTTCTTTCCTTCATACATTCAGTCAGAGCCTAAAAGCGTTGTTGGCATGAGTCAAGTCAAAGTTTATCAGTAATCGCAGGTTGTAGCTCCAGAGATGAGAAGAAAATACAAATATGATCACAGATATGAGCTTAAAAAGTAAACATAATAAAGATAAAAGATAATGCAGTGGTGCGCCTTTGTATGTGTATGAGATTATAAACGTTCAAATGTGTATCAGCGATCAGAATAGCACATTTGACAGATATGCGGTGTGTAGTTCAGTATGAGTGTGCACAGATGGACATTTGCAGTATAAAATGAGTGATTATAATCTGTGTTTGAGGAGACTGATGATGAGCAGGACCACATGGAACATTTGTGACTGTCATTTTTCAAAGTTGCTTATTATTCAGTATTTTTGTCTAATTCGATAAAGCATTCCAATTAGAACTCCATTCGATTGATTTGAACGTGTTTAAATCCACAGAATTCTATTATAGATTAAGAAAATGTCTAATATAAATAAAATCTCAGGCCTTCTGATGAGTTTTCACAGAACTATCAGGCTCTTCATCTTAACCTGAATGATTTGAGAGAGTAGTTTGCTGATTTGTTTGTATTCTGGGCTGACTTGGTTTTGAGTGATTGAGTGTATATAAATAATTTGTAATAATTTGATCTTGTATAGCTGTGAGATGAGAGACTTGACAGCTGTGTATGTATTGATTTTGTGATGCTGTTTATGAACTGTGGGGGTATTCCAGAAAGCAGGTTATGTGACACACCCGGATAAGTTTACTCAGAGTGAACGGATAACTTCAACTTTCATAAAAAATTAAAATAAAAACGGAGATAACTTTCAGGGTAGTTTGTTTCTGAGGTGTTCAGCGCATGATGAGGCTTCGGTGAGCATAACAGATATATATAATTATATATATTATGACATAACATAAAGCAATGTTATTTCCCTCAAATTTTTTTTATTTACCTTATTTTATTCTCTTCTCACACATCGTAGATGTGCATTCAAAATGTTTTTTTGTTTTTTTTTTACAAACAAATCTTCCACGTCTCACAACAAATGTGGAAGTAAAATGTAAAAACAAAAAATAAACTTATACAGCCATATTATCTTTGAAAGCACGAACTGTTTTTTTTTTTTTTTTAGGTAAATCCATCTATTTTTTATTTATTTATATATTTAGCATCAAACAAACAAAATAATTCTTATTCAAAGTAATAAAAAATGGATTAAAGAAAGATTAAAAGATAAGATTAAGACATATTACAAAACTGCCCAGTAGGTGGCGATATGCAGTGCACTAAGAATGTAAATAGCCATTGAACAAAAGAAGAAAAGAAGTATGGCACATTTCTTAGGCTGCGTCCGAACACTTAAAAATCCTGACACGTCCTAATCCAATGTGAGCTTCACTTCCAGTCTCCTGAGATTCCTTCATCTGATTGGTATTTGAAGGCAGCACAGATGTATCCTTCGCTGCCTTTGATATCCCACAATCCTGTGCTCTCCATTCTGTGACGGTTGAGCTAGAAAAATAAAGATGGCATTTGAAAGTTGCAGTTTGTGTGTAAATGTAAATAAAACATTTTCCACTTCTGATGTCATTTCTAGAGCGAAATTACAGTTGTACTAATTAAATATTCGCTTGGTTATCACCAAAGCTCGCTCTATTTTGCCGTAAGTCATTAAACCATTACGCGGCCTCAGAAGTCTGTGCGCAAATGCTGCCTACAAAGTCAGTGTGTGATATGGCAGTGTCAGCTGGTAAGTTTTTGAATGCAGCCTTAGTGTCTGTTTCAATGAGGACTCCTGGATTCGGCACCCGAATCGTGAGTCTTTATGCGGTCACCAATAACTCTGAGTTTCATACTGAACTTAATCCAGACCGTAGTTTTGGAACCTGCATACCTCGAGTAAGAAGGTTTGGGTGAATCGACTGAGAGTTCAGGGAATATGTGAAAGAAGGTTAACCTTGCTTTCTGGAATAGCCCTCAGATCAGATAATAACTGGCTGATCTCCATGTGGAGGGGCGTGTCCTGTTGGGGGATAAAGTGACTCCGCCCACCGCCGAATGCTGCAGCCCATCTGTGCCATAAAGCACATTAGCTTTGCTTCAGGACTGAATTTGGCACAACAAAGTACCAAAATGGTGTATTGTACAAACTTCTGGTTTCACAGCCAAGGTTTAAGCCTAGTCCTACACTAAAATGCATGTTTGAGCTGTTTTAAATTAAAGCAACTTGCACTAATATCTTAAAATATGTCAGTGCCATTGTTTTGTCTCACATCAGTAATGTTTTATTCTAAGACGCATTTATAAAAAGCTACTTAAATGTCCTAATTTAACTAACGCCGAAGCCTGGCTTAATCTAAGCCCTGTCTCTGAAACCAGGCCTAAATGTTCTTAAAGTCAAACACAAAATTGATCAAAATAACCATGAGCTTCATAGTCTCAACATGCAATGCCATTGGCTGGAAAGGAAAACGAACCATTTTGTAAATGCATAAACAATAGCACATGGAACAAACACGGGGTTAATTACTATATTAGTGTTTTAGGCACATTACCACACTGACTGGACGCACAACCAAAAGACATGAGTTGGAAAAGCTTATTTCTTGTTCGATCCAAACTGTGCATCATCTTTTATCACATGGCTTTCGTTCTGATTGGTCATTTGCAGCATTCAGCGGTCAGATATTTCTAAATGATGACCGTTGTCCAGAGCGACGCTATAACAGACCACTCATCCGGTCAGTGTTTCATACATAGCCTTCTGTGTCTCCGCTGTTTCTGCAAATAAGATAAAGCAATAATTTGATCTGTAAATTTGATCATTTGAACTGTACAGCAACGGCAAGGTCACGGGTTCGATTCATGCAATGCAACTAATAATAAGCCTTGAATGCAACGAAAGTCACTTTGGATAAAATGCATAAATATTTTTGTTCATGTATTCATTAATTTATTAAGTTGTAAGTGGGATAATGTGAAGTTAGACAATCATTATCACGTAAGTGTTTTGCAATAATGACTGGTTGACTGTGCATTATCAGAACACAGTACTTTAGCAAACCGCACTAATATCTTCTTGACATCTGAAGAAGGAAGATGTTTGATGGTGGTAGTTCAGTTCTGGTTGTTGTTTTTGGGCTGGAGAAAGAGGCGATTGTCTTCCGAGCAGGGTTGCGTCCCGGTGTAGCTGGAAGAGCCCAGGTGACAGGCGAGCGCATGCCGTCAGTGAGTTTGGATATGATGGTGTGAGTACGGGGAAATCCAGTGCCTGTGTTTGGAGTGGGGGAGGAACTGAACTGACTCACTCGAGGGTCAAAGGGCGAATGAGAGGAGTTTTTCCAACCAGCTGCTCACTGTGGAATGCTTTATTAGCTTTGTTAGAGGCGATCAGTGTTTCGGATTTAGAATTGGCCGGTTGATGAGGTCAAATGTGTTTGGACACTTATGCAGGGCCCTATATGAAATCCATTTGTATTTTTTTTTTAAAGGGATATTTCACCGCTGGAAAGATGAATGTGTATTTAAATTGGGTCATTTATGTAGTAGAAATGTGAAATTATTTTAGAAGTTGGTGCCTTCTAGACTGAGAAAAGCCGGAAAATGTATTTTTGGCTCATGTGGATGAAAGACAACAACTCCCAGAATGCACTTGCTTCGCTGCCCTACGAGGACACTCCCAAGCCACGCCTACCGGTTACAGAGGGCAGTATCGGGAGAAATGATACAACTAGGCTACTAGTCGACTCGACACTGAAAAGACGGTGTTTTATCGTGAGATCCCCCTATGGGCGGGTTGAACACATGCGGAACGAGCTCCTCCAACTGGCTGTCGCCTCTGCACAAAAAAGCCTTCGTTGACGCTAAATGATAAAAAAAAAAAAAAAAGCTTAATGCTAATCCCTTTAAATTCCAATAACTAAAATGGATGTCTAATCAATTGAATTAATAAAACTTTAACAATTTAAAAGTTTATTCAAATTTAAACAATTTGGCCCTATGAAATGTCTTTTATGTCTTCTATGTTGTTTCTGGATCCTATGTTTTATGATTTAACACAAATTTATCAACAAAAATGGTGGAAATCAAATTAATGCATAAAAACTTGATTAAACTTTTAAAATGTAATCAAATGAAATTTGCACCATTCTTTTATTTTTTACTGTACCAAGGTTTACAGTTTAAATTAAAATATGGTATAAACAATTGTGTGATATTCCTTAAAAACAGTAAAGTTTTATTATAATTAATTATCATTACTTTGAGAAGTACATTCTTCAGTAGTAATATATTTCTTTCAGAATTTCTTTAAGTCAGACCTAAGTTTCATTTTGATGGTTTGTCTTGAAGACCTTTAAGTTCCCTTGTGTATATGATATGACGATAGTTTTACCAAATGAATTGTGAAGTGGAGATGAAGTTCATGACCTCATATAGTGAGACGGCAGAGTTTCATTTCACACCTCATTTTACACCTCAAACACCTTCGAGGGCATCATTTTAGGTAGTTTGGCATGCAATCTTGTGTGTGTGTGTGTGTGTGTGTGTGTGTGTGTGTGTGTGTGAGAGAGAGAGAGAGAGAGAGAGAGAGAGAGAGAGAAAGAAAGAGAGTCCCCCCCCCCCCCCCACACACACACATGACCACACCATTTTTTTTTACAATCCGCCTCTGCATGTAAACCTCAGTATTCTCGTACTCACACGAGGTTGTTGCGGTCACGCAGGTGCACAATGAGGGTGTTGTTCGAGCAAATGCTGTTTCTCATCTGGGCCTCATTGGACAAGTCGTCAAGGTAGTAATTTGTGGAGAATCACAGAACAATAATGATTTGTCTGTCTGTTAAAGTATCTAAAGAATGTGGCTTTGGCCCACTCAACCACTGCCTGTGAACTGTGAACGCTTGATCATTTCTATTGGGCAAGGTAACACTCGTCTGTGGTTTATTTAAATAAGATATTTAATTTGTTTTAATCAGAGTTTCTTCCAACATGGTTGTTTGAGAAATGAAAAGCTACACACTCCATCAGTAAGGGTTAGAAGAGCTGTTGCCAAACATATAAAGTTGGAAACATAATAATCACTGCAATTATGATCCAATCATAGAGTGATTACTGTGATCAAAGTTGAATTGTCAGCATCATTACTGGCACATGATGCTTCAGAAATCATTTTAATTTGAGTTCTAATCATACCATTTTTTTCTCCAGGATTATTTAATGAATAGAAAGTTAAAAAGAACAGCATTTATTTGAAATATAATTTTTTAACTACAGTCACTTTTATCAATTTTATGCATTCTTTCTGAAAAGTATTAATATATATATATATATATATATATATTTTTTTTTTAATCTTACTGACCCTAAACTTTTGCATGGCAGGGTGTGTCATTTTTATTTTCAGTTTAAATGGTATAGAAGCATTGCAAACACACAGAACTCACCCATCCTCACATCAATCTGATTGGCTGAAATTTTGTTTATAGATTAGTATTACACATATCTGTGATCGCAGGGATATTACACATATCTGTGTGCATAGAAAAAGTGCTTTTCACTGGAATATTTTCGCTTTGTGCTGGTTAGGACACGGTGTGAGGAAAAGGGAGGATTAGAAAAGTATCATGGCAGTGACTCTGACACAGACTAAATCAGTTTCCCCTCCCTACACACACACACACACACACACACACACACACACACACACACACACACACACACACACTGTTCCATGGCCCAACCTGCCCTCAGACCAAGGCTTCAGGGTCCGCCTCACTTCCTCAGGAAACAGTGGAGAAAGGAAGTGGCTTTGTGTTGAGCTCTAGGGCCACACTTTAAACCCACTCAAGAAACACAGAGCGTCTAGATGAGTCAGTGCAGTGCTAGTATGTCCTTTAAAGGCATAGTCCACCTGAAAAATTACTTTCTGTCATCATTTACTCATGATGTTCTTTCTTCTTTTGGAACAAAAAAGGAGATATTTGAAAGAATGTTGGGGTCCAAACAACATTGCATGGACAAAAGAACACTAAAACATTTTTAGGGCAACATTTGTTTGTGTTTCACAAAAGTAAGAAAGACATGAGGGTGAATAAATGATACGAAACAATAGGGCTATACACAATGAATTCAAATAAAACTGAAATGGCGATATGGTTCAGTGTGATTATCACATCGCAAAGGCTGCAGTTTAATTATATAATAATATGCGCTGCATGTTTCAGAGTGACGCGCGGCACTGTGTTCATTTACACTGTTTTCATCGTCTCAAAGCGTCTCAGATTGCAGTAAATGCTGCTCCACAATGAACCCCAATTTTCATCTGCTCTTTTTTTAACATGCATTTGAAAACGCAACATGCGGCAAGTCTTCCCAAACTTGTAATGAGAAGTATTTGATATATATTTGATATATTTATAAATACTTATCAACAAAATATATTCTTTAAGGACTCCCTGCGATTTTCCGTCAAAATAAGTTTAATGGTTTAACGTTTGAAAATAAAGAAATTAAGATGGTTATAAATGATAATATTCCAATTATACAGTTTTATGTAAAATACAATTATTTTATTATTAAATTTAGTAATTATTATTTTATAATTTAGTAATAATAATGATAAAAAATATTATTATTATTTTAGCCGTATACAAATATAATACAATTTTGGCCTAATTGTGCAGCTCTACAAATAAGCACAATAGATCTGGCTTTTTTTTTATCGTTTTTTTATCATTATTTTTTATTTATTTATTTTTATAGAAAAAACGCAATTACATTTCCCCCCCAAATCGTGCAAGCCCACATTACAACTCATAAAAGTTCCCTGTTTGATTTGAATGCCAAGATTTCTGAAGTCATCTGGCGCCTTGTGTGAGAAACATGAACATTCATTGCGTCAGGCTTGAGGTCAGCGATGCCAAACATACAGCGTCATGTTATTGGGTTGTTCGAAAACTATTTTCAGTTTTTCCTCTCTCATATCGATTAGTTTCAGTCCTCATCATCAAAAGCACTTTTAGGGAATTATAATCTTAGATTGCTGGGAAGTGCATTCACACACAAGTCACACACAAATCACACACACATCTGAAACAAGGGCTTTTTATGTGTGCCATTAAACGAGGAACGCAGAATCCTCGATGTTTAACTTAATAAAGTTACCAGCTTTTATCAGTGGAGAGTCTTGACTCATAATATTCCAGAGTATTGGCCTATCTGTTCTCAATTACGATAATGGCGGGCGCTGAAGGGGCGATCAAAGCCAGACTTTGCCATGTGTTTTCCTGCTGTTATGAGGTGATTTAGATGAAAACGCTCGGACGCGTCCCTCTCTGCTGGCCTTTTCTTTCTCTGTTTCCTTCGACCTCTTTTTCGATGCCCCGCTCCCCCTCTCCCTCCTTGGCAGGGCGTCTGGCCTGAGACACAGCGGTGATTGTTTTCCTGATGGCCTTGGATGTTCCAGAACTCGTAGTTACAGCAGAATTCTTCGCACATGAGTGGATTTAGGGAGATACTCCCTGTTAGCGCTGCCTGTGTAAAATGTTCCACTGGACACATAATGCTCATCAAAGGTGTGTGTGAGATCCACAGAAATGTGCAGATGTTATATTCGTCCATCGTGGTCGACAGAATCACATGCGAGTCCACGGCACGCATACAGAGAGCTCACCAGGACTGAAACCAATTTCTTCACACATAGGAGGGTTTGATGTATTTATTTATGTTTTAAATATATTTTGATGAACTTTTAAGTAGGGCTGCACAATATATCGAAATATCGCGAATGTATATATCACGATATGCATATCGCAACGGCTTGCAATAACTGGGGTCATGATCAAAAGACTCTCGGCTGAATAACTTTTGTAGCTTTAATAAGAATCAGAACATATTTCATTCATACAGTGAAAACTAAGCAGTGATTATTTTTTACATTTGATTATAAAGTTTCTGTTGTTAAATAACCCTAATGTAGGATAACCTGAACCCCTAAACCCTGAGGTTTACACTGATGTTAAAATAACTCTTCTTATGCCACAGTAAAACACTGATGTTCACTTTCAGAAGTTTAGGGATGTTTTCTCGTCACAAAAAGAATGTGAAACACATGTAGGTTATATAATTTTAAATATATTTTTAAAGATAATTTAAGTTTATTTTACACACTTTAAGCATTATCGTATCGCATATCAAATATCGCATTATTTAATGAGTTATCGCATATCGCATTTTTCTTCAATATCGTGCAGCCCTACTTTTAATTATAATGCTTTCAGATACCAGAAAGAATGCAGTGCTTTCAGCTCAATTGTTTACATCCATCCAAAAGCAATGCAAATTCCAAAATATCCTGCCTTATTCATAATAAGTTTGCAGATGGAGCTAATGCATAAAAATCCTCAGATTAAAAGAGCACTTACTTTATTATTTCGTAAAATTAATTTGAAACTCACTGCAAACCATTTTTCTTACATAGTGTTTTTGTCTGGTTTTCCAGTACAAATATCTAAACATTCTTAAATCAAGAATATTCACATCAATATATTTACTTGAGAAGCAAATTGACCAGATATGAAGTCTTGTTTATGGAAGAATTGATACAAATTTATGTTTATGCTTAAAACAAGAAAAAAATATCTGCCAATCATGGGGTTAGAAAAATAATCTTGTTTTCCCTTGTGATTATGTTTAATTTTCTGACACCATTGACATATTTTTTGTCTGGGGGAGCGGATACACCGGTCTACAGTAATTTGAAAGTGATTGCAGTACCAGTTTTGGCCACAATCTTACATACGGTTCCTTTAAATACAATAGATTAACATAAAGCAGACATAATAGAGTAACATAAACCTGAGAATAATCAAATAAATAAGAGTAACTTAGAGCTTCAATCAAATTGTGAAAAATAAACAAAAATGTGTAGCCTACTGCTAGAGTCCAGTCCTGTTGGCTGCAAGGTCATCAACCAAAATTCATTTGGGAATATACTATTCGTTTTTTGAAGAAAACTGAAATTTACCCACACTTTCACAAGAAGACGGAGCGTCGTGTCCAACCGGTTGTGATGGTGAAGCCATTTTCATTTGAATTTGCTGTTGAATGCACGACAACAATGCACCGCAACAAGCGCCACCTTGTGGATGTAATACGCAAATGAAAATCATCTGAGTAAACTCTGAGAAAACCAATGGAGAAAACCTGAAAGTAAAGCAGATCATTTATAATTAAATATTGCAATACTTTGCGCTACTGTATCGATATAATTGCGTGCGCAAAATATCGCGATACTGAACAGAATAAATTTTCCCCCCACCATAGTGTGAACCGGCTCCTAAAAGCCGTTAATGTGTGAGACACTGGAAAAGACGCGCAACAGCCAAAGACGTCCATCAAGCGCATGTTTGCATAGTGTGAATGGCCATTAGGAAGTCATTTTTAATTAGCTAATCAGAATGATAAAATCAGTTAAATAATGCATTTCTTCGTGTTTATTAAGCAAGCTTAAGCAGATGTTTTAATCCAAATTAATTTATGAATGAGTAGTCACACAGCAGTCACTATGTCCCGTAATCTCTGATTATTCTCTGTTACCAGTTTTTGTGGGGTGTTTGTGGTCTGTGTGGGTCTTTTCCAGGTTTAACCCGTTGAACTGGGATAGAGAGTCAGTCAGCGCTTATCTAAATAACCATCCAATCAGATTTGCCCTGCGTGTGCGCGTACGAGTCGGTTGGATGTTCTCACTTCTGTGTTTACGTAGGTGTCCGGAATAGACAAGGGACCCCCGTCTGCTTGGCTTGAAGTCCCGTTGGGAAGAGCTTTTATTTTGGGTGCCAAGTGTCAACTTTCTACAGGGGTGGGGTCGGGTACTTGAGATTTCTCTCTAAAATATCTGTCAATCCTCTCCTTTAACACATTTCATGCTTCGATTCATGCTCTCTCTCCTCCTCAGGCTTCCACGACCCCCCTCCGCTTGCCTCGTTTCTTCTCTTGTCGCTCCTGGCTGTCTTGTAACTATAGCTGTCTTCTCTTTCTCTGTTGTTTCTTTTGTGACCTGTCCTGCAGTCATCCTGCTGGCCCCCTCGCTCACCCCCCTCTTGCCTCTCTGTTATAAATATCAGAGTAAGTTTGGTTAGAGGGTATAGAGTTTCCTTTGGTGAGGTCGCCAGCTTTGGCCTCTGGTCTCCAGTCATAAACAGGCAGAGTTTAGCCTCTTCTGACCTGCAGGAGAACGGCCACTGCTTACACTGACCAGGACTTAAATTGGACCTATCATGCCCCGTTTTTATTCATTTAAATATTTATATTGTGTGGTTTTTTTACTCTGCTAGAACAGGTTTTCACACTTTCACACAAAAAACACATTATTTTCCACATATGTGACCCTGGACCAGTCACATGGGTCACTTTTTTTGAAATTGAGATTCATACATCATCTGAAAGCTACATTGATGTATGGTTTGTTAGAATAGGACAATATTTGGATGAGATACAACTATTTGAACATCTGGAATCTAAGGATGCAAAAAAATCGAAACATTGAGAAAATCTCCTTTAAAGTTGTTCATTTATGTTGGCGATTGTGCAGCATTCACTCACACAAATAAATGTTTTATATATTTACAGTAGGAAATTTACTAAATATCTTCATGGAACATGATCTTTACCTAATATACTAATGATTTTTGGCATAAAAGAAAAATCGATTATTTTGACCCTTACAATGTATTGTTGGCTATTGCCACAAATATACCAGAGCGACTCGTGACTGGTTTTGTGATCCAGGGTCACATATTATCTATTGTTGCAGCTAAGGTTATACACCGGTATGGCGGTTTATCAAGATATTGGCGTGATTATCATATCGTGAACATTTGCTTATCCACGGTTTTGGAGAAAAAATGATCTCATATGTAAAGTTTTTCCACTGGACTGCATAGATTCCACCCAAACATGTACAACGGAGAAAATGTCTGAGACAGAAGCTGCGAATTCTAATCTCTCTTCCCCGCCGGAAAAAAAGTTCAAATCTGCAGTGTGGGAATACTTGGGCATCCGAAAAACGAACGCGGGGTTTTCCTTGAAGACGGATATCCAGTTGTGTCCAGAACTGTGGACGAAGAGTGGCTGCAAAAGGAGGAAATACGTCGAACATGTCCTCCCATGTTCTCCCATATTCTCCCATATTCACAAATTTCCATTTATAACTTAAGGCCGTATTATTTCCGTGTTGCTGAGGGAGTTTACAATATAACGCAGATGTCATGTAAAATGCGCGATTTGATAGATGGATGAATAAATCTAAAATATAGCATCTATAGCATATACATCTTTTAATGAGTTTTATTTTTAATGAGATTAAATGAATGCAGAAAGTCTATACTTAAAAGTACAAAAACAAATATACAGATATATGAATATACAACACATGCTCAGGAATAAATTCCTTTAATTGAGACATTTCTTTCATCAACTTGATGGCGGGTAATAAAATAAATATCTCAGAAAGATCATATATCGTAGATGCAAAATGTCAAGTCGTTTTTCTAAGTTGAATTTCATAAAAAAAAAAAATAATATTTTATTGTTTGCTGACTCTGCCATGCAATAGCTTGTCAAAGTGCATTTGTAATCGGCGTTTTAGAAAGCAACACGATTATGCTGCTTGCACACACACATGATGCTTTCAGATGCTGTGTGTCATGGAGTTGTCTGGAGCTCTGTCGCTGTTTAACCATTAGGGCTGGGTTTCTGGACTGCAGTGCTTTCACGGTTTCTGGTATTTTTAAATATAGGTGGGTGGGATCGTAACACTGAAATGAACACCAGCCATTGTGAGGCCGTTTGCACTACATTCCTCTGCCGTGTCACAGTTCAGCCCACACGCCCCTGTCTCTCTCTCTCTCTCTCTCTCTCTCTCTCTCTCTCTCTCTCTCTGTGTCTCTCTGTCTCTGTCTCTCTCTCTCTCTATCCCCCCCTCTCTCTCTCTCTCTCTCTTCTATAGTGTTTCTGTGGCGGCTCTCTGGTGGAATGTGTGGAATTCTTTCCTCAGATTCTGAGTATGAAGCGATAAAGTGGTTAACAACCTCATAAAGGAGTAATGCGATTAGAATCGAGAAGACCAAGACTCTCTGCATCACTTTATACTGTGTGTTCCCTGTTCAGAAGATATCAGTGTCACACCTGGCCTCTATTCAAGTCATGTGCATTTGTACAACCTTTCATATTGACTGCTTTTTATAAACCTCTCTCAGCTCTTAGTTTTATATGATCAGATTATGCTCAGCAATGCAGAAGAATGTAACTACGATAATAAGAAATGTGTCTTCTGTGTGTGACCCTGGACCACAAAACCACAAAAGGGTCACTTTTTTGAAATTGAGATTCATACATCAACTGAAATCTGAATAAATAAACTTACCATTGATGTATGGCTTGTTAGAATATGACAATATTTGGCTGAGATACAATTATTAGAAAATCTGGAAACTGAGGGTGCAAAAAAATCAAAACATTGAGAAAATCTCCTTTAAAGTTGTCCATTTATGTTCGCGATTGTGCTGCATTCACTCACACAAATAAATGTTGTATATATTTACGGTAGGAAATTTAAAAAATATGTTCATGGAACATTATCTTTACCTAATATCCTAATGATTTTTGGCATAAAAGAAAAATCAATAATTTTGACCCATACAATGTATGTGATCCTGGACCACAAAACCAGTCACATGGGTCAATTTTATGAAATTGAGATTTCTACATCACCTGGAAGTTGAATAAATAAGCTTTTCATTGATTATGGTTTGTTAGGATAGGACAATATTTGGTCGAGATACAACTATTTGAGAATCTGGAATCTGAGGGTGCAAAAAAATCGAAAAATTGAGAAAATCTCCTTTAAAGTTGTCCATTTATGTTCGCAATTGTTCAGCATTCAGTCACAAAAATAAATGTTTTATATATTTACGGTAGGAAATTTACAAAATATCTTCATGAAATATGATCTTTACTTAATATCCTAATGATTTTTGGCATAAAAGAAAAATCGATAATTTTGACCCTTACAATGTATTGTTGGCTATTGCCACTAATATACCCGTGCGACTCGTGACTGGTGACGTGATCCAGGGTCACTCATATAGATTCAGATGTGAATGAGAATTGTGAGTAGCCAATCACTGTATGTGAAAGACATTTTGTGTCTCTTTGCCACAGAAGAAGAAAATCATACTGGTTTGGAATGACATGATGATGAATAGATATTGACAGAATGAATTGTCATGTTTGGGTGAACTAAGTTCTATCAGCTGTATCTGTGATAAGCTGTTAAATACCACAGACAACAATTTTGTTGTAAACATGTTAACATTACACGTCTATGGGGCAATACATTTCTGCTGAACGTGTTTTTGTTTGTGTTAGAGGTCCATATTCATATTCTGCATTTCAGAGTTGTTTAACCCAAAATATTTCAGTGAAAGTACTGTAGTTTGACATTTAGTAACCTCAGGACCCTGTTGATTTCTTCAAAAGTGTAATCTTCCACTAGTTCAGCTTGTTGAGTGTGGACTGCTGTTCTGCTGTGGATTAAGTTTAAGTTTGGCTTCACTCCTCTGTTTGCATTCATAATCACATTAACTAACCACTAGGTTGTTCTCTCCATAAACAGCAGCGTTAAATGAGTTCTCAGACCCTCCCTGACACGCAGTAAATCCCTGACTCCACACTGCCTCCTGCCGGGGAGTTCAGGACTGCGGGTCAGTGAAGCGGTCACGGTGACATTTAACACCTGCAGGTGAAACTCAGAAAATTAGAATATCGTGCAAAAGTTTGTGTATTTCAGTAATTCAAATCAAAAGGTGAAACTAATATATTTTAAATCTTAAAATATTTTAAAACTAATATTCTAAATAATATTTAGTATATATAACTATATGCATGATTATACTTTTCAGAGGGCCGACATTTCTTTATTTAAAATCCTTTTTTTTTTTTATGGATTTTTTCATGTTATAATCTAATTTTATGAGAATTTTAATTTGGGGTTTTCATAAGCTGTAAGCCATAATCATCAAAATTATCTTTATCTTATTTATCTTTATTAAAGAAATCTTTAATTTCTCATAGCCTTTAAAAAAAATTTTTTTTATCTGTTTTTAATCTTTTTACATTTACAAATCTGGCAACACCCAAAACAGGATAGCCATGTGGTGCACAGGATATCCTGCCTGTACTCGCACCTCTCTGCCTTTAGTTCCAGTGCACATTATTGTTAAAAGAGAACTCCGGTCAATTTTAACATTGAGCTATTTTTTTTGTAAATTTGCTGTCAGTACAGAGAACAACGACAAAAATCGGTGTTGCCTACACCATGTTATCCTCTTTTTAAAATTTGCACCCTGTTGACTTCAATGGGGCAAGTTTTAAACCTGCTTTTAGCCTCTTAACATCCTTGATGTGTCATTACAAGTGCCCAGCCATTGTGAGTGATTCCTTCAGAGTGAACACGGGTGAATCTGACTGCAGTAGATGTGAAAGATATGAATAAAAGTGATGTTAATTCAGCCAGCGCACATACCTGTATTTTCTTCCTGTTTTCAATCGAAGTCCAAAGTAGTCGATTGTCGAGTTCACGCGCGTGATCATAGGTACTAAACCTATGCGCGTGAACTCGACAATCGACTACTGTGGACTCACATGGCTGGGCACTTGTAATGACACATCAAGGATGTTAAGAGGCTAAAAGCAGGTTTAAAACTTGCCCCATTGAAGTCAACAGGGTGCAAATTTTAAAAAGAGGATAACACGGTGTAGGCAACACCGATTTTTGTCGTTGTTCTCTGTACTGACAGCACAACAAATTTACAAAAAAATGAGCTCAATGTTAAAACTGACCGGCTTTTGTGGGCTCTCTAAAAACACACGTGTCAAACTCTCACTAGTTCATTTATTTTGTCGACTATCAATTTTCAACAGGTGGGATTTTGTTATTTTTTCTAAAGAGTCATAAATATTTTTACTGTAATGTAATTACACACGTCTCAACTCAAATAAAACTACTTTCAATAATATTACCATGAACTGAACTGAATAGGCTTAAATAATGCACAATTATTCAATAGATTTAAAGTGCCTCTGTTATGATATTTTAAAGGTTCCTCATTTTCTTTTGGGTGTCTCCTACAATAGGTTTATATGCTTCCAAGGTTAAAAAAACACTTTGATATAACATAATATAAATTGCACATCACCTCATTTATTAAAGTGTCTGAAAACGGTTTGTTCAAAGATTCAGTCTCTCTAAACCCCTCCTTTCCGAGAGTCCACTCTGCTCTGATTGGTCAGACGGCCCAGTTGTGATTGGTCTACTCTGCTCTGATTGGTCAGATGGCTCAGTCTGTTGTGATTGGTCGACCACTTACAGCGCGTATCAGAAACCAAACACTCATTAGCTCATCTGAATTTCAGCTCTTCCTCAGCACTTAATTCAGTGATTTGAACAGTAACGATGGGTTTTACCGTATCAATCTCATCAAGGATTTGCTTTGTCAGCAGAAAGCAGCGTCTTCTCCACATGAACAACACGAACCAAACCCTTCCAGTCTCAGAAAGAGAAGAGCATTGGCTGGCATTATTATGCAAATGTATTACAAACATATTTTCTTTGACTTTGTGTAGTTTTGCCCATGTTTTTCGAGCATGAGGGCACGTCACACACCCAGTCCATGTTGACATCTGTGTATTTTAACTATCTTTTACCACATAGATGTATTTGTGACTAGTGTGTTTTAGAGCCTGACCGATATGGATTTCTGGGGACTGATACCGATATTAGGGAGTAAAAAAAGTCTGATATTGATATATCGGCCGATTTTCTTTATGTTTATATTATAGTCCAGTACCAGTCGAAAGTTTGGACACACTTTCCCATTCATGTGTCCAAACTTTTGCCTGATACTATGTTTGTACACAGTTTCTACATTTCCTCTTCCATTTTAAGTTGACAAGTCAGTTAGGTGACGAGTCAGTCGCATTTTATTATTTGCATTGATTTTCCCTGAGCCCATCAAACGCACCTGTGTTTTTATTTTTGGCTGTGATCCACCAGTCATGCATCACTGCATTAGACGGCTATAAAACCATTAGTCATCTCTTCTGCTGCATATAATGCAATGGTTTAGGCATGTGTGGCATTGCCAGTGTATGTGCTCTTGATGGCTGTACTGGTTCTGGTGGGCGCGTGGCACCAGGTGCAGGTCCTCTAGGGCTCTGAAGAATCGCTCGGTTTATTTTCAGTATGATCTCCATGCTTTAAATAGACAGGCTGTATGCTGCACATACTGTGTGTTCCCTGTTCAGAAGAATCCCTGAACAGCAAGGGTTAAACATGGACTTTCCCTGTTTGTGTGTGTGTGTGTGTGTTTTGTACAAAGGCCTCACACCAGTAGTCTTTGCATGCACATTTTGCATGCAGTTTTTTAATTGACCACACCTAATATTTCAGATTAATTTAGGATGCCAGAATTAGTCCCGCCGCAGTCCTGCTGACATCAGCACACATGCAGACGTTTCCCAGGAAGAGGCTCCTGGGAGTAAAACACACCCGACTGCCATTTAAGGAGCACTCGCTGTATCTGCTGACTTTCTCACATATTTTGCTTGATGATGTGAAAAGGTCTCCATAAAGTAAGACCATAAGTTCGACTCATGCTTCTCTTGATCTTACAAACCTTTTAATAGGAAAACTTCTGCTTATTCATTTATTTTGTTTGCAATGCAAATGAAAAGCATCCAGAAAAGCTTTAATTTCATTCCATGTTTTGTTCATGGTGTAATTCCCATTTAAAATTTTTATGACTTTACTAAAATGTGGAATATAGTCATAAAACGAAACTTTATGTGTTTAAAGTTGTCGGAGCAAGAAAGGGTTAATGGCATTGGCAAGCCGTCTGCTGTGTGTGCCACCCCTTCTCCGTCTCTCTTCTCACACACACTCACACACACTCAGGCTCACACTCAGGTGTGACGGAATACTGGGATACATTCTGGAATACTCTAAATTCCGTGAGTACACATTTTCTGCCCTCGCTGTAAGCAACATTAATGCATTATGCGTTTGTAGTACATTTTGACCCTGGTGTAACTTCTAGACCAGGATAGTAGCAGACGGTACTCCATTTCACTGTTAAAAATAGAGTGAATTCAAGAAAAAGATGTATAGAGATGGTTTCTGTTCAAAGTTAAAATACATTCAACTTACATACATTCAGTTTTCCAGTGAATGTCCATGACTTTTGCATGACTAGTAGAACTGCATGATTCTGGATAAATAAAATTTTGTTTAAAATAGATCCCGATTCTGCTAAGATTCTGAATAAACAACTAAACAAAAACGTGTAATTTACTAGAGGTTCTGGCAAAACATTACTTGCTGCAGTCTATTTAAAAAAATATTAAATTAATTTGAATAAAGCATTTTGTTATTAATTTGAATTAATGACCCACTCATAAAGACCACACATGTTTCATTACTGGATGAATCAGTGTTTTTGAACGACTCTTTTGAATGAATGATTCAATGACAAATCTTTTTTTTTTAAACGTCACTTGTCGCCACCTACTGGTGTAACTATGTAATTGATACAATCTTTATTTGAAGCATCAAGTTACTTTCGAAAGGTGACTTGCTCTATTTTGGTCGCTACTGTAGACATCAGTGTTTATATCCGAAATATAAGCTTTTATCCCGGTACTTCTGTGATTTAATCTGAATTATTGTAAGACAGAAATAATGATACTGTGTGGTGAAAAGACTGTTTGTGATTTCTATACATGACAACTACTCTCTCTGAATCAGCACCAACAAAGATCTGAATGTTCGATGTGATCGTACATGTCAAAGGTTTAATTGATGTCATTGAGCCGAATCATTGTCATTTTTGGGGGGAATAAGATCACATTGGTGTTTGAATCGAGATTGCGATCTTTTAACGATTAATCGTGTAACTCTAATGACTAGTTGTTTGTTCTAGGTTTTTTTTTATAAATTTTAAACATCATTTAGATTCAGATTGGTTGAAATGGATCGTAAAAATCCAAGTTCAGATGGATTTGCTAATGAATCATTCAGACTGAATGTTTCTTTTGAATGAATCAAATCAGAAATCACAAAACAATGACTTTACACAAGAGTCATCTCTAGCCACTAAAACATTTTAGAACTGAGCGACTTGAAAATGTTGACTGAATTTTACTCTGAATAATGCCTGAACTTTGTATTTTGAGCACTACTTGCATTGTTCTTGCCTCTTCATGATGACTCGCTTAATTTAGTCCTAATCTGTAAATCGCTTTGGATAAAAGCGTCTGCTAAATGACTAAATGTAAATGTAAATTTTGGTGACTTGGCATGACCTTTTAACCTTTTATTACATTTTAAAATGTACACATTAACTGTTATATGCAACATATATGTAACATTACCATGCCTGCATATTTATGCATCTACAAAAAAACACTTAAACTATATACATTTGCCAAAACCTTAGAGAACAAATGAGAATTTCCATAATATCTCTTGATATTTCCATGTTTTCCATGACTGTAAACACTAACTGTCTGTAAACGAACACTATCAAGATCTCAGAGACTCTGTATGGAAGCTGAACTCCATCGGCACTCTAGTTTTAAAGAGTGAAGTGTTTCATACACTCATCTCTTGAGTGTCATTACGATCTCGTCATAGTAGATCTTCAACCATCACGTTTTTATAGCGTCTGCTGTTTAATGTGTCTACTCATGTAAGAGTTGGAGTAGCTCAGGTGTCTCCCTGTGCTTCATCCGCGTGTGCTGTGTGTGTGAGGAGGTCTCTGCCTGTACGGTATGTGACGGCTGCATGTCTCCAGGCTATTATTGACCGCTTGGATGAATGCATGAATAGGTGCATGAGAAAAGAGTGAGGTAAGAGCTTTATTTAGGCCCTTTTAGACTCGCTGCATGTCTGAGATTCTGTCTGTCTCTCCGTCTATCTTTCCAACGTTTCTGTTGGCGGACGTATGCATGTAACGGACAGGCTGGATTTACAGTAGGCATGGACTGTATGACCAAAATCTTTTATAATGATAAAGTTATATAACAAAATAGTTACTTTTTCCTGTAAATCCAACCCCAAATTTTTTTTACATAATAATCATGCAGTGATGACAATTATAGGATTATGCAGTTATGTGCACTATTATTAGTACACTGTGAAAAATATTTTTCGAAGTTATAAATAACAAAGATTATTAGAGTGTTTTACAAGAAAATACAATTTCAGTCTTTTTACTTCAAAAACATCATGTTTAATTAATTCAATGTGCTACTTGCCATTTCTTTGCAATTAATTAATTGTGAAATTTTCTAACAATTTCTGATTTCAAGTTGTTTCTACACCAATTTTAACTAATAAGCTACTATTTTAGTATTATTTCTAAAAAAGCGGCACATTTTAAGTTTGATCGGATTGGTTGCATTCAAAGCCATTGTTAAAGTGAGCACAATGGTGTAATGGTTCAAAACTACATTGCTGCTATTAAAATCAACAAATCTGTCAGTCATCAATAATAACAGCATTTGCAGAGTGGACTGTAGTTTCCTGTAGTTTTCTGTCGACTGGGTTCATAGCTCAACTCTTTCTGCAGGACAGCTCAGTGTGACGGATGTGTGGACAGGGTCTCTGCGCTTCATCACAAACAGTGTTTTACCCGCCAGCGCACACAACACAGAGACAAAGACCCAACCGGTTCAATACAACAATGTTGTGCTATAGTTAAGGGCTATGGGTTACACTTTATTTTAAGGTGTCATATATTTAAGTACTCAGTAATATTAAGTAACTACATGTACTTACTATAGGGTTAGGGTAGGATTAGGGTTTGGTTGAGGGTTAGTGGCATGTAATAATTTACGGTTTTACTATGGTAAGTACATGTAACGTACAAGGACACTGTAAAATAAAGTGTTAGGTACGATAGGTAGTGGACTACCCAAAACTGAACGGAAGCGTAGAGTTTCTGTGAGAGTTCTCCTCGGAGAGGGTCTTCGGGTCTGGCGCTACAGCTGGCACAGCTGCGCTGAAGGACTGTATTTAGTAACATGACTGAGGATGGTTAGAAAGGTTGGAATGCACGACTGAGTTGCACAAGCAAACATCATATCTGTGTGTGGAGACGCTCTCGCTCTCTCTCTTTTTCTCTCTCTCTCTCTGATGGAGAGAAATATCATGCCACTGTCTCTTATTTTTAACCCTGTTCATTGTTCGTTGAAACTTTCCTCTTTGATCATGTGTCTAGCTGCATTATTATGAAAAGATTATCATTCTTTACAAACATACACTACCGTTCAAATGTTTGGGGTTGGTAAGAATTTTTATTTTTATTTTAGATAAATTAATGCTTTTTCTCCAGCAAGGACACATTATATTTATCCAAATTGACTGTAAAGACATTTATAATGTTACAAAAGATTTATTTTTAATTCAATCTTTCTATTAATAAAGGAATCCTGAAAAAAAAGTATCACAGTTCCCACAAAAATTATAATAATGGGAAATGTTTCTTGAGCAGCAAATCATATTAGAAAGATTTCTGAAGGATCATGTGACACTGATGATGCTGAAATGATGCTGAAAATGCAGCTTTGATCACAGGAATAAATTACATTTTAAAACATTTAAATAATAAGCAGTTCTTTAAATTGCAAGAATTTCCCAATATTACTCTTTCTGATAACATACAGTAAATGCCGCATTGGTGAGCAGAAGAGACTTCTTTCTAAAACATAAAAAATCTTACTGATCCCAAACTTTTTGAAGGCGTATTTTATTTTATTTTTATTTTATTTTTTACTTTCAAACTTTTTTACTCTATCTTGTCTTGGTCTTTTGAAACAAATAACTCAACACGCAAAACTCCCTCCTGTCTTAAAGATAGAACAGCAAAACATACTTTGATATTATGACAGTCAGTGGGAGGTCACGCAAAACTAAACTGAACTAAACTTAAACCTTTAAAGGATTTGATACTTTCCCTGAAGTAACTCGAAGACAATGTACAATAAAGAATTTGTTTCATCTTTCTGCACAGACGCATTGCTTGCGGATCTCGAGTCTTCCACCGCCCATATCTCCAAGTGCCCAGTGTTTCTCCCCGAGGAGACGCCCTATTCCTACCCCTCCGGAGGGCACCTTTTCCAGGATGACTCCCCTCCTCCGCCCCTCCCCCCTCCCCCCTCAGCTGAGGCCCTGAACGGATCCCTCTCGCCCCGGCCGGACTCCCAGCACTCCTCACAACAGGTTCAGCACAAACTATCTTGGGGCTTTCCAAAATAAGCTAGTCACATATAATATTCACCTCATCTCAGTGTGTCTTGTTCTTGCTTATGTGTACAAATATGTAGTTTATCTGTGGTTCTCTATTGATTTTACTTGGTACCCATATTTTGCATTGGGCATTAATTGGTTATCCAACATTTAGGATTCCCAAACTTTTTTTTCAACCCCTTTGACCTAAAATATTTATTAATGATTCTCTGATTCTCTGGCTAATGGTCACTTGACATGCAGATAAACAAATAAAATGTTACATATTTTTGTAGCAAGCATTTATTTAGATTTTATTTATTTATTTATGTTTTATTTAATTTAAATAATTGGATTTTCATGAGCCCACTGCAGTACAAATTATTAATTTTTTTAAATAAACTGAAAAATGAACCCATTTGGATCGTGATACAGCAGTTGAGAAACAATATATTGCAATGTATTACATTTTCAGTAAGATTTGCATAAAAATTTATGCATTTTGGTTTTCTTATGTTGAAATCCAGTCTCTGGGCCCTGCTCATAAAAGCACGGTGTCTCGGGACAGCAGTCCACCAGCCTCTCATACAGAAGAAGACCACGTTTACAGGTGAGTTACGGTACCACAGATGAGAATTGACTGCTCATTCTGATAATAGTCGAGCAAAATGGTTATTATATATCTGTCATTCTACAATGTGATCCACCATAATATCCTTTCTATTAGGGCTGCTCGATTATGGCAAAAATCATGATCACTATTATTTAACACGATTGTTGGTGGGCGATAGGATCAAAGTCTTTTTTCACGATAGTGATTTTAAATATCTGTACAATTTCACAATTATCGATATTTCAGCAAAAACTAATACTATGTTAACTAACGTAAGAAAAAGGTCCTTGAAATAATTACATAAGACAAGTAAACAGTCAGCAATAGAAGAACAAATATACTAATTACAAAACAAAACAGACAAATAAATACAACAGAACGAAAATACAAATTAAATAGTGTTTTAAGTTTTCAGGAAGACATACTAAAAGTGGTATTCAGATTACTAATAGCCTACTGCAAAAAATAAATAATCAAATATGTAAAATAACACTGCATAGTCTTACTGTAAATTAAATATAGATTAATCCTTATTAAAGCCACTTAAGTTATTCAGTCAAGATCAGTGAGTCATTTTCCTTTGTCATTTGTTGTTTGATTATCATTAATGACAGACTGCAGCATGTTTATTAGGCTGCTGTCACTTTAAGAGCTAATGCATGGATCCAATATACTGTTACACATGTGTTTTCACAATCGTTTTACCTCAATTATCTTGTTTTCATAATCGTTGGAAGCCAGAATCAAAATCAAAACTCAATTACGATTAATCACACAGCCCTACTTTCTATATCCTGCTATAATGAAAAATGAAACCCATGTTTGGCACATTTCTATTTGTCCAGTTTTCCTAACAAGCAGAAGCATTCAGACTCATCATCCACAGCCATGACTTCTGCCCTGGGCAGCAACCTGTCTGAACTGGACCGCCTTCTTCTGGAGCTTAATGCTGTACAGCAAAACGCCCCATCTTACTCCAGTACAGGTAAACATATCGACACACTTAAGGCCTGTTCACACCAATAGTGGTGCAAGTAATGCAAAAAAAAAAAAAAAGGTATAAAACCATATAATTGTACTTTGAAATCTCCTCTCTGCAGAGGATGCAGCACCTCCATTGCCACCTTGCAGTGTTGCCCACTATATACAGGAAAATGGAGCCCACCCAGGGATCACACTGACCCCAGCAGCACAGGACAAACCTCAGAGGAACGGAACGAAGGGGACAGAAGATGGTCGTCCCACTGTGGAGAGTCTTCTGAATGAGTTGGAAAGCTCTGTGCCTTCCCCAACGTAAGATCACCAGCACGGTCATCTCCAGATGGGGAAACATGGATTTGCATTGTGTGTTTTAATGGAATGCAATTTAATGTAATTTGCATAAACAGGTCCAGCCCCTGTGCTCTGAGAAGTGATTTGACGGACGAACAGGTGGACACACCTTCCGAAGAGCAGGGCAGAATATCAGCCACCTCTGCTACACGAGAACTGGATGAGCTCATGGCCTGTTTGTCAGATTTTAAGGTGCAGAGCAATGTGAGTGTGTGTATATGTGTTCGTGTGTGTGATTTACTAGGACAGTGTAAGTGAGTTGAAGAGACGTTGTGTCTGGGAATGTGTGCTGAACTATGTTGTTTGGGTGATCTATTTTCAGGACTTACTGCTCGACAATCTGGGCTACGTTTCCCAAAAACATTGTAAGCAGATTGTTGAGACCATTGGTGCCAATGGTGTCTACAATCTTATTGGGCTTACGCTGCTGTAGGGAAACTCAGACTTGGCCGGTCTTCATCTGACCTTCGCTAAATTTACCAGTACATTTATTTGTAAACCTTTTCCTGCTCATCTATGACTTCTAGCTTCAGTTTCATCTCATTACTTCAACATTGTGTCCAGAATCTGTTTTGTTTTTTCCTCAGCTGTTCTGTACATCTCATTGAAGCTTTTTCTTAATTATTTCTCATTCTCTGCCTCCCTTAATCTGTCAATCTCTTCTCTTTCCCCTCCTGTGCCCTTTTTATGTCTCTAGCCAAGTTCCTTAGGCTCCCTGAACTCTGAGCCAATGTTTGAGCAAACTACTACCATTGCTGAAATCCACCCTCCTCCTATGACTGCTGTGTCCAAATCCCTGTCCCATACCCTCCCAGCGGAACCAAGCCGATATTCCCCAGGTCTCTCCCCTTCTTTAAACTTTGATCTGCACATTGTGGAGGAATCTGGTGAACCGGGGGCTGCGCCTCCACTATCTAGTGGTAAGCCTTCCTATCGACTGTCTCCACCTGCAGCATCCAGTCCTCGCTTTTCTCCGGTATCTGACCTGGGCTTGGATTCTGCCATTGATGTTTCTGCTTCCCTGCTCTCCTCCCAAGTGGAGTCTCTAGTGGTTCTGTCTCAGACTATAACCACGACTACTTCACCCGGAGTTCGGGATCTTTGTTCTGTCTGGGAGGGAAATCCTTCTGCCAAACTGACAAGCCGAAGTCCTATTCCGAAGTCCTATTCACCTCTCAACAAGTCTTCTAGTCTAGCAAGTACCTCAGCGTTCAGCAGAACCCCTGAAAGAATTAGTCCATTGATGACACCAGCATCTATTGATCTGTATCTCTCCAGTTCTGAAGCAAAACCTTTGAGCCCAGTGCCATCTTTCCCCAGATCCCCACTTCCTACAGTCTCTGAATCACCATCTCTGTCTCTTCCCAAAGCTGTTTCACCTCCTCTAATCCTTTCCTCTTCCCCATCTCTAGCGGTTCCCAAGTCTCCAAGCCCAAAACCATCATCAGGACAGCCTGAGCAAGCTGTTTCTCTCAAACCCCTTCCTCCCTCTAGACTTGAACCACCAACCTATGAGCCTTCTCTTGACGACGCCTTAGATAAACTACTTGCCATGAGCTTCAGCAGGCCTGAGAACGAGATCACAGCATCAGCAGTTTCACGGCTCACTTTAGAAACACAACCAGAAGTATACGAGGAGACCATAGTGGCGGCGGATCGCGGCGACATTCATCTATACACACACACAGAGAGCGAAATGGGGGACGGGCTCTTGGAGGATCAGTCGGACTGCAGGAGTGATATTGACTGGGCTGACATGGAGCTGAAGATGGCTTATGAAGGACCTGATGGCTCCATGACCCCCATGACTGAAGCAAGCTGGATGGATGACTCTCTCACTCCCTCGTCTTGCCCTGGAACTCCAGACGGCCAAATGGACCTTCCCATGCTTCATATGGCTGGCACAATGGACAGGATCTCAGCCTCAGGACACGTATGGATGAGACTGCAATGCTTGAGAATGCTGTGTGATCTGGAGTTATTCCAAACAAGGCTTGTAGTGATTTGTTTGCCAGCATGTAAATTAAACATTTTAGATAATTGGCTAAAAGTTGTAACTGTTCCTAACTCTGTACCCTAAATTATCCTTCTTCTTATTCTTTAATTTTCACTTTATTTATGGCAAATTGTAACTGTAAGAAAAGCAGATGCACTTGAGTGTTGCTGTGTGTGCACTTGAAAACCAGTGGTACCTCTGTGCACTTGATAACCAGTGTTAACTACCACCATTTTCGTGCTAGAAATGTCTAACGGATTCTGCAACTGGATCGCATCTGAATGCTTCCCTAGATCCCTGCTTGTTGTGATTGGTTTCTTTTGGAAATAAGCACCAATTCTCACAAGGCTTGTGGCATCTCAAGAAGTTTACTGCTGTCTCAGATCAAATCAGTGATTAGACGCACCAAGGAGATTCAAAATGTCCACCCTATGTACCGAGATGGCCTGATACGTAGGAAGATGGGTCCCCTCATTTTCCACAAGAGCAACTCCCAGGACCGGCTCATTGAGGAACTGCAAGGAAAGCTGGGAATAGCCCGTAAAGATCGTCCAAAAAAGCAGCAACCGGACGACTGGCTCACAGAAGGCGTCATCGTCATGTCCAACCCCAAACGCTCACGGGAAGACCACAACAAAGAGGTGGATAAGGTAGACGGGAAGAATTTGCGCATTCAGAAAATTTTATTTCCATTAAATTCCTTTTGCTTAATTGCTTTAAAGTTTCTCTATAATCACCTGCTTCTTTCTTCCTCATTCCTACTTTCCATCTCTTCCTCTCTCCATCTGATTGGTGTCTTACTCTAGATAATCATACCTCCTGAGTCTCCTCTTCCTCAGAGGAAGGTGATCCTACCTCCCCAATCTCCCCCTATCCCTCGCCCCCCTCCTCCTGCTGAGGAACCAAAGCGCCCCACTCCGATCAAATTAGCTCCTGCTCCTATGCCTCCTCCACCACCACCCGCCCCCTCCCCACCACCTGCACCCTCCCCAGCTCCTGCACCCTCCCCCCCTCCAAGAGAGCCTACACCTCCTCCCCAGCCAACTCCACCTCCCGTTCCACCCAAGCCCCCGACCCCTGAACCTGTGAAACTTCCAGCTCCCTCCCCAAAACCCAATCCCACACCCCTGCCCACACCCACCCCGCCACCTGCCTCTGTGACCCCGCCCAAAGTGCTGGCGTCAAAGGGCTGCCAGACGGAGTACGACCCGCTCTTCCCTCCGTTGCAGGTGCAGACGTGCTGTCATTGAAAAAAGCTTCTGTCTTATTGTCCTCTCCTAGAAAAATCACAAAACTTTAATGGATTTGTAAATTGAATGTTGTATGCTTGAGGGCTTGGAGAGATGTGTATGTGTATGTGTTTTGAAAATGTAAAAATGCAGAAAGTTTTGTGTGAAGGGTAGGTTTAGGGGTCGGGTTAGTGCAAAGGGACATAATATACAGTTTGGACAGTATAAAAACCATTACGCCTATGGAGAGTCCCCACAAAGCGAACCAGATTTGTGTGTGTGTGTGTGTGTGTGTGCGCATCCCTCAGTCTTTTGTCCTGGTCATAAATATTAGATGCACATCAGCAGGAGTTTGGACAAAGCATTGGTCTGACAATAATTTGATTGGATTTCAATTCTTTACTAAATTATGCTGTCAGTATCATAACATTTTAAATACATTCACAATTCGTTGTTTTGGGATAATTTTGGGTTAGGGGGTTGACATTACTACAATAAGTACATAGTATGTTCATGCGAAACAGGACTGTAAAATAAAGTGCTATTATATTATCAGTAGTTAGGGTCCGAGCACCGATGGTGTGAGGACCCTATTGGAAATGCTCCGTTTATTATTATATATATATATTTTAAACTGCACTTCAATGTGTTTTTTTTAAGGTTTACGTGCTTAAAAAGCTTCCTGTGTTTTGTGCTTGGGAGTAAACATTTTGTTTTGAAGACTTAATTTTTCTTTTGATTCTCTATCTTTTGTCCTATCTATCTGTAGATCATGGCCCAGGGCAAGGGTCCACACGGACAGGTTAATAAACTAGACAACATGCTGGGCAGTCTTCAGTCTGACCTCCACAAGCTGGGAGTGCAGACGGTTGCTAAAGGAGTGTGTGGTGCCTGCTGCAAACCCATTGTGGGCCAGGTGAGAGTGCCAGAGAGATGCACAAACTTTATCAGAATTGTATGATATAAAGTCACAATTTTAACTTTATAACTCTCAATTCTGACTTTTTTTCTCACAATTGCATGTTTATATCTCGCAATTCTGACTTTGTAACACGCAATTGGGAGATATGAAGTCAGAATTGCATGATATAAAGTCGCAATTGCGTGTTATGAAGTCAGAATTGTGAGATATATACTTTTTTTCTCACAATTGCATGTTTATATCTCGCAATTCTGACTTTATAACACGCAATTGGGAGATATAAAGTCAGAATTGCATGATATAAAGTCAGAATTGTGAGATAAAAATTTGCCATTGTGAGATAAAAAGTCGCAATTAACTTTTAAAATGTTTTATTCTGTGGTGGAAACAAGCTTCCATAGATTTGAGCTTTCAGCTAAGATTATATGTTGTGTGTCTAGTTAGAAAGAGTAGGTCACATCTAAACAAAGGTTGTGTGTGTGTGTTTCTGTACAGGTAGTTACTGCCATGGGGCGCACATGGCATCCAGAGCATTTTGTGTGTACACACTGCCAGGAGGAGATTGGTTCCAGAAACTTCTTTGAGAGGGAAGGACAGCCATACTGCGAGAGAGATTACCACCATTTATTCTCTCCGCGCTGCTACTACTGTAACGGACCCATACTGGATGTGAGAACCAATTTTGTAACTTCATTGATTGATTAATTTGATTTTTCAGTGTGAACAGCAAAAAAAACACATCAAATCTAATGCTTAAGGCGAGACACTACAGGTGAATAGGGTAACATTTTTAACTAGCAGATATCACCATGAAACTTTCCCAGTTTATTACCTACATTAAGATGAGAAAAAAATGTATTACAAGTTTTCTGTAATTTCATGTTTAAATATGCAAATGAGGCATTATCTAATTAAACGGGCTAATTTGCATATATTTAAAAAAACTTAATCTGAGTATTGGATAAAGTCTGGTTAAAAAAAATGTGTTCATTGTGTTTACATATTAGACGGGAATATACAGAGGGATTATGGATATCTACTTTTGTTATCCTGTAAATCAGAATATACTGTCAATAGCCTTAAATAGATTTTCGCCATGTTTTTTGGAATAAATGTTATATAAATCAGGCTAGGAATAACATATTTACAAATCCCTCTGTACATGTCTTCATAATATAACTAGGAACAAGACTGGAAAGTTTGGTGTATATACAGTGGGTAGTACGGAAAGTATTCAGTTTTTCACTCTTTGTTATATTGCAGCCATTTGCTAAAATCATTTAAGTTCATTTTTTTTTTCTCATTATTGTACACACAGCACCCCATATTGACAGAAAAACACAGAATTGTTGAAATTTTTGCACATTTATTAAAAAAGAAAAACTGAAATATCACATGGTCCTAAGTATTCAGACCCTTTGCTCAGTATTTAGTAGAAGCACCCTTTTGATCTAATACAGCCATGAGTCTTTTTGGGAAAGATGCAACAAGTTTTTCACACCTGGATTTGGGTATCCTCTGCCATTCCTCCTTGCAGATCCTCTCCAGTTCTGTCAGGTTGGATGGTAAACGTTGGTGGACAGCCATTTTCACGTCTCTCCAGAGATGCTCAATTGGGTTTAAGTCAGGGCTCTGGCTGGGCCATTCAAGAACAGTCACGGAGTTGTTGTGAAGCCACTCCTTCATTATTTTAGCTGTGTGCTTAGGGTCATTGTTGGAAGGTGAACCTTCGGCCCAGTCTGAGGTCCAGAGCACTCTGGAGAAGGTTTTCGTCCAGGATATCCCTGTACTTGGCCGCATTCATCTTTCCCTCGATTGCAACCAGTCGTCCTGTCCCTGCAGCTGAAAAACACCCCCACAGCATGATGCTGCCACCACCATGCTTCACTGTTGAGACTGTATTGGACAGGTGATGAGCAGTGCCTGGTTTTCTCCACACATACCGCTTAGAATTAAGGCCAAAAAGTTCTATCTTGGTCTCATCAGACCAGAGAATCTTATTTATCACCATCTTGGAGTCCTTCAGGTGTGCTTTCATGTGTCTTACACTGAGGAGAGGCTTCCGTCGAGCCACTCTGCCATAAAGCCCCGACTGGTGGATGGCTGCAGTGATGGTTGACTTACTACAACTTTCTCCCATCTCCCGACTGCATCTCTGGAGCTCAGCCTCAGTGATCTTTGGGTTCTTCTTTACCTCTCTCACCAAGGCTCTTCTTCCCCGATAGCTCAGTTTGGCCGGACGGCCAGCTCTAGGAAGGGTTCTGGTCGTCCCAAACGTCTTCCATTTAAGGATTATGGAGGCCACTGTGCCCTTAGGAACCTTAAGTTGTAACCTTGGCCAGATCTGTGCCTTGCCACAATTCTGTCTCTGAGCTCTTCAGGCAGTTCCTTTGACCTCATGATTCTCATTTGCTCTGACATGCACTGTGAGCTGTAAGGTCTTATATAGACAGGTGTGTGGCTTTCCTAATCAAGTCCAATCAGTATAATCAAACACAGCTGGACTCAGATGAAGGTGTAGAACCATCTCAAGGATGATCAGAAGAAATATAAAAGAGTTAAATATATGAGTGTCACAGCAAAGGGTCTGGATACTTAGGACCATGTGATATTTCAGTTTTTCTTTTTTAATAAATGTGCACTGCAAAAATATCAACAATTCTGTGTTTTTCTGTCAATATGAGGTGCTGTGTGTACAATAATGAGGGAAAAAAATGAACTTAAATGATTTTAGCAAATGGCTGTAATATAACAAAGAGTGAAAAATTTAAGGGGGTCTGAATACTTCCCGTACCCACTGTAGGTGCTACTGAAGTGGAGATTTTGGACTTGGAGTATGAGAGAAAAGTCATTTTGAGAAAATGGGCTTAATATCAGCCAATGAGATTGTGCATTTAGAGTTAAATCCCCCCTTTAACTTTCACGATTGGTTGCTGATAAAAAGGAAATGAGCATATTTGGATCCGACAGCATTGTACAGGAGAGAGAGAGCTTTCTAACAGTATATGTGATGACAGGGTGCAGACTGTGATCGCGGAGCAGCGGGATAATTTACAAAGCCAACTTTTGTTGAATTTAGGAGAAATCTACAGACGCAAACAGACAAAGTATAGTAAAATAAAGACCTAAATGTGTATTTCTGACTTTTTTTTCACCACAAGTCTGAAAGAAGACATGATATTGAAGACAAATATCCCCAAATCTCAAAACTGAGCAGTAAAAAAAAAAAAAAAAAGATGTTTTTGCCTGCCGTGTCTCACCTAAAGTGAGGGTTATTACCCAGTTAGAGTCATTACTACAATAAGTACATAGTATGTTCATGCGAAACAGGCCTGTAAAATAAAGTGCTACTTTATTATTATAGTAATTATATATTTGTTTAGAAATTAGTTCCTGTGGTAATTGACAGCCTGTTACAGATGTTAAAGCGAAACATTAACCCCCCCCAAAAAACATGTTCATTTTTCTCACCTCACAGAAAGTGGTAACGGCGCTGGACAGGACGTGGCATCCTGAACACTTTTTCTGTGCCCAGTGTGGGGCGTTCTTTGGTCCTGAAGGCGAGTAAACACATAGCTACATTTTTTATTTTTTTTTATTTTTATTATTGCACACTTATTATAAATCCATCTTTGTTCTTCAGGGTTTCATGAGAAGGATGGGAAGGCGTACTGTCGTAAAGACTACTTTGACCTCTTCGCTCCTAAATGTGGCGGCTGTGCTCGTGCCATCCTGGAGAACTACATCTCTGCCCTGAGCTCGCTCTGGCATCCAGAGTGTTTTGTGTGCAGGGTGAGTGAAACATAATGAAGAGTATTCATTTTTGGTTGGTTTGTTGCTTTGGTTTTGGAAATACCCTTCCAGTTCAAAGTTTCGAGTCATTACATTATGGAGAAGTCTCTTCTGCTCACCAAGGCTGCATTTATTTTATTAAAAATACAGTAAAAACAGAAATATTGTGAAATATTATGACAATTTAAAAATAATAGTTTTCTATGTGAATATATTTTAAAATGTAATTTATTCCTGTGATCAAAGCTGAATTTTCAGCATCATTACTCCAGTCTTCAGTGTCACATGATCCTTCAGAAATCATTCCAATATGATGATTTGATGCTCAAGAAACATTTCTGATTATTATCAATGTTGACCTGCTTAATATTTTTGTGAAAACCATGATACACTACCATTCAAAAGTTCAGGCCAGTTTTTAAAAAATAAATGAACCAAAGTGGCAGTAAAGACATTTATAATGTTACAAAAGATTTATGTCCGTTTCAAATAAATGATGTTCTTTTGAACTTTCTATTAATCAAAGAATCCTGAAATAAATGTATCATGTACAGCACAACTGTTTTCAACATTAATAATCATAAATGTTTCTTGAGCATTTTCATAAAAGAAGGATCATGAGACACTGAAGACTGTAATTATGCTGAAAATGCAGCTTTGCATCACAGGAAATTACAGTTATTTAAAAAACAGTTATTTAATAATATTTCACAATATTACTGTGTTTTTTATTTAAAAAATGCAGCCTTTTTTTAATTTCTTTTTAAAAAAAGAATTTTTTATTGAATTTTCAAAATTACAGAATTCAATATCAAGTTTTTGACATTTCTTTTACACATTTTGTTAGTATAACTTGAAACACAACAATGATTTAAATAAAAAGGAGAAAAAAACGTAAAAAATAAAGGGCATCACAAACATATGTTAAATTAATTTAGCAGAGATACAGATCTTTGGGCTTTTAGATTTTTTTAAAAACTTTACAGACTCTAAATACATTTTGAAGGCTGCTTTAATATGAGCAAACTTGTTTTTTGAGTTACTCCCTTTAGTTTGATGAATATAACATTTTCCTAATAACAAAAACAAATCGATAACATATATATATATTTTTTTTTTTTGGAAAAGTCATATTCATCAAATAAATGCAGCCTTGGTGAGCAGAAGAGTCTTCTTTCAGAAAACAGTAATAAATCGTAATTATTCCACACATTTGTAAGTCAGTACTTTAATGAGTAAAGGTGTGTTTTGTGTGTGTTTCAGGAGTGCTTCACACCCTTCATCAACGGCAGTTTCTTCGAGCACGACGGTCAGCCCTACTGTGAGGTCCATTATCACTCGCGCCGCGGGTCGCTGTGTTCCGGCTGTCAGAAGCCCATCACGGGCCGCTGCATCACCGCCATGGGCAAGAAGTTTCACCCCGAGCATTTCGTCTGTGCCTTCTGCCTGAAGCAGCTCAACAAGGGCACCTTTAAAGAGCAGAACGACAAGCCTTACTGCCAGGGCTGCTTCATCAAGCTGTTCAGCTAGAGTGTGTGTGTGTGTGTGTGTGTGTGTGTTGAGTATGATTTAGTGGAAAGTTTGCCTGTTGTGTGAGTGTGTGTGTGTGTGTATTTGTCGTTCAGGTTTATGTGTCTGACTCTCGACATCCCTACATGACGTTGCTGGTCAGGTTGAAAAGATGGTGAAGTGATGCATGCTCTCAAAAGCCAGGTTGTTTTTAAGAGGGTATTAGAGGAAAGTTCAGGAGATGTTTGAACTAGTGTGTTTTTTTGAGAAAGTGTGTGAAAAATGTATTCTGCTCACTGGTTGAGCTGCAGGGAAACTTGTTTGATGAAGAGAACGGTTCTGGAGGGATGATGGGAAATGAAAGTTTGAGACACAATCAAGTGAGATAAAACAACAACTGGAAATCAACCGAATAACCAACTTGAGCCAATAGTTGCTGGGTGAATTTCATGAACAAATATCCAGGTCATATATCAGCCCCAAACCAGAAGGAAAAATAAGAAATTATATTTTGCGGTAAAAACATTTTAGGACTATTAAGAACTTTTTTTTTTTTTGTGCCATTATTTTCAGAAAAATAAAAAAAATGTCCATCCAAATTCTCATTATTGTGATGCAATAATGTCTAATATAATAAAAAATCTGTCCAATAACAATATTTTTATTATTATTTTAAATTTGAATAAAACAAATAATGCCATTGTCATGTGTATTTGTTGTTAATAGTCCTAAAATAGGCTTCATTTTCTTTTAAGCGAAATTTAATCTAATGTTATTTATTGCAAATTCTTTGTATTCTGGAGTGAAATATGACCCTGGACGTGTTCTTGACACATTTGTAGGCTTTACCTGGTTATGAAAACGTCTATTTGCTGCATTTGCGTCATTTTAACATTGAATTCCACCTCGACGAATTGCTACTTTTAGTGCCTTGTTTTATATTACAAATTTGACTGATTTTAAAAGACTTTTAAACTATATACTAAACATGTAGTTTTGCATACAAGAAGATATAACATGATATTTCTAATCTGTGTTGAAGTTGTATTTTATTAAAGGAATATATGGGGTTAAATACAACTGGACGGCATAAGATTACCACAGAAAATCATTTCATCAAAAATCATCAAAGGAAATATGTATTTACAGCCAGTTTTGAAAGTAGTTAACTATGATATATGATCCATTTTTTATATATATACATATAATTAACCCATAATATTCCTTTGAATGCACCAGTCACATGAAATCTTGGGAAATGTTTTGTAATAATAAATGACTGTATAGGTTTTTATTCACAAAACAATTACTACACAACCACTGATGATTCTAATCATCCTAGAAGTCAAAGATGTGATATTGTTCATCTAAATAGCTGTGACAATATTGTGCAATTTTCAACCCTTGATTTGAATGGAAATGAATATCCGATATTGTCTTGCTCATTCTAGGCAATATTGTAACTGCTGTATCATGATATTGTGATATTATAGTATATTAATCCTTTTTTCTTTCTCTCTCTTTCATTGTTGCATGGAAGTCTTAAGTGTCTTTCAATAATTTTAAAGGGCAAGTTTTGAAAACTTGCTTTGAAGTTTCAGATGGGTGAACTGATGAACACTTTCTTGTATGTTAAGAAACATGTCGTCACTGGAATAGAAGTGATTTTTGCGATCAAGAGTATTAAATCTATATATGCGGTCCCTGATATCTGTTGTAATGGTGCGGCTTTCTGGATGCCTGATTGCAAATATGATTTATTGGATGCATTGGCCGAATATATACCAGCAAGTGTTTATTATATGAAAGCTTTTATATGACCCGATGTGCCAGAGATCTGTACATGTGATTCAGTCTCAGAACACTACTTTGAAAGTAGAGGATAATTGCTTTATTAAATTCACTTTTCTTTGATAACTCACTTGTAATAATCCGTCCTGTCTTTTGCTGTTCGTTTTGCTCCTAATCGCTTTGTGCCAAAAGAACGTGCGGTGGAAATCTAGGGATCACATGATGTCCTTTATCTGTTTTAATCACACATTTACACTGGTCGAATGTTGTGCCTTTTTGTTTATTTTGAGATTTTCTATCATATAAATCGATCTGAAGCTTTTCTATTTCTGTTCATGAGTGTTTTAGTATCCCTTTTCAAATTTTATCATATACCCAATGTGAAAACATCTATGCATATTTTTTTTTCTCCTGTAACACTGTCACATTTTGTTCTGTGAGTATCGGTTACTGTTTCAATTCATGCAATTATATGCAAATAAATCTGGTGTTTTAATGCACTGAATATTTTCCTCTTGATGTTGTTTTATTATTATTATTATTATTAAAATAATATACTAACAATGTTGCCTTGACATTTGTACACAAGACAGTACACTAAATCCTCACGTCTTTTTGACGACACTTTATAGGTTTTTTGTTTGCTAGTTTTTTATTTTATTATTATTTATTTATTTTACTGGGTCTCTTTCATTTTAATGTTTATTGATAAAAAAAGAAAACAATATAAAATAAACAGCTTTTAATAAAATTAAGAGAAAAAGTTTTAGACCCCATTTAAAATCTTTGACCAGTGGCGCCCTCTAGAGGCGCTATGCGGAAATTACAAACTCAAGCCCTGAGAAGCACGTGGCTCTTGAGGACGGTAATGACTCCGGAAGTGACGTCTTAAATCCTTTCCAGATCGAGGCCGGCAAGATGGCGGCGGACACGCAGGTTGGTGTGATTTGAACCGCTGCTGCATGATCATTAAAACACAAACTTTTCTTCTGCATCTCACCACTTTCTTATGAGTTTTCACATAAAGATGGCGTGTGATCTGCGAGCGCGTGATGTTCAGACACACCAGAAAGCGCTGTGCACGCGCGCTAGTGCGTGAATGTTCATTAATAACGACAAACTGAGCATTAACGATGGCTGAATTGCATAATAAGCACATTTATTATTCTTCTACTGTAATGTGAGAGAGATTGAGACTCTTGTAAGTGTGTAACCCACTTAAATGCGTATCTGCTGATCTCAAACACGCATTCACCTCAGTTTTCATTAAGAAAGTGCTAGAAGTACCATGTTTTGTGGACATGGTATCATGGTAAAAACATGTTTTTTGAACATATAACACCGTATTATCATGATGATCTTCAAAATGCAGTGTAACTATACTGTGGTACACAAAACAAACTGGCCAAACAATCACCTTTACCACGGTAATCATACATATCGCCTAAAATACTTATGTACAATTATAATAAATGAATATCCTTCTGTCAGTATATGATGCTTTCTAAATCGTTGTCATTTTTATTGCGTTGTTTTAGAACAGCGATGACTAATACGATGTCATCTCGAGCTTTAACATAGTAACAATAAACGTAGTGATAAGTATTGCAGTGGAAACAATGTTTACCATGATAAGCTTTTGCAAGTTGTGTGTTAAGATGGTAGAAACAGACCCAGATTTAAAATATAACTCCAATACATGATTATGATGTAATATGATATACATGTTTTTATTTAGATCAGCTGTGCTCTGATTGCTGTTGTTTGTGTGTTTGCAGGGGCAGGTTTCAGACACACTGAAGAGATTCGCTGTGAAAGTCACTTCATCCAGCATTAAAGAGCGCAAGGAAATTCTTGGAGAATTGAAGGAATGTGTGAAAGGAAAGGGTGAGTTGATCTATTGCTGTATCAGACTAAAGGAATAATATGATTTTTCAGTTGCGGTCTAGCTCCAAAAGTCACATAAAAACACTGATAAAGCTTCATAACAGTTGTCCGTACCACTCTAAGTCATCAAAGGTCATACAAAAGTTTGGGGTCAGCAATATTTTTGTTTGTTGTCTGAATGTGTTTGAAAGAGGTCTCTAATGCTCATCAAATACAGTAAAAACTGCAATACTGTGAAGTATTTTAAAAGTTTATATGTGAATATATTAGTGGTGGGAGAAAAAATCGATCCATCGATGCATCGCGATTCTCTCTCCAACGATTCTGGATCGATTCTGAGAATTTCAGAATCGATTCTGAGCTTAGTTTTTTACCAGATGTGCGATGACGCTGAGTTTGCTTTAGAAACACCCGTCTTCTGCTTGCTAACAATTCCTCACACACGCACACAACTCGAACCTTCCGTAAAATAATCTTTCATAAAGTTCGGAAAGGTTGAAGCGAATTACAAGGACATTCACAGGCTTCATTGCACAGGATGCACTGTGAGAGACGCGCGCTTGTTTTGATGTTACACTTAAAGTGTGCTGTCTCGCCCGTCTGTATTTTCCTTACAAATGCTCTACGAAGTCATCATTTATGTGGTTTGGAATGCAGTGGACTTATATATTTAAAATATGAATCTCACTAACAGAAGGCTGCTTTCAATTTTAAATGCTGACGCACGCTTTGTTTGTGTACGAGACTGCTCGCGCAAGCGGCTGTGCGACTCCGTGTAAGTGGTTTAATATACTTGTGCAAAATGAACGTAAACACAGCCAGTTATGTCTTAAGGGATTAAACGGACAGGACAAACCACATTACTTCTTATATTTCAAAAGAGATCCGAGCGTGAATGCAGCTTAATAGATCTCCCGCAGTCTATGTCATAGTAAAATACAAAAGTACGATGAAGAAAAATCACTCACAGTTCTTGAATGGAAAATGTTCAGATAATCTTAAATACTGAAAGCACTCTTTGTTTGTTGTTTGCCATGTTTCTTTGCTCCTCTTTATTATTTGCTACTTGCTTGTATGGTTTGAAGTTATATAAGTTTAAAATTCTTAAAATACAACTGTTTTAATGATTTTTTTTAATTTGTAATTATTTTTTAAAAAGTACTTAATTACTTATGTAAACTAATGAATTAATAAGGGGGGAAAAGTAGATAAAGAATCGATCTGGAATCGGATCGTGACCTCCAGAATCGGAATCGGATCGGATCGTGAGGTGACTAAAGATTCCCACCTCTAGAATATATTGTAAAATGTAATTTATTCCTTTGATCAAAGCTGAATTTTCAGCATCATTACACATTAAAGAACGCTAAAAAGACATCATACAGAAGACATTAAAGTAAGCGATAATGCCTTTGTTTATAGAGTGATTTGCCACCGAAGCCAGTGAAATTAAGCGCAGGCAATATAAAACATGTAATACTTATGAGTTCGGACACATCACTGTCCTTCCACTGAATGCCTTTCACAACTGTTTTGATAATGTCGGGTATGGAAAATATATATAACCTTTATTTAAACAGGAAATGTCCCATTGAGAGACAGTCTCTTTTACAAGGGAGTCTTGTATAGCACAATTGTCAACCATGAGCTGAAAAACAATAAATTACGTAAATTAAAATACAATACAGATTTACACAAAGTTAACAAAATATTTACATAGAAAAAGAAAAAAATGCAATGAGTTTAAAATATATAAACAAACGAAATAAGGACTAAAGGTCGAGATCTACCTCCCATTAATTAAAACAAGTGCACATGTCCGTCAGCATGTCAGATATTCTTAAGGAAATTAGCGCACCAATCTTAAAGGGATACTCCACTTTTTTTGGAAATAGGCTCATTTTACAACTCCCCCAGAGTTAAACAGTTGAGTCTTACCGTTTTCGAATCCATTCAGCCGATCTCCGGGTCTGGCGGTACCACTTTTAGCATAGCTTAGCATAATGAATTGAATCGGACAAGACCATTAGCATCTCTCTCAAAAAAATGAACAAAGAGTTTCGATATTTTTCCTATTTAAAAAAACTTGACTCTTCTGTAGTTTCATCGAGTACTAAGACCGACGGAAAATGAAAAGTTGCGATTTTCTAGGCTGATATGGCTAGGAACTATACTCTCATTCCTGCGTAATAATCAAGAAACTTTGCTGCCGTACCATGAGTCCAGCAGGCGTAATGATATGACGCAGCGCCTGAAAATAGTCCCCAGCTCAGTAGCCTATTATCAGGCGGCATGCGCTGCGTCATATCATTACGCCTGCTGCACAAATCGGAATTGAAAAGATCAGATTTCATGTGGTTTGTGCTGTTCACACTGTCATGAGAAAAACAGATCTGAGCCACATTTGAGCAAAACATTCAGATTTACCTGCAGTCTGAACGTAACCTAATATGCTGATTTGCTGATCAAGAAACATTTCTGATTATTATCAGTGTTAAAAACAGTTGAGTTGCCTCATATTTCTGTGGAAACCTTGATACGTTTTATTTTTTAGGATTATTTGATCAATCAAAAGCTCAGTAGAACAGCATTTATTTGAAACAGAAATCATTTGTAACATTATATATGTCTTTTGTCACTTTTTGTTCAATTTAATGTGTCCTTGCTGAATAAAAGTATTAGTTTCATTAAAAAACATTAAAAAAAAATCAACAGTAGTGTATGTTAACATTTACACATGCACATATTCAGAAGTTTCGGTCATAAAAGTTTGGGATGACGTGAGAGTGAGAAAATTACAGAGTTTTGTCTGAACTGTTTGAAGTCTGTAATTGTTTGTGGTTAAATTCTCTTTTCAGACCTTCCTGAGCCGGCCATCAAAGGACTGTGCAAACTCTTCTATCTCACCCTGCACAGATACAGGTGTGTGTGTGTGTGTGTGTGTGTGTGAGAGCGATCTCTTCACATCTGTCCATTAAAGCAGGGGTTTCCATCTTTTAGAGGCTACGGACCATCAAATACGATCATCCTCGTGACCCTCATCAGAAATTTTAAGGCAGCTATAGATACATGTTCATATATAAAGGCCCAATTTATTTAAATTTCAGATGTATACTATACCATTTTAAAGTATTATTTTGAAAATATTTTTAAGTTTGCTTTCTACTCACTACAGTACTCTATTTATTTATTTAAAAAAAAAATGTTTTATGTATTTATTTATTTAAATTCAAACTTTATAGTTCACTCATTTATTTAAATCACATTTGTAATATTTATTTATTTTAAACACATTATTTTTTACTTATACAATTTCTAATAATCTAATTTGTAGTATTTTTTTCATTTACTTTTTTTAATTATAAAAATATAATTTTTAACAAATAATTTAATTTAATTTTTAATTTAACTATTTATTTAATTTATCATTTGAACCTTTTTAATTTTTTTTTTTTTTAAAAACATCCAAAACTATATTTTTCTCTAAACTCTTCCACGGACCTCCTTGGACCCCCCTTCATTAATGAGACCATGTTATGCCCTTTTACAAAGTTTTGATATTGTTTTTGGACTGTACGAAATAGATTTTCATGTATGAATGTTCAAAAAACACATTATTTTCCCCATATTATCCATTGTTGCGGCTTCTCTCTTCCCAGTCTGTCAGTAACGCTCTGTTTAGTTCCTCTCTCTATGAAGCCCCTTCTTCTGAAAAGCACACTGTGCTCTGATTGGTCGGCTGGAGCAGTGTGTTGTGAATGGTCGAGTGCTTTGAGTGTGTTTGGGAAATGTCCCGACCCTTACCATAACCGCCAGTTTCAACACACTACTAAAGCCCCTTTCACACAGAGATTCCGGAAAATACACGGATAAAGTGACCCGGGATTTGACCCGGGTTCGTTTGATTTTGGTCATTCACACTGCCAGTGATTTTCCGGAATCAGAGAGTGCGTTCACACACAACCCGTAAAAATGCCGTAAAGACACGTGACATCGATGTGACTTGTAATCTCAGCATGCGTCTTAAGTTTGCTTATGAGCTGCGATCTCTCTCTCGAGAAACCACGCCTGTGCGTTGTTTCTCTGATTCTCTCAAATCACGTTTCTCTGATTCGATCATAAACTTGCGCATTACGTACCGTTTCACAGCTGGAGAACGAGCCCGGCTTCAGCGTCATCACTACGATACGGCATTATTACGGCTTTTGTTCACACAGCGCGCGTTCCGGGACTGAACACGGCAATGTTACTAGGTCCCGACCCGGCATCGATCCCGGCATAAATCCCGGGTCGAGTTTGCGTTCACACAGAAGTAGGGCTGTCAAAATTGCTCAAAAATGACGTTCGAATATTCCCTCTAAAAAACACACGAATATTCGAACTATTCGAACATCTGGTTGCGCATTTTTTCAATGGCGCGCATTACGTCAATAACAGGACAAATTAATACAAAGAGACATACATAACTTGTATAGGTAGTTAATTTAAGTTTAAACATATTTGACAATGTATTACCAACACAAAACCAAGTAAATAAACTAATGGCCAAGACCGCAGACCTCAGTCTCGCTCACTCGCAGGCACTCTCTCTCTCTCGCGCGCCCTCGCGCTCACGCTCTCTCTGCTCATAGCGGTTTAAATGAACAACAATAAGCACATGTTGAGTGCTGATCAAGAGTTTTGTGCAAGCAATTTAAGGTCGCGACTCTTGCCCCAAATATAGCAGGCTTCATTCAGTGATTGAAACAAATGTATTAACATTAATTGAAGTTTTACAGTATAGAACCGACATTGAACGCTCCGAGCGAGCTGTGCTGTGGTAAACATGGAACTTTTCTGTTTAACTTTAAATAAAATGAGGCACATAATTCCGAGAAATGTGACAACAAAGAACTTTTACCCTGAGGTTCATAAAAAATAAAGTGCTATTAAAAAAGAAAAAGGCTACTTACATTATTGGTGCTTGTATTAAAAAAAGGAAAAACTGACTGCAATTTATTCCATTGTCTTTTAGTGCACTGTCAACTTTCAGCAGTGACGCTGTGCTAGACAGTGTGACCTGTCCCTCAAGCCTTGTTTATACTCGACGCGTCCGCACGAGCGCGAATCGCCCCCTATCGTTTCAAAGAATAGTACAACGGCGAGCGCGTCGAGTATAAACGCCTCGTCCGTTTGGGGGAGGTGCGCGCGCAGTTTGCGGAGACTCGCGCTGCGGAGACAGGCGAAAGTATAAACAAGGCTTCAGAAAGCGCGCGCGCCCACTCGCAAAGCAGACAGCCGCGCCTCTGCTTCCGCGGGCGTGTTTTTCCATATTCGAAATTCACATTCGAATATTAATTTTCACGTTCGAATTTCTGTTTTTTAAAACTATTCGAATATATATTCGAATTTAGAATATTCGTTGACAGCCCTACACAGAAGGCGCTCTGGCAATTTGCCGGCAATTTGCCGGGTTCAAAGCGCTGTGTGAAAGGGGCTTATCTAACTCAACCAGGCCCCGCCCCTTTATTCTGCGTATGAATTATTTAAATGAGGAATATTGTGACGTGTCCTCTTTAAAACATGCAAGAGTGTTCTTCTGATGACGGTGGATTTGATTTGTCTTCTCAGGGATGCCGCATCTCGGCGAGCTTTGCTCTCGGTCATCGAAGTGCTCATCCAATCACAGCCTGATGCCATTGCGAGCAACCTCCCCCCCGGTCTGCTCAGCTGTGGGGTGGTCAGCAGGGGCGTGATGCCTGGGTAAGTGACTGCACAAATCTTATCATTATCAGATGCAAATTTACCCGAGCTACGATCTATACGATATAATGTAAAAAATCCCCCAGGAAGAGCACAGCGTCAGGAGCCTTCTGCGCCCTGCCATGGACCTGTTTGATCGTTCGGACTGTGTTTCCCACCGCAGACAAGAGAGAAGGTGCCAACTGGAAGAAACTGGTCAGTTGCATTTATGTCTTTATTAAAGGGGTGGTATAATGCCCTTTTCACAAGATGTAAAAATAAGTCTCTGATGTCCCCAGAGTGTGTATGTGAAGTTTTAGCTCAAAATACCCCACAGATATTTTTATATAGCATGTTAAAGTTGTCACTTTTTGAGGGTGAGCAAAACGCACCGTTTTTGTGTCTGTCCCTTTAAATACAAATGAGCTGCTGCTCCCGGCACAGGGGGCGGAGCTTCAACAGCTTGTGTCCTGAAAATTTCAACAACTTTTAGCCTTTTATGTTCAAACCGGAGTCAGACAAAGATGGAGAGACTCAAAGAGAAGTGACAACATGTAGACAGCATTTTTGATTGGTTAGTTGTTGAATTTTTGCAGCTTATGTGTCATTGATTACCATATTCTGTCATTAAAATCTATAAATGGTGTTCTGGGGGCGGGGTTTATGTAAATGTTATGGTTTGTGATGCCACTAACCCAGGTGGAAGCTCGTGTAGTTCCTACCAGCCGTTTGTTGTAGTCCTTAAAAAGTGATTTCTTTAAAAGCAAATATCTTCCTTTGCTTTGAACTTTGAGCATTGTAACTTTGCAGATGTTGTTTATGCTCAAACAGCAACATTACCCACTAACTAAAGTTAAAAAAGTGAAATCATAATCAACCACCCCTTTAATCATAGCTTAGTTTAGCCATAGTTGTAAACCTGAATGGCCTTCTTTTTATTTAATGTTTTTGAGATCTCTACATTCATCCAATCATATTCTCTCTTATCCTATCAGGTTGAGGTTCAGAGTTTGCTTCTGGCTGAGGCAGTGGGCGGAGCCTCTGGGAACGCACTCAAGTCAATCAGCAAACGCTTTAACAAGCTGTGGAAGGAGGTAACGCTAAATTAATTCAGTCTGATGTCTCATACAGTGTCGTTTAAAAATGTAGGCTCGGTAAGATTTATTTGATAAAAATATTGTAATCTTGTGAAATATTTTTGCAGTTTAAAATAACTGTTTCCTATTTAAATACTTGTAAATGTAATTTATATCCTGTGATCAAAGCTGAATTTTCAGCATCATTACTCCAGTCTTCAGTGTCACATGATCCTTTAGAAAACATTCTAATATGTAATATGATACATATTTATCATATCTAATATATGCTGATTTGATGCTCAAGAAACATTTCTGATTATTTTCAATGTTTAAAACAGTCGTGCTTCTTCATATTTTTGTGGAACTGTGATGCATTTTTTTCCCGGGATGCTTCGATGAATAGAAGGTTAAAAAAGGACAGCGTTTATTTGAAATGAAATCTTTTGTAAATTTATAAGTGCTTACTGTCTTTTTTGATCAGTTTAATGCATCCTTTCTGCATCAACCTATATCATTTTTAAAAAAGTACAGCCTTTAGTTTTATATTGATGAACTTTGTCTTTGTTTGTGCAGACCCCGGGTCTGGTGGATCAGTACATGAGCGCTCTGCTGAGTCTGGATCAGAGCTGTGTGTCTGTGCCTCTGCTGGGACTGTGTGTGGACTTCTGCACTGCGCAGAAAGACATCGCCACCATCAACAAACACAAGGTGATAAACTCAACCTCTCCCATGCTTCACATGCCATGAGCTTCTGTTTCAGTGTTGATTTAGTATTTATATATGTTTCAGTATTTATTCATATTTTGATTTAGCTTTTATTGTGATATGTTGAGTTTTAATTTTAGTTTAATTTAGTAAATTTTTTTGTTATTTTGATGTGCTTTTGTCTTTTTTTTTTCTTTTTTAGATTTGGCTTTAATTTATTTTAGTTTAAGTCATTTTAGAACTTCCACTTCAATCATGACAACTCACAAAATAGTTTTAGTATGTTATTGAATATGGGAATGTTAATATATTTGGTCTTGGTGGACTCGATCTGCTGCTGTTGATTCCTGCTGCAGAGCAAGTGTGGTCTTGCTACTACTAATAGATACACAGACACGCTGCTGTGAGCATGTAAGATATGCTGCTGCGTCAGCCCCTAATAGTCGACTAAATGTTAGTTGACTAGTGAGCCCCTTTCACACAGAGATTACGGATAATACACGGATTTATCGAGGGATTTGTCCCGGGATCGTTTGATTTTGGTTCATTCACACTGCCAGTGATTTTCCAGAATCTGTGGGTGCGGACACATCCCGTAAAGATCCCGTAAAGACATGTGACGTTGGGATGTGTTGTAGAAAGGCCAGTCTAATCTTCCACTACCGCTCTTTCCATTGAAGTCGTGCACTTGGTGGATTATTTATGCAGCGTCTTAAGTTTACTAATGATCTGCGCTTTCGATCTCGAGAAACCACGCTCAAGCATTTTTTTCCGAATTCAGTCGTACACTAACGCATCGCGAATGATCTCAGCTTCAGCGCGGATAGTAATGAGCTCTCTGGTCTCTGCGTCATTCCAGTTTGCAGAATTTTTTTCGTTCTTTCTTTGTTGATGACGAACACAAACTTTCTTCTAAGAGCAACAGAGTCGTGCGATGGCACGTGCGTCATCACTTCGACACACCCTTTACGGCATTGGTCCTGGCTTTTGTTCACACAGGGCCTGTTCCGGGACTGATCCCAGCAATGTTACTAGATCCCCATCCTGGCATCGATCCCGGGACGTGTTTGCGTTCACACAGAAGGCACTCTAGCAATTTTACAGCAATTTCCCAGGATCAATACAATATGCTCATACAAGCATATAATTGCCTCACAGGCATACTCTGTCTATAGAAAGCTTGAAGTGTCTACTCTTAAATGAACCAATTCGAAAATAAATATTCTCTGATTATGTAATCTGTATGAAACGTGCATTTCTCGCGTCCACTATACTGCGGAGATGGCCAGTCAGCAGCCGAAACTGACTCAGAAAACACTAGTTTACAAATAGTTTTTTTTTTTACGTCTCTTTGCTGTTTTTCAGACTCGTTCATAATAATTGCTTTTTACTTTTACCGGTACCCCCTCCCCCCGTATACATGTAAGTAATTTAATTATGTAAACGTGCGATTAATCGACTATTCACTTGAATGACTACTAGTTGAAGAATCTTTAGTCGGGGGCCGCCCTAATTAGACATAAATCCCATAGCAGATCTAGGCAGGTGGAACTGGGGGAGGTGGAGGTTTTCAGAGGAATTCTAGTCTACAGCAAGCAATGAACCAGACTATTTAAAGCCCGGGACACACCAAACCGACACCAAAGAACTAGCGCTGATGAAAGCCGACTGTGTTGTCGACTGGCGTCGCCTGCGTAGGGGGAAAGCTGCACTTGAACACACCAAGAGAACTACAGCCGACTGTCAGCTTGAATGCGCGTTCTGCGCCTGTGTGTAAATGTCGAATCGGTCGAATAAAAGCCGACGAGGACCAATTTCAGCCGACTGTGTGGAACCGTGCGGAACACACTGAGAAAACTTAGTCGGCCGACGCACTAAAACTGCCCGATGGCCGACCGTCGGCTTGGTGTGTCCAGGGCTTAAATGTTGAGCAGCAAGCTCATTGGCTGCATGCGGTAATGATGTGATTGCTCTCAGATTGCATGTAAAGGCCCTATCAACCTGCGCCCTCTAGAGTTTCATGACGGAACTAGATTTTATTTCAGTCAGTAGCCAAGGCATCATTTTAAAAGTTTTACGTTTTCTTTTTACTTTTATTTAATTCGACAAAAACTATTTTTAATAATTGTACTTTTATTTAACAAAATCAACGCTGTTCTGTTTTAGGCGGCTCTCTTGGACCTGTACATGAAGACGGTCCTCATGAGTAAGACCAGACCACATCCGCACATACTGGTGAGAATCTGTGTCATGGCTTTGTTGAGTCAATACTCTTTGCAGTGTCGAGATCATAAAACCTAAAGCTGAATGTGTGTTTTCAGGAGAAGAGCGCCTCGATGCTTCGTCACATGTCTCACTCTGAGTTTAAGGAGCAACTGCTGCCCACGTTACAGAAAGCTCTGCTGCGCAGCCCCGAGAACTCCATTCAGAGTGAGTGAGATGCTACGGCTATCACACACTACCTCACACTATCATTCATTATCACACAGATGCATCATGATATCATCATTACTGCTCAGAACAAATGTGACCCTGGATCACAAAACCAGTCACAAGTCGCACGGGTAAATTTGTGGCAATAGCCAACAATATGGGTAAGGGTCAAAAGTATTGATTTTCTTTTATGTAAATTTTTTACCATAAATATATAATATATAAATAATATATACATGTATTTTTGTGAGTGAATGCAGCACAATCGCCAACATAAATGGACAACTTTAAAGGAGATTTTCTCAATGTTTCGATTTTTTTGCACCCTCAGATCCCAGATTTTCATAATAGTTGTATCTCGGCCAAATATTGTCCTATCATAACAGAACCACACATCAATGTAAAGCTTATTTATTCAGCTTTCAGATGATTTATAAATGTCAGTTTAAAAAAATTTACCCTTGTGACTGATTTTGTGGTCCAGGGTCACAAATGATTATGACATAATGTTACTGTCAGTGTCACTTTAGTACAATTGAAATACTATTATAGTTTTTATTAATATTTTGAATTATACATTTTTTTAATATTTATTAATCTGTTAATAAATTAAATACAACTGTTCCTTGGTAGTTCAGGTTCATTTAATAATATGAACAGACACAACTTTTGATTTTAATTATGAATTAGTAATTGTTCAAATTAGAAGTATTTTTTATATTAACTAACATAGTTAACTAATTAAGTCTTTTTTTATTAATATTTATTTCAGCTTTAGTTATTTTAGTACAAGTGAGACTAAAATAAAATGAGAAATGTGTGTGTATATGTGTGTGTGTGTGTGTATATATATATATATATATATATATATATATATATATATATATATATATATATACCGTAAATAATATTATTTCAGTTAATGTTTATTTTATTTAAACAACGAAATATTTTGTATGGTTTTAGTTAAATATAATAACCCTGGTTAGTTTTAACTATTAAAAGGACAAATATAACAAAATTATATAGTTAAAAAAAAAAGAGTATTTCTTCCAGTCCATTGATAAGTGCTTTTGTTTATAGAAATGCTCACATGAAACATATAGATAGTGTATTAGTTTCAATTGCAGGAATAGTTTTTTTTGTTTGTTGGAAACCTCTTGTCTACCAAGCATGAACAAGATATTACTACTTTACTGATTGTTAATTTCTGAATAATTCTGAATATGTCCATCTCTGTTGTCTGTCTTTCCTCCAGCGATCTCCTCCATGTTGGCGTCTCTCACACTTGACCTGAGTCAGTATGCGCTGGACATCGGGAAGGGCATCTCCAGTGAGTCGCCGTCGTCAGTATGATCGAGAGGTTGGTCTGAGGCGTCACATGCAGGTTTAATGTGATGTGTGTGTGTGTGTGTTTCAGGTCAGCTGAAGGCCAATAACCCAGAGCTCATGGACCAGGCGGTGGCGGCCCTTCAGAATCTGGTCCAACAGTGCAGCGACCCGAGCGCCGTCCAGGACCTCGTCAAACACCTCTTTGCCATCCTCGGAGGTCAGTGAGGTCAAGGTTTCAACGGTCATGTACTCTTAAAATTATGATTTTAAAAAATACTAAAATACCCCCAAAAATATTTTTATTAGTCAAGGACGCATTAAATTGATCAAAAGTGACAGTAAAGCCCATTATAATGTTACAAATTATTTATCTATTTCAAATAAAATGTTCATTTGAACTTTCTATTCATCAAAGAATCCTGAAAATAATGTATTACAGTTTCCACAAAAATATTAAGCTGCAAAAACTGCTTTTAACATGATAATAATAATAGGAACCATTATTAATAATTATAAAAAAATAACATGGAAAACCACACCACAAGTTTGACCCATGCTTTTCTTGCTTAAAGGTGAAGACCCAACTTTATGCATGTTTTGTAAGATTCCCCTCTCTGTTAAACATATTTTATTAGATTGTCCTGGACTTAATACAAGTAGAATGCTCTTTTATGACGTTACCTCACTTAAGGACTTATTTAGTAAGATTATGCCTGAAAAGGTTTTGGATTTTTTTTTATCATATGTTAATTTAAAAAATCTTGTATAATATGACTTGCTGTTTTTGTTTGTTTGGTTTTTATTGTATTTATATGCTATTTGTATTTTTGTAATTTAATTTGTGCCATGAAAATAGCTTTACATGCTGACATGGCACTAAATAAAACAATCTGAATCTGGAAAACCATGCCAGTAATCTCAGTAAAATTATAATATGAAGCTCATTTTCCAGTAATCATTACTCATCATCTCACACACATCACCAGATCCTGCTCACTTTGAAAAGCAGGATATTCCTAATTGTTCATGTTGTTTTGCACAGGCTCAGAGGGGAAGCTGACTGTTGTGGCCCAGAAGATGAGCGTTCTCTCGGGTGAATATCTTATGCTCATTACGCAATGGTTTTACACACTGTTTTTCTTTTCTAATAGCTAATCTTGAAATAAAATGTCTTTTGAGCACTGCTAATTTCCATCAGGAAACCTACAGACATCTTTGACCCCTGTGCTTGTGTCTTTAGCGTCAAGTTAAAGGAAGTTAAACTTTTAAAAAACATGTTTTGAGACCTCACTTTTTTCCATTCCACTACCATACGTCTTGCGTTTTTAAATGCGAAAACACACTTTGTTTTAAAAAAAACAAATCGCACTTTCCAGTTTATCTCCCAAATCTCCTTCTCACTTCTGCATGAATATTTGAGTCTTTTACTAACGTATTAAGCTTCATTTATGTGTGTTTTTGAAACAGGCATCAGAAGTTGCAGTCATCACGCTGTCTCTGGCACTTCCTCTCAGTCTCTGAGCTCCAGTGTGGCTGTGATGTTCATTCCATACCTGCAACAGGAAGGTGAGAAACCTACAGGCTTTTAATTACATTAAAAAGTAACTTTTTCAATAAACTTAAACTTTTTCATACTGGTTTAAACACTGAACATCCATATACGTATGAGAGCATTTCGACTACTTTCATAGACTGGGGTCAATGAGTTGATGTAACACTAATAATGAATTCAATTATTATTATTATAAATTAATATTATCTAAATATAGCACTTCAAAAGTTGTAAGTTTATTGTCGTGACCATTAACTGACGCCTGAGAACTGTGAACATGCGAATTCATTGATAAATCATTGAACAGTGTTATTTTAGTATCACTTAAATACTATTATAGTTTTTTTTATTACGTTTAAATTAGTTTTTATTAGTTTTTTAAATGCCTATTTAGTTTATAATTTGTAATAATTGTATTACTTAAGTTTTTTTTAAAGTTCATCAAGTTAAACTAAATGAAATGAGAAATGTTTCTATGGCAACTAGCTGTAATAAAATAAGTTTAAGTTCTTTTTACCTTCCTTGATTTAGTTGTTAAGGGTTAGTTGTTATTTAGTTGTATATTTTATTTTAAGTAGCCAATGTTTTTTTAATTTTTATGTTTTCAGTTTTAGTTTAACTTTTATAACACTGTCATTGAAATATTAACCTAAAATCTCATTTGGAAGTAAATATTTTAAGTTAAATATTGACATTGTTGTGAACCCCTGATCAAGATTTTATTTCTACCCAGTTTACTATTTAAAGATTTAATATGTATTATTTTTTAATATGGATTGTTGCAAAATTTGTTTTAAATTAATAATTTAATTTACATTAAACGATCTTAAAAGGTCTTGCATTTCATAATTGTTTTTATTATTTTTTATTTCAGTTTTAGTGTATGTACATCAAGTTAAACTAAATGAAATGATAAATGTTTCAATGAAACTAGCATTTCTACCCAATTTGTTAATACCCAATGACTAAATATACATTTTTACCTTTGTTTTGTTGCAAATTGGTCTTAAACTTGTAATTTGATTCAATCTTAAAAGGTCTTATATTTCTTAAACATGCATAAAAGCCTAATATCTGCTGATTGATGTATTTGTGTGTTTATAGTCCATGAGGGGACGCTGGTACATGCGGCGTCTGTGTTATCTCAGTGGACGGGCCGTTTGACGGTGACCGTACCCTCAGAGTTGAGGGAATGGTTTAAAAAAGCCTTCGGCCTCAAGACGTCCACGTCCCTCGTGCGTCAGGCGTATCTCCAGGCCATGATCGGGGCTTTCAAAGGTCAGTCGGACTGCTGGGATGTTTCACATGGGTTCATACTCACATGCTGATGTTTTGTCAAAATAAACAGCGTCTGTGTGTCTTCATTCTGTTCAGGTGACACTCTCAGTCAGGCTGTTGACTTCCTACCTCTCCTCATCCAGACTGTGGAGAAAGCTGCTGCCCAGAATACCCAGCATGCACTGCTGTCTGAGGCCGTGACCGCGTCTGTACTGCTCTGTCGGCTGTCTGTGCTCGACTCTGTGTCTGGTGAGCGTTCACACTGGCTATTTTTCCATCCACCTATTTTTATGCACATTTTGGGATATTGCATAAAAACGCTGGAATGAAACGCCATAAATTCTAAAAACGCACGTAAAAAATTAATGCACACAATTGAGGGCGGATGCATTTTTTTATCCGATAAGAAGACATAAGCTTAAACTATGATGGAAACACATTTACTGAATAAATCCCTTGATGCGGAACAAAACTTTTGTGACTTTGCCTCAAAAGAGGATTGGTTGCATAACTGGACTTTACTAGCAGACCAATCGCATCACAGCATCTCAAACGTTGGTTTAGTGGTTCTGAAACCACTTTGAGACAAAGTCTGTCATCAGAATGATTCGGTTTAATTCCCTCCAAAAGCGTCTCGCATGATTGCGTTCCCAAACCCCAGCATCCGAACGCAAGAGAACGACAGCGTTTAATGTGTTTCCTCAGGAAAACACAGCAACAGTGGCTTCCCCAGTTGCAGCAACTTCCATTTTTATTACAAATGTTTTGCACCAACTTCCCATGAAGTTACGATTATGTTCTCTTGAACACATGGGATGGAAATGCTGCTTTATTCGCAAATGTTCTTTGCGATATTCCAATTTTGCACCCAATTTTAACTCGCAACTTTGGATGGAAACAAATCTACATATCTATCCCCCTCCGATGTCTAATGCTGGTGATCATCATGTTCTTTGGTGGTGGTGGCGCAATGGATAAGACACATGCCTTTGGTGTGAGAGACCCGGGTTCGAATCCACTGTGAGACACCAGTGTGTCCCTGAGCAAGACACTTAACCCCTAGTTGCTCCAGAGGCGTGCGACCTCTGACATATATAGCAATTGTAAGTCGCTTTGGATAAAAGCGTCAGCTAAATGAATAAATGTAAATGTTCTTCTGTGTCTTTAGAAGCGAAGCTGGTGTCTTTCTGGAACCTGATACTGGATGAAAAGAAGCCTCTGTTCACCACTGAGAAGTTCCTCTCTCAGGCCAGTGAAGAAGGTCAGAAACGCTCCATTTATCAAACTTGTCCAGAGGCGATTTTAGGATTTCATTGATGTGGCTCATAGGAATATTTTTTGCCGTAAGCGGTTAGACGAAGAAGGCCATATTATGCTTTTTACAAAGTCTTGATTTGTTTTTGAGCTCTACTAGAATAGATTTTCATGCTTGAATGTTCAAAAAACACATTATTTTCCCCATAGTCTCCATTGTTCTCCTCTCTTCCCAGTCTGTCAGTAACGCTCTGAGCCGTTTCTCCCAAAAGCATCACCTTAGTTGATCATAGAGACCATTGGTGGCAATTGTTCTATTATCAACTATTCTATTTCAAGTTCATTTTTTATTAATGAAAAATATTTTTTAACAGTAACAACACTGATCAGTAAATCTGATGATCACACACACACTCACACTCACACACACACACCTGTGTTCTGTACCCGCAGCTCTGTGCACCATCCTGCTGCTGTGTGAAAGACTGTTCCTGGATCAGCCACAAAGACTCAACAACAGCAAGTCTCAGTGAGTCACTACTATTTTTCCCTGAAATGTTTTGTGTAAAATTAAATTATTCGTTGAATTGGCGGAGGGAATTCTATTTCCTGTGCTCAATTTTACGTTTTAGTTTTTTGTTGCTAAAAATGTAAACAAACATCTAAACTAAGCATTTGTAAATCATTTTAATTTCGTCATGATAAAGAATATTCAGTCAGAAAACTTTAAGGCAACTCTAGGATCATTAAAAGTGGGCTATGATATGCAAAATAAAGTCTAATGGGATCTTGTATCACCCTAAAAGTGTTTATTTAGGGATTTGATCGGCTGACTCTACCTTAGCCACTTGTTACACAACTACTAAACAAATTAAAATTTGTAACACTTTATTGTATAAAATTAATAAACATAAAAGCATGTGAAATTTTCATTTGTTTGATTTGTTTTACCTCATTACGTAAAAAATATTGACTGCTCATTTCCAAAATTTGTTTTGTATTATTAATATACTATTACAGGATTTATTCATATTTTAAATTAGTTTTTAATTATTATATAATTTTTAGTAATTTAGTAATTGACCCCAAAGACTATTACAGGATTTATTCATATTTTAAATTAGTTTTTGATTATTATATAATTTTTAGTTTGAGTAATTTAGTAATTGACCCCAAAGCAACTTTGACATCTCTGAAATTATGCTAATTGTATTTATTAGAAGAATTCATAAGCATGCACATCTTGTGCATTTTTCATATGTTTTCATATGCCTGTACACATTATTATCCACTCAGTGATGTCAGGGGATATTTTGAGCCGACAAAAGCATTGCTGAAATTTGTTGATAACAGGGTTAATAAAGTAAATGGGTTGAATTTTGGCATTCAACAATAGTGCAAAAACTCTTCATAAGCATCTGTGAGCGATCATGTGACTCAAACCCTTGTCTGCCGTCCTCAGGATGTATCATCAGGCCACAGTTATGGCGCTGCTGTCCCGACAGTGGTGTGTGCGTAAACATGCTAAGCAGACCGTGAAGAAGCTCCTGTCCTCGCTGGGCGGATCCAGCCTGGCCCAAGGCCTTCTGGGTGAACTGCGTGTCATTATTAACAAACACAAGGTGAGGGATGAAGAGGAGTTGAACGCTTAGGCTACTTTACACTAACGTGTTTTGAATCTGCTAATTTTTACGCCTCTTGAATCAGATTCTGCCATCAGATGCTCTTTATACGGAGACGGGTGAGCTGACTGAGATGGGACGCTCGTATGTTGCTCCGCGGATCCTGCTGGACGCTCTGAGGGTTATCTGCTCGGCGGCGGCCCAGTGGAACGACCTGCCAGAGACTGAGAAACTGGCCCTGGATATTCTCATCGTTACCCATCATCCCTCCATCGGTCCGTCTCTCTCTCCCAGTGCTTTTGATTGCATCCGTACAGGAACATCCCAATAGCTGTTAATCACGCTCTTTCTTCTTCTTTTTCAGTGGCCATCAGGTCTGAGTTGTGGCCTTCTCTGCTGTCCACTATGAAGATGGACGCTGCGGAGTTCATCGACAAACACCTGGAGAAGATTCTACCTCGCCTGCTAGAAGCCAACACAGACAACCAGGTGCGTTTAAAGTCGGCATGAGAAGTTGCGATAGTCTTTTCTTCCCTATTGTGACGTATATTCAAGTGAAACGGATTCTGGAACAAGAACAAATGTAGGGCGGGGCTTGATTTTGTCCTTGTGGTTTGCTATTGGTGGATCTCATGTGAGTGACAGGTTGCCCCGCCCTAGTCATCAGAGATGAGAAGAGATGTCACTGCAGGAGGGAGGGAAAGTTTTTCTGATTCAAGATTACGAGGCACATGAATTTAAAAAAAGAATGGATGTGCATGGATAAATATTTTATAATAAATACTGCAAAAATAGTATTTTCTATTTTGATTTCATTGTGACTTTAATTTTGCATTGATATGTAGGACACACACATTGATATAGTAGGGCATGCATTTAAGATTAATATTTGTTGACAGGCTTATCAATAGATAATGCCCATTTTCAAAAAAATAAATCAAATATTGCATACAATTTATAATGAGTATAATTTAATTGCAGCCTTTTAATATACATCTTATTTGATATATATTGTATATACTGTATTTTCGATCAAATGCAGTTTTAAGAGACTTTAAGAGACAAACTATCTTAATTATTGATATAATAGGACACACATTTAAGATTCGGGTCAGATTTTTTCTGGATTTATGGTTGTCATTGTGTCTCTCTATCTCTCTCCCTGTAGGCTGTTCAGAATGCTGTCGGTTCTCTATCGCTTCTGTCTCCAACCAAACTGCTGCCACGTGTAATGGATCACGTGACCCAGCGCTTGTCCAATCATGCGATGATCCAAGTGACGCGTCAGGAATATGCAATCATGCGAACGCCAGAGGGAGAACTTTATGATAAGAGCATCATTATGAGGTAAAGTGAACTGAATCAGTCCAGATGGAATGAATGAACTTCATTTTTTGAGGTACTGAATGAATGAGAATCACATGGTTCTTCTACTGTTGTTTTTGGCAGTGCGCAGCAGGAGAGCACAAAGAAAGGCAACATGAAAAGAGAGAACAAGGCTTATTCCTTCAAAGAGCAGATCATTGAAATGGAGCTTCAAGAGGTGAGAGAGAAATATTGCAAACTATCCGCTGGAATATTAAAGGGAACAAGTTGTTTTGGACTTGTCTGCCAATGGCCTCGTAGTCAGTGCGCCGACATGCAGCGTCTTTGCGCTCGGGCGGCCCGAGTTCGAGTCTCGGCTCGTGGACCTTTCCCGATCCCATCCCCCGTCTCTCTCCCACCTCGTTTCCTGTCATCTCTCTACTGTCCTGCCACAATAAAAGGAAAATCACCAAAAAAACAATATACAAAAAAATTAAAGTTGTTTTGGACTGTGTTCTAGTGTGCATACTGAATAGATACTGTACACTGTTTAGTCAAATACTATTTACAGTATGCAACAATAAATAGTTCCAACTGAAATACATAACATTCTCATCTCAGTGCATTACCTGTTCAATTTAGTTGTCATGTTGAAGATAAACAGTTATTTAGCAAATTTGTAGTAGTGTTTTGCGTTAAAAAAAAATTGTTATAGACTGATCTATTGGGCTGGCCGATTTATCCGTGCCCTAGTAAAAATGTGGGCACCAGTGATGCGCGGGTTGATCCGAAATGAGCGGGTGCCTGCGGTCACCCGCGGTTACCCTCGGTTACGAGTCATCCAAAAATATTTTTAATGATATTCGGGTCGCGGTCGGTCGGGTCGTTTGAAATAAAGATGCCAATTAAACCTTTGTAATTTATATAGTAGTATAGAGAGCATAAGCGGAGTGGAGCGGTGAGAATCTTCGCTCATCGCTCACGGAACTGTCCACCCCTCCGCTCCCCCGCTCATCAGGCCGCTCCGCTCATTATCGCTCGATCAGCGCTCAACGCAGTTTGATCCGCGCTCCACTCAAATCGCCCCCCGCTCGCTCCAAAAAGGGGAAAAAAAATCTACATGTAGCCTATATCACTGTAGCTTAGACCACAGCCTTACCTCCTAAAGAACTAATGAGCAACAACAACATTTTTCAAATAGAAATGTTTTATTTCAAATGACAAATTAGGCCTATGTAAGAAGGAATATAGCCTACACAAAGTCCTGTAAAATTAAACGAATAAATGGGCCTAATAATATGAATAACAATTATATAAACAAAAATATAGCCTACATAAAAAATTTAAAAGTAAATGTACTATTAGGCCAGAATTTTGATAAGTTAACTTTTGTGCAACGCGCACGATTAAAATTTAAATGGGCTTATATCCATTGTACACACAAACTGCTGTAAAATAAAACGAATAAATGGGCCTAATAATATAAATAAAATTTATATAAACAAAAATATAAAATAAATATACATAAACGTTTTAAAAGTAGGCCTAGGCTAAATTAACTATTAGGACAACATTCTTATAACTGAACTTGTGCGCAGCGCGCAGGATTAAAATTTAAATGGGCTTGTATCAATTGTTTGCATTTTACGCTGTATTTAATTTAGGCTACACTTTAAGTTACCGTATTCAATTTGCTAACCTTTTGCTCTCTTCCCAACGTGTTCACATATCACACTGCATGTTTTCGAGAGATGTGTCTTTTTAGATTCCAAAATTAATCTTTAGGCCTACTGACTGAAACGATGTTGTTTTCTTCTACCACATAATAGTTAGTTTTACACCTGTATGACTTCTTATTTTCCTTTTTGAAGTAGCCTACTTTTTGAACTCCATTATTGAGCCGAGTTTTGACTGAAAATAGAATCCATCTTGCAGTCATCAACAGTAGACTGAGTCAGGCTTGACTGAGCATGCTTCAGAATCTTGGTGTGCGCGGAGCGAAATTGGAGCGGGAAATAGTGCGACGCTCCATCCTTTTAAAAATGCCGCTCTGCGTTCTGTCCAAGATCCGCCCGCTTGCTCCCGCTCCACTCCGCTCACATGCAATTTTCTATGAAATACATAGGCCTACACTTTATTGGCTGAATAACTGGCGCGAAGATGACGCACGAGCTCAGTCTGCAGGTAGAGATGGAGGCGGCAAGAGAAAAGGTGAAGACTGGGGAGTGGAAGCTCCGCAAATACACAAACAGAAAGAGCAAAGTTGCCGAAATAATGAAAGATAATGACCAAAGTGCTGGCTTTGTCATGTGTATTTCTTGCTATGCATTTACTAGCCTACTTTTAAAAATTTGCGGGTCAGGAAGCGGGTCGGGTACAATATTTTCTTTCTTTTTTTTTGCGGTCCGAGTTGCGGGCGGGTTAGTTGAAAACGTCGGTCGGGTCCGGGTTGTTTATACATTGACCCGCGCATCACTGGTGGGCACCTAGTGTCAATCTGTTGACTGCCCTATTAAATATTGTGCAAAATATATAGTGAATCTATATAATTACATTTCAGTGATGGTGATCATTTTACGTACATCTTATATTTTATTTAGATCAGCATTAGCCATTACCATTAAAATGTCTTAACTTTTGTTTGACCAAATAATGAAGTCTAGACATTAAAAATCATGGCCAAAATAGCATCTGTTCATCCACCACACTGACCAATGAAACAAAGTTGAGCGCATTGCATTGTAGGAGACAGTATCTGGTGTAGTGTGTTCTGTTTTATACCGCACGTTTGATTGAGCCTCCCCTTGTGTTTGTCCTTCAGGAGATCAAGAAGAAGAAAGGCATCAAAGAGGAGATCCAGCTGTCCAGCAAACAGAAGGAGATGATGCAGAACCAGCTGGAGAAAGAGTCCAGCATCCGCAAGAGATTGCAGGAGGTGAGAGGTCATACCCGAGACACATCATCAGCGTGAACAAACCCAATTGTTCACCAAAATAAGAGAATTATGTCAGTAATTACTCACCCTCATGTTGTTCCAACCCCGTAAGACTTTCGTTCATCTTCAGAACACAAATTAAGATATTTTTGATTAAATCTGAGAGCTGTCTCACTCCTCCATAGGCTTCTAGGTAATCGATATCTGCCAGCCCAGAAAAGTTAGTAAAGACATCGTTAAAACTCCAAGTGACTACAGCGGCTCAACCTTAAGTTTATTAAGCGACGAGAATACTTTTTATGCGCAAAAAACAAAACAAAAATAACGACTTTATTCAACCATCTCTTCTCTTCCATGTCATTCTCCTAAGCTGTTGACGTAGTGTAACAGCGCAGCGCTTCTGGGTTGTATGTCAGAACGTAGGCTCACTATTGGCTGACGCTGGTCATGTGTGTGATGCTGGCCGTTCTGACGTACAACCCAGAAGCGCTGCGCTGTTACACTAACTTAAGGTTGAGCCGCTGTAGTCACTTGGACTATTTTAACGATGTCTTTACTAACTTTTCTGGGCTGGCAGATGTCGATTACCTAGCAGCCTATGAAGGAGTGAGACAGCTCTCAGATTTAATCAAAAATATCTTAATATGTGTCCCGAAGATGAACGAAAGTCTTACGGGGTTGGAACAACATGAGGGAGAGTAATTACTGACAGAACTTTCATTTTTGGGTGAACTAACCCTTTAAGACATAAAAAAATGTGTTCATGCACATGTATACCTCTGTGCTAAATATTGTTTAAGATTACACATGACAGTTTACCGAAAGGAAAAATGGTTGACTCCTTTTATGAAGTTCCCGGAAGTGTGGTTGTTGTTGGTTGAGCACGAACGATGTAGAGTGAAATATGGTGTACATGAATAAACAGGTGATCGATTATCTTTTGAAGTGTGTGTTTAAGTGTAACACCACTCTTGTTCTCTCTCAGTTGGACGTGGAGCTGCAGTGTGTGATGGGTCTGTTAGAGGCGACTCTGGCCCGTCGTCCTCCTCTGATCTGGGTTCATCTTCCTGCGGTCGTGCAGGTTCTTCTTCCCCTCCTGCAGTCTCCAGTGGCCGCTCCACGTGTCAAACCCGTGTTCCTGCGCATCGGCGTCACTCTGATGCCTAAACACCTGCACTACTTGGGTAAGCCTTCCTTTTCCTATTTTCCTTGTTTTCATATATACATGATTTATGTACGTTTTTGTGAATGCATGCATTTTTAACCCTATAAAACTACTGTTTCATGTTTGATGCGCAAATTTCTAAGGCCTTTGGATTATAAGCGTGATCAAAACTGCTGAAAATCCTGTTGCTACTCCTACATGCCTTCTGTCGTCTGATTGATAGTTCATACTTTATTAGCAAGTAAAAGGCCTTTTAGTATAATGGTAGTTCACGTTTCTTTTGCTGTGAAATCTTTAATGATTTTTGGGTAAAACTTTATTTTACAGTGTCCTTGTTACATATGTTACGTGTACTTACCATATTAATAACAGTAAATTATGCATAATTACATGCAACTAACCCTCAACCAAAGCCTAGTCCTACCCTAACCCTATAGTAAGTACATGTAGTTACTTAAAGGGATAGTTCACCCAAAAATGAAATTTCTGTCATCATTTACTCACCCTCAAGTTGTTTCAAACCTGTATGAATTTCTTTTTTTCTGCTGAACACAAAAGAAGATATTTTGAAAAATGTCGGTAACCAAATTTTCATTTTTGGGTGAACTATCCCTTTAATATTACTCAGTACTTAAATACATAATTACACTGTGACAATGACACCTTAAAATAAAGTGTAACCGATTTTTGTTTAGTAGACATAAGATTATCTTTAATATTGTTATTAATATTTCAAGATAAACACTTACTGGACTGAAGCAACTGAGGTTTACTTGATTATCCATGCATCAGTCTTTTTTTGGTTGAAAAATCATGTTCAAATGTGAGTGTCAAATATGATCATCGGGTTTTTGAGGAAGGTTTATTTCTTCATCTCTCAATCATCATTGTATTGCATTGTATGTTTTAAAACTACAGAGACGGATCATAAAACATTTGATCTTAGTAAATATCATCTTACTAAGATATATTATTGGCAGGTATAGAGTGACAGCTGTTATTAATATGCATTTTAATGCAAGTACCTGCTGTGCTGTTATAAAGGTCTCACTGATTTACATTACAAGCTATCAGAATTTCATCTTGTGTTTTGGCCAAATAAATATCAGCATTTGCACCAAATTGCTTATTTTTGCCTAGTTTGGGCCTCTTAATAAAATTGAGGTGTTTTTCCTCCTTGAGTTTGAGCTCCATATTCTCACTATATCAGACTATTTTAGTCATAAAAGCCTGATGCATCAAATATGATACGCAGAAACACGTATGCAAACTTTTATTCTTTTTAAATTTTGTCTGAAGGTTTGATTAAACTCTTCCATTTAACAAAAAATAAAGATTTTTCGGACTATTATTTCATATGCCAGGCTTTACAGGGTTAATTCTGTCCGTTCTGATTGTTTTAGCATGTGTGAATAACAGATGTCGTGCTTTTGCTTTCATGTGTGAATGTGGCTCAGATTTGTTTTTCTCTCCACATGTTTAGCGGTTCTCGTGGGTCATGTGACCTTGCGTCAGCTGAAGCCAGAGTGTGATTTGGATCCTGCTTGGGCTCAGGAAGATCTGAACACAGCGACGCAGCGCACCATCTCACTGCTGCATACACACACAACACCTCAGAGAGACGCCAAAACCGGTGAATAACACACACACACCCACATGCAGCAGAGGGGAGAAAATGGACATGAAAACTAAATTACAAAAGGTCTTTTGGTGCAAGAAAGTGCAAAAAATAATAAAGAGCTTCTGTAACTTGGCGAACCTCTCAATGATTTGCAGGGTCAGAGGCGTCTGCCCTGCCAGCGCCGGCGTTCTCCTTCTGTTTCCCGCTTCTTCAGGCTGTGTTGAGTCAGAGCAGCGGATCCTCAGAGGACACCGAGCTCACGATGACCCGCGCGCTACAGGTCATCAACACACACGCTCAGCTGCGGGCGCATTCGGACGACACGGTCATAGACGAGGTACGGCTGGTTGCTTTGCCATTAATCTGTGGTTTTGATTTATTGATCCATCAACTTTGCATCTGTGGGTTTGGTCAGATATTAAAAATGAGAACATGTAAATGTTCTTCTACATAACTGAATAGCATGCAAGTGAATGCCACTCTTAAGGGCCGTTCACACCAAGTATGATAACTATAGTGATAACGATAAAGATATAATTCTAAAGATCCGTTCTGATTATATAATGAGTATCAGAGTCCACACCACAGCTATTACAATAACGGCACAGAGACACTGAATCTTTTGAATCACTTTCACAATGATTTTTTTCCAGCTGATGAACGATAAAGACACTAGCAACATGGACACTTACAATCGGATTGACGGCTCAATTGGACTAAACCTTCATTTGAACACCTTAATCGATCCAATTGAGCTCGATCCCAATGAAATTTCGATCGGATTGAAAGGGGTGATTTATTCCTTTTGTAATCCGATCGAGAGAACAACACTTGATCGGATTGAAAACCGAAACTGAAAGAACTGTGCATGTGCGATGACGTTAAATAGCGTAATGACGTATGATGCGCGGAGCGAGCTGTTCTGAATAAAGTGTCATATAAATAAGTGTCCCATCATTCTAAAATTCTCATTTCACTCAGCGTCTGTGAAGTGGAGCAGGACAACGTCCCACCAGTCCTTGTTTCGGATTCTCATCCACAGACGACTGGTTTTGGGCATTTTTACTGCGTGATAAATATAAGCAGCACGGCAAAACGGTTCATATGCTCATTGTTTACTTCGATTACTTTATTTATCATTCATGTAAACACTGTTCGAATTCATCAATCATATTGATTTCATTCCGATTGAACCAAAAGGTGTCCTTGTAAACGTAGCTTTTGACAGCCAATCAGATTTCCTCCTGCTTTAAGAGCCTGAGCATTAAAGGTATAGCGGAGGATGTTTTACTTCCTGGTGGGTAACCTATACTATTGGTCCTCCTAATTGTCAATCAAACTTTTCAAAAAGTGGAGAGGGCGGGTCTTATCTAAAATTTGGAAAGATCCTCCGCTATACCTTTAAAGCGGCAAACGACAAAACTGCTGTTTTATTAAAAACAGCACACTAGTGTGGACGCTAATATAGTTATTGTTATAATTCTTGATTTGAACAGGCCTTTAAAACATTTTTAAACATTTTTTTCCCACTATTGTGACACATATCCAGTTGAAACGGCTTCTGAAACAAGCCTTTTTTTTTTTTTTTTTATTGTTGTCATTTGCTACTGCAGCGATCTCATGTGATTTTCGGATGACTTTTTGTTTTTGATTAAGAGAATTAATAAATGGTTGACCACAATTAGGCACGCTAGGATATGATATGAATTTTGTTGTTGTGATATGAAATATTATATGAATTTAGTTGTTTTGATTATGAATGTTTCATGTCAGTGGCTTATTCAGAATCTCCATCTCTGATTTGTAATTAATAAATTGTCATGCATGCATATTTTGATATTTTCGTGCATGCATTGATTTTTATATGCATATGTTGATTCTATCCATGTCTAAGAGTTTGTAATGAATGTGTCTTCCTGTTTGTCCAGACTGGCCCAGAGCTGCTGCCCAGAGTCAGTATGCTGCTGCTTTTGACCAAAGTGATCGGCACGTCCACCATTCGCCTTCAGGTAGAGCCTCGAATCAAGAGACACGCACAGTATTTGAGGAGAGTTGTGTTGTGACAGTGTGTGTGTGTGTGTGTTGTAGGTGCTGGCATCAGACTGTCTGACGGCTCTGTGTACCAGCGCTGGAGGGCAGGAGGGATGTGCGCTCGCTGAACAGCCTGAGATCGACGTTCTGCTGGAGGCTTTACTGTCCTCGTGCTTCTCTGTCAGAGACGCTGCGCTGAGGGTCAGTACCTTTCTGATGTCATCTTGCCTTTGAACACGTTTGTATTGACAGTTTTAGGGCTGCACAATAAATCGCAATGAAACCACACGCTAGAGATGCGCGGATGAGCTCCAACGTCACCCGGATCCGCAACCAAAAACAAATCATCCACCCACAAATTACAATTATTCTTATGTGTTGTTACGTGTGATGATAAATGGATGATCATCACATTCAACAGCGGACAAGGCGACAGTTGATGCGCGCATCTCTAATGGTAACATAATACACTGATGAATGAGCGCTGCTTTTAAATGAACATTTCTTTAAAACAAAATTTATCTGACAGAATTTCATTTTTTCAGTGGCATAAACAGGCTTTACTCCTTTGAAACTTAAACTGGAATGTCACTGTTTCTGTCACTGCGACTTTCCGAATTGACGAACACATACACACACACACACACACACACACACGCGCCACATATCCATCTGAACACCACAGGGCGTCTCTCTCACACACACACACACACACACACACACGCCACATATCCATCTGAACACCAGAGGGCGTCTCTCTCTCTCTCACACACACACACACGCGTGGGCGTGTCTCTGACACACAGACACACACACATACCACATATCCATCTGAACACCAGAGGGCGTCACACACACACCACATATCCATCTGAACACCAGAGGGCGTCTCACACACACACACACACACACACCACATATCCATCTGAACACCAGAGAGTGTCTCACACACACATGCTAAATATTCCCCGCCGCAGAAGTACGATAACGTGCATCATTCCAGGAAATCCCTATCGCTGTATCTGAATAAACAGAAGATTGAAAAGCTTTGATTGATTAAACATGACTAATTAACACACGACTGCCTTATTCTGTGTAAGAAGCACATCATCTCACAGAAAGATGAGCTCAACTGTCGTTATGAAGTGAGTTTGGAGTAAAAGCATGTTATTAAATGTTGTCTTTTGTTGGACAAGAGGTTCATAAATGCTTCTCGTGTTTGGAAAGATGTTCTTTTTCAAATGCATGTTATAAGTGTCTCAAACTCTCAGTGCTTTCAGACGGAGCAGCGTTTACAGAGCCGTACATCAATGACAAATAATTGCAGCCTTTGTGATTTCAAAATCACTATAAGCCAAAATGGTTTTAGTGCGATTACATGGAAATTGCGATTAATCGCGCAGCCCTACTTTGTATTGACTGTATACTATGAAGTGTTTGTAATTAAACCTGTGGACTGACTCTCGTAGGGTCTGCTGGAGATGGAGTTGGCGTTACCCACCGACAGCGCTGACGCCAGCGGTCTGAAGATGCTGAGGAGACTGTGGGTGGCCAAATTCGATGTGGAGGAGGAGGGCAGAGCTCTGGCAGAGAAGTGAGTCATGCAGTTTTAGCGTAGAGTCACTCTTTCACACTGCAGCCTGTGGTGCTGGTACTAATCAGTTTCACATCAGAGTTTGGTTCGGGTTAAAGCTGTTTTCCAAACTCACTCCAGGGAATTACACTCAAGCTAATTTGAAAACGTGGCTCTGGGAAATGGTTTGTCATGGGGACTCCAGTGCTGTTCACAGTTGTTAGGAAAGCCACCCGGGCTGTTCTATGGAAATGAACTGCTGTTTTATAGCCAACATTTCTCATTTGTGTCAAAATTATAATAAAAAAAAAAAAAATGACATAATTTCTCCATCCTAAAATAATGGACATTTTTAAAAAATGAAAATGCATTTGGGTTGAATTAAAATGGAATAAATTGTCACAGTAAAATGAAAAAAAAAATGAAAAAAACATATATATATATATATATATATATATATATATATATATATTTTTTTTTTTTTTTTTTTTATATATATATATAATTTTTTTATGCATTTGTGTTGAAATAAAATGGAATAACATCAAATCAAATAAAAAATACATTGTCACCAGCCAAAATCATGGATGTTTCTGAAGTCAAAAGGCATTCCTTAAAAAATAAAATAACAAAAAAAAAGTGTAAAAAAAAAAAGAATTAAGGTAATTATTTAAAAAAGTTTCTTCATCTAAAATGATGTACATTTCTAAAGTGAATGCATTAATGTCAAAATACAATGAAATGATAAAAAATCGACATTATTTCACCTGACTAAATCCAGAAGAACTCTGGCAATGTCTCCGAGACGCTTGAAGAAAGTGACGTCTTGTTGCCGCAGTTCTTCTGGATTTAGTCTGTCTCAGTTTCTGACTCGATGATGGTGAGATCAGATCAGACCGGCTGTTGGCAGACTCCTTGTTGCATACTGGATTATTTCAATTAATGGCAAAAGGAATGTTTGGAACTGATATTTCCTACTGACACACTACAGCAAAAGATATAAATATCTAAAACTAAGACTTTTGCACAGTACTGTATATAAAGTCTATTATTTCAGCAGCTTTACAATGATTTTTAAACACTTAATCCAGCAGTGAATCATTGATTATTGTTGAAACGCTCTGCAGTGGTGAGTGTTGCTCATGCTGTGTGTGTGTGTGTGTGTGTGTGTCTCAGACTCTGGCAGGCTCTGTGTCTGGATCTGGTCCCTGAACTCTGTCCGCTCCTGATCGAGGATGTGATCCACCACGAGGAGGCGGTGCGGTCGGCGGGTGCCGAGGCTCTGTCCAGCGCCGTCAGCCAGTACCAGGAGCAGTCGGCCACCGTTCTGGCCCAACTCACTGAGCTCTACCATCAGAAACTCTACGTGAGTCTCTCACTCTGGAGATTTAGGACCAGACATCAATATTTAATCAAGCCTTGTAGCGCTTAATTGAAATTCATCTGGGAAGTTAAAGCCGTTGTGTTAGGTGTCATAAATCACTCAGACGGGCTTTTATAATTCGGGTTTTTTTTTATTATTCATTGCCCTAATATTTAAAATTGAATGGCCGTCATTGTGAAGGCGGATCACTCTGGATTGTCGTTTGAATGGGACGGCTTTGAGTGATGCTCAGGGATTTGTGTGTGTTTTGTTGTTCAGAGACCTCCTCCGGTTCTGGACGCTCTGGGACGCATCATTTCTGAAGCTCCTCCAGACCAATGGGAGGCCAGGTATGAGCATTTGCATGGTGGCTGTTGAGTTATTATAGATATTTACCTGGAAAACTTGCTTTGAAAAATCTCTCTCTATATTTTTTTTCTTCAGTATTATTTTTTATTTTTTTGTTGTTTAGTTTGTATTTATGATGAATTTGAACAACATCTGTGGCAATCTGTGACAATTTTTTTGTTTTGTTATGTAGTTTAGGTAGGCTATTGATTTTTGATTTCATTCTTTAAATCATTACATCAAGAAAATGTTTACTTGTTTAGCTTTTCATGGCATGAGGGAAATGATTGGATAACTTGAAACAGACAAGGTTGTCATGTAAAGACATGTAATATTCTGGTTATACTGTCAAAATGTATATTAAACATTTCCAGTGCTTCACATTTGCCCTCAGAACTCCCATTATAATGCAGTATCAGGTGTACGGGCTTGTGAGTGATGCGTTTCCTGTGTGCAGGTGTGGCATTGCTCTGGCGCTGAATAAACTGGCCGAGTTCTTGGATGAGAGTCAGGTGTTGCCCCTGTTCCTGTTCTTCGTGCCTGACGCTCTAAACGACAGACACACAGAGGTGCGGCGCTGCATGCTGGAAGCGGCACTGTCCGCTCTCAACACACACGGCAAGGTAGTGTTACTCCATCAGACGCCCCGCCAGCCTCGCTCTCGTTCTCCTGAAGCCACGCTCACTCTCTCTCACCACTTCTGTCTCGCAGGACAACGTGAGCTCTCTGCTGCCCGTGTTCGAGGAGTTCCTGAAGAGCGCGCCGCAGGACGCCAGCTATGACTCTGTGAGGCAGAGTGTGGTCATCCTCATGGGCTCGCTGGCCAAACATCTGGACAAGAGTGACCCGAAAGTCAAACCCATCATGGCCAAGCTGATCACTGCCCTCTCAACTCCGTCACAACAGGTCTGCTGCTATTTTTGCTTGTTTACTTTGTATTAACATCCATCTCAGATGGTCAAGTGTATTTTTATAGCACTTACTCCATTGTTCCATAGCAGTAGAGCTGGGAGAAAAAATCAATTCACCGAACTATCGCGATTCTTTTTGTTTACAGAATCAATATTAGTTCAAATGAAATTTCTTTATTTTTGTCCTCGCTTATAGATGAGGTTGACAGAAGTTAGCCACTTTTGTTCCAACAGAGGATGGAACGTGTCGTTATCTATGAGTGTTTAGTGTTGTAATATCACAAGTGGACGTGTGGAAGAGACGTGAGACTCAGGGTCCCCGCGGATCCTTAAAAAGTCTTAAAAGGTCTTAAATTAGATTTTTTTAATTTAAGGCCATAAAAAGTCTTAAGTCTTATTTTTACTTATGAAAGGTCTTAAATTTTAAAGGACACTTTGACTTAGACTTATCTAAATGCTTTCGAAATTAAAACTATATAATTAGCGTAGGCCTACGTATTATTTTTTTAATTCTATCTTTGTGGGTTTGCTTGTTCACGTGACAATTGGCGTCACTTACGGCAGCATATTAGCCTACGTCTGTCTCCTGCACGCGAGAGGAGAGAAGAAAACGAGTAAATGTCAATTGTAAGTTCATTCTTTATGTGCTTAGGAGTGTGCGATATTGTCTATGAACTATGATGATATTGTAAATATTGTTTTAACTAAGTACGAGGCACTGCGAGTGCGAGCTGACATCGCGTTTGTCTCTCATGCTTGCTTTCACTGCGTGATGTGTCAGTGCAGTTATAGATGTCCCCAAATGAGTTTTTGTCTTATATTTATATCATATTATGTTGTTATATTAGAATATCACATGAGCAAGAGTGCCGTTTTCCTGTGCACAGTTGCAAATGTGCTATTTATTTTATACAACAGTTAAATTAACAATAAAGTTAACATTGTGAGTTACTTTTTGGACACAATATTGTCAATTTTCACTTTATATCGCCGACAAGAATTTCATAATGAAGCCGTGGTCCAACAGACAGTGAATTTTTATTTTAATTTTTATTTTTTTTACTGAAATCCGCGTTTTGAGCGAATCATTTTAACGATTCAATGAACAATCACTTGTTTTTCTGAATGAATCAGCAGTTTGAACAAATCGGTTGAATAAATGACTCCAACAACTCGCTTAAGACAGTGACTTGCCGCCACCTACTGGTGGTTTTAGTTTCATATTTAAAGTATCCTTTAATAGTATCCAAAAAACTGTACAGTAAATCATTTTATAAATAATTTCATATTTAAATACAATAGCTTTATTTATGCAATTGAAAATGAAGTGTAAATATAGTAATGCCAGTTTTGATGCCGCTTCTGTGTCACCTCTGCACTGCAAGGATGGATTTTAATTTAATGATTTAATTTGATATTGGTACTGTGTTATTCTAATATAATTTAATTTGAATGTTAGAATTTGACATAAAAGGTAATGCATACCTCTATATACGTTTAGAAACAATGTCCATATATAGGTGAAAATGCCCCTGGAAATCAATTTAAGGTGGCAAATATTGCCCCTTAATAAAAATGTTAATTTCGGTCACTACTGTGAACTGACCACTGCATAGAATATAAAAAATATGAATATCTTCGTGGGTCTGCTGTCAACAACAGGCCTAAACCAGCCAGGGTACCAGTACAAAAACACAATCAGTAAAATATCATCTAATTATTATCAACAAAACTTTGAAAATATCGAGACATATTTTTGTCAATATTGCACACCCCTAATGTGCGGTATTAATTTTGATTTCTTCAGGTCTTAAAAAGCCTTAAATTTGACTTTAAAAATTGTGCAGCTACCCTGGAGACTGAATGCACTGAAAAGCCTGTGATTCAAACACTCACACGATCATCTTCCAATTCGTCTGTCTATTAAGCCTTTGACAAAATCATATCGCAACATTCAAAGCTGTGTTGGCGCTGAGTCGTCATAAAACAGCTTCACAAACAGTCTTTTCAACCTCATAGTATAATTATTTCTGTGATACAATAGTTCATATTATCACAGAAGTACTGGGATAAAAGTTTAAAGTTCAAATATAAACACTGATGTCTACGGTAGCGATCAAAACAGAGTAAATCAGCTTTTAATAGAAACTTGGCGCTTAAAATAACGCATTTATCGATTACATTGTTTCGCCACTAGGTGCGAAAAGTGACTGTTATATTCAAGAGAATGTAGTATTGTATGATGCTTCTGAAATAAAAGTCAGAAAGATGTGATGAATTGTCTTTGTAAATATGACTCATCGTATACATCATGTACAATCTGTATAAGTGTATGATTTAGCTCTTCCCCATGGTCTAGTGTAAAAATAATAATAATAACGCATTGCAATATCAAATCGGCATATATTGTATATATTACATTGTTATGGCGCTTTCCATTACCAGTACCGGCTCGACTCGCCTCGGCTCGCTTTTCGCTCCGTTTTCCATTGCAGATAGTACCTCCACAATAGTACCTGGTCGTCATAGCGATACCGCAGGAAACTGCCGTGACTACTTCTACGCGACACACACCCACTATTAGCAAATTAGAGCTGGCCTATAATATAGTTACATTTTGCGATGATACAAGCAATCAAGCAGTTGAGATTTGCTATATAGTGTGTGTGTATATATATATATATATATATATATGTGTGTGTATATATATGTGTATGTGTATTTGTAATTACTGTTTGGTTATTTGTCTCATTAAGTGACCATTTACTGATGCATATAAAGGACAGCGTTAAAATATTCCCACGCATCCCTCTCTGTCTGGTCCTGCTCAGGTTCAGGAGTCGGTGGCGAGTTGTCTCCCTCCCCTGGTTCCTGCTATAAAGGAGGACGCTGGTGGGATGGTGCGGAAGCTCCTGCAGCTCCTGTTGGAGAGCGATAAATACGCCGAGCGGAAGGGAGCCGCTTACGGGCTGGCCGGGCTGGTCAAAGGTCTGGGAATCCTGTCTCTCAAACAGCAGGAGATCATGAGCACTCTGACAGACGCCATCCAGGACAAGAAGAACTCACGACGCAGAGAAGGTGAGGGAGGCGGAGGCTTACAAAGCATTGTTTAAGAAGAAAACTAATGCATTCAATTTAAGTGACGTAGGCAAATGTTTAAGAGTCTGTGATTGGATCATTATTGCAGTGATTATTATGTTTCTAGCATGTGATATGTTTGACTCTTGCATTGTCAACACAATGCTTCTTGATGGAAATAAATGCATACATTCACTTGTATTGTCAATGCAAGAGTCCATCCAGCACATCCCAAAGACTTTCACTGAATTTAAGCTCTGGACTATAAAGGAGGTTGGAGCGGAGGTAATAAACTAAGGTTGTTTATTAATAATAAATCAATAAATAATACATAAAAACAAAGCAAAAACTAAACTGAATTTAAAAACAACAATGCAAGTGAAGGAAACCAGTAATTTGAACTAATTAAGTAATGATGAAATAGGCCTAAATAGCAGGTTCGAGTCTTGCTCCCATTCCCTGCTCTCTTCCTTTCCACAGAAAGTTAAACTTTTAATAAATAAAGTAGCATGTTATAATTGAGCTAGAGCATGAAGAAAAATAGTAAGAGTTGAAGGTAATACTAAGCCCTTAATGTTGTCTCTCACAGGTGCTCTGTTCGCGTTTGAGATGTTGTGTAACATGCTGGGGAAGTTATTTGAGCCGTATGTGGTCCACGTCCTCCCGCACCTGCTGCTCTGTTTCGGTGATGGGAACCAGTACGTCAGAGAGGTACGAACACTCAGTTTTTTTGCCCACACTTGTGGTCTTTGCACTAGACCACTTGTCTACTTGCATGATGTATTTCCTGTATTTGGCCCAAGTGTTCAAGTGGGCGTGAAGACTGCAAGTCTTTCCCTTTTTATTGTGACTATCATTGCGATATTGATGCTAAAACGATATATTATGCAGCCCTAACCTCTACCATTATCACCTATGCTATGATAATCAGATGTTTTAATTGGCTGTGTCTGTGTATTGTCACTTTTTTTCTGCTTTCACTAAGGATGGACAAATTTATAATAATGCATGTGTCCTTTACTCTACATGCTGCATCATGATGTGTTGTTTTGCTGTGTCAGGCTGCGGACGACTGTGCCAAGGCCGTGATGAGGAATCTGAGCGCTCACGGGGTGAAGCTGGTGCTGCCGTCTCTGCTGGTGGCGCTGGAGGAGGAGTCCTGGAGAACCAAAGCAGGTCTGCTGCTCACTGCACACTGTTACATGCAGACACCGCATTCATTTCAGATATTACCCATGTTGATTTTACCATATGAATGTGTAAAAATGAATTTGTGTTTTTTTTTTTATGTGAATTCTTGGGAAGCTAATTAGTTTTTGAGAGTGTAGTGTTCAGCCCTATAATTATTTTTAAATGTAAATTTTTTTATTTAGTACGTTTAATAAAAAAAAGTATGTTTTTTTTATTATAGTACATTTTATTCAAATTATTATAATGATAATTTTGTATTATAATTACCTTTTTTTTATTAATTTTTTTATTATATTTTTATTAATCATCGCCATCTCGCATGGAAATGCAGAGCATTATCTAATTATTTCTTATAGTATATATGGTTTCTTTCATACTTATGTATTTTAGATTTTTATTATTTGTATTTTATAATGAATTATTATTACTGTCTCACATGGAAATGCAGAGCATTGTTTGTTTTATTATTTAAATTTTATTATGAGATTTTAATTATTATAATTATTTAATATATTTTTTATTAATCATTATCACTCTCACACATGGAAATACAGAATGTTTAAAATGTATTATTTTATATTTAATAATAAATTTGTTTTTTATTTTAATCTTTATAATTATATATTATTATTTATTTAATATATATTTTTTGTTGTTAATCACTATCATACATGAAGCATAGTGTTTTAGTTTTCTGTCTAATCCGTGTGCAGGGTCCGTGGAGTTGTTGGGTGCGATGGCGTACTGCGCTCCTAAGCAGTTGTCCTCGTGTCTGCCGAACATCGTCCCCAAGCTGACGGAGGTTCTGACGGACTCTCATGTGAAGGTGCAGAAGGCCGGTCAGCAAGCGCTCCGACAGATCGGCTCTGTTATCCGCAACCCTGAGATCCTGGGTATGAAACATTCACGTTTGAAGAAAGTTCTGTGTGTTGTGTAAATCTGCGTGTTTTGTTTGGGTGGGAGGTGTGGCACAGAGTTGAAGGACTGGGGCTTTAATGTTGTGATGACACTGAACTGATATTGTGAATTCGGCAGCAATCACCCCCATCCTGCTGGACGCTTTGACTGACCCGTCTCATAGGACGCATCACTGCCTGCAAACGCTGCTGGACACCAAGTTTGTGCACTTCATCGACGCTCCGTCTCTGGCTCTGATAATGCCCATCGTCCAGAGAGCGTTCCAGGACCGATCCACCGACACGCGCAAGATGGCCGCGCAGATCATCGGAAACATGTACTCGCTAACCGACCAGAGGGTAGGACATGATTCTCACCTGACCGCAACCTAAATATTGTGTTGATGTTAGAAATGTTGAAAAGTTGACAACCTCTGGTTCCTTTTTTCCCCACCCAAGAAATCCAAGCGGATTGGATGAGCCACATTTGCAACCATTCAAAAACAAAAGATACACACACAATACCCTTCAAAAGTTCATTAAAAAAATTTGTTGTTGGAAAAATGTATTCAGCAAGGACACATTAAATTGATCAAAAGTGACAGTAAAGACATTTATAATGTTACAAAAAAAATATTTTAAATAAATGCTGTTCTTTTCATCTTTCTATTCATCATAGAATCCTGAAATCTATCAGTTTCCACAAAAATAGGATCATGTGACAGTGAATACACTGAATCTGAAAATTAATAAATAATACATTACATTTTAAAATATATATTCAGATAGAAAACAGTTATTTTAAATTTCAATAATATTTCTGTTTTTACTGTATTTTTGACCGGAGCAAGAGACTTGTTTGTCAAAAACAAATTCTTAATGATTCCAAACTTTTCACTGTTATTGTAATAGCAGTTTTATTATTTAATATTTCAATGCATTCAGTTATTTATATTACTGTTTTTAATGTTTGTTCTTTTAAATAAATAATGTGGCTTGAGCATCCGTATACAGCCTGCAGTTTAAAATGGTTCATTCTGATTATTTATATAAAATTCTACTAGAATTAAATGCTTTAGGCCAGTAATTTTAGATGATAACACCTGTTAACCATGGTAAATCACTGTAACACACGGCCTTGAGTGGCTCATTGCTCTAATATCTTATTTTTTTCCTTTTAGGATCTGTCTCCATACCTACCCAGTGTGATTCCAGGACTCAAAGCGTCTCTGTTGGACCCCGTGCCTGAGGTAATATAGTCTGCACTGATCCGTGGAAACACTTAAAGCCCACTCTTAAAGCCATGTTATATGGGAAGGCTATTTTTAATGGCGTCTGTCAATCTCTCTCAGGTGCGGACCGTGTCTGCTAAGGCTCTGGGGGCCATGGTGAAGGGTATGGGCGAGTCTTGCTTCGATGATCTGGTGCCGTGGCTCATGGAGACGCTGGCGTCAGAACAGAGCTCTGTGGACCGCTCTGGTGCCGCTCAAGGTGATTCACTGCACCATTAGAGGGCAGCAGAGAGATGCAGAACACACACACACACACACACTAACAGGGCTTGAAGTGCACCTTTCCCCAGAGGACGACATGTGCTCTTAAAGGAACACACCGACTTTTTGGGACTTTAGCTTCTTCACCGCATCCCCCAGAGTTAGATAAGTCCATACATACCCTTCTCATCTCCCAGCGTGCCGTAACTCTGTCTGACGCACCCACCGCTAGCCTAGCTTAGCACAAAGACTGGAGGTAGCAGTGCTTCTCCTTCTGAGAATATAGTTCCCAGTATGTATACGGTTAGAAGATGGCTGTGTCTCATGTGACCTTGTTATTTGTACATGCTGTGACTATACAAATCACAACATGTAAATAGGAAAATGTTGGCGTTATTTTGTCACTTATTGGGAGTAGTATACTAGCTGGAGCCGTTTACATCCAGTCTTTGTGCTAAGCTAGGCTAGCAGTGGGTGCGTCAGACAGAGTTACGGCACGCACGGAGATGAGAAGGGGATGTATGGACTTATCTAACTCTGGGGGATACAGTGAATAAGCTAAAGTCCCAAAAAGTCGGTGTGTTCCTTTAAGTTTAATAGTTGTGTTTTTCCGTAATAAAGGGACAATCTATATATTGAGTAATTATGTTCTCAATAACGTCCTGTGACGGTGAATTAGACGCCAGATATAGTTTAATTATAAGCAAGCCCAAAATAAATCGAGAATCTTATTTTAAAACATCTATGCTTCCCTATTGCCAGATCCTCATTCAAAAAGATGAGAAAGATATTTATATTATTAAATCATCGCTTTATGAAATTTAATAATCACTTTAGGCTCTATCACGATTCCTGTTTTTCTATCCTCAATTTTAAGACCTCTTAAAATATAATAAAAAATATTATGCCATTTAAGATATTACATATATATGGACGCTTGTTTCCGCCACAGAGTGAAAAATAAAAAAGGTAATTGCGACTTTTTAATCTCACAATTCTGACTTTTTATCTCAGAATTACGTGATATAAAGTCGCAATTGCAGGTTATAAAGTCAGAATTATTCTCAGAATTGCATGTTTATATCTCGCAATTCTGACTTTATAGTACGCAATTGGGAGATATAAAGTCAGAATTGCATGATATAAAGTCGCAATTGCGTGTTATAAAATCAGAATTGTGAGATATAAACTATTCTGAGGTAAAAAAAAAAAAAAAAAGTCTGTCTTGTTTTCCCTTAGAATTGGACTTTATCTCACAATTCTGAGAAAAGATGTCAGAATTGCGAGATATAAACTCACAATTATGTGTTATAAAGTCAGAATTGTGTGATATAAAGTCCCAAGACTTTATAACACGCAATTGCGACTTTATTTCACGCAGTTCTGACTTTATATCTCGCAATTCTGAGAAATAAAGTCAGATTGTGAGATAAAAAGTCGCAATTATCTTTAAAAAATTGTTTATTCTGTGGTGGAAACAAGCTTCCATACATATAAGATAAGACTTTTTATGACCTTAAATTTCATAAAACTAGAACTGAGCAAAACAGTGACTTTTTTTATATGTATATAGTTCGCACACATCTATTTTTAGTCTCAAATGTGAGTGAAACACTCGCACCGTCGAGCCCTGATTACACCAGCATACCAGTGTGTGTTTGTCTTTCTGCCTGACTGTATTAGGCAAGGCCAGGCAAGTTTTATTTATATAGCACATTTCATAATTCATACACTGTGGCAATTCAAAGTGCTTTACATAGAAAGGAATAAAAATAATCATAAAATAAAAGCAAGGAAAATTAAAACAGTTATTCAAAACAGTTATAAAATTTCACACTATGGTAATTCAAAGTGCTTTGCATAGAAAATAAGCACAAAATAAAAGCAGTTATAAAAGGAATTAGTTAGAGTAAAACGAATTAATTGTATTAATGTTGTGTTGTATTCCTCTGTTAGGTCTGGCTGAGGTGATGGCAGCGTTAGGTGTGGAGAAGCTGGATAAACTGATGCCAGACGTGGTCCAGACGGCCAGTAAGGTGGACATCGCTTCTCACGTCAGAGACGGATACATCATGATGTTCATCTATCTCCCGCTGACCTTTGGGGACAAATTCACCCCATACGTGGGTCCCATCATCCCCTGCATCCTAAAGGTCAGACAACATGTTTAAACACTTAAACACTAATCATTTCGCATTGTTTCTCTTGTGCATTTTCAAATTCAACGGAAGTTCAAAAAGTTTCAAGTTCAACACAATTGTTAAAAAGTATTTAAATTGTTTGATGTCAACATGAAATCAAAATGATGTGATGCTTTATTTTCTTAATAAAATAAATATAGATTTATTATGAGAATGTTTATTTTAATAATTAAGCAAATGTTTACATTTTAATATTTAAGAATGTATTTTCTTACTAATAAATTATTAAAGTGGTTAATGTTTATTTTTCTAATTTATTTATAAAAATAAATCTTAAGAAATGTATTTTCTTAGTAATAATAATTTATTACTAAGAAAATAAATATCTCAATATGTATTTTCTTAATTTAAATATTAATTAGTTAATGTGAATGAATGTTTATTTTCGTTATATTTAAGAAAATAAATCTTAATAAATAAATAAATAAATATTTATTTTCTTAATACATTTTCCTGGTTATTGTATGTATTGCATTGATGGATCAGTCCATGTTTCTCTAAAGAAAAACTTTCATTAAAATGTAATAACTGTCGTTAACTGTATTTTTCTTTGACTTGAACCAATAATATCCTATACTACTTTTCACAATTCAGTCACGATGGCATTCATTCCTTGTTGTTTCTCACTAAATATTGTTTCACTCTCAAATTCATAATTGCGTTGCATTACGTTACGTTGTTTATCCAGGAATATTGTTCTCAGCTTGTCAGAGAGAAGCTGGTCTGTTTGATTGACTCTGGGTAGATAAAGATCTCTCTGTGTGTGTGTGTGTTCAGGCTCTGGCCGATGAGAACGAGTACGTGCGAGACACGGCCCTGCGTGCGGGCCAGCGCATCATCAGCATGTACGCCGAGACCGCCATCGCTTTACTTCTGCCAGAGCTGGAGCAGGGCCTGTTCGATGACCTCTGGAGGATCAGGTACCACACACACACTCTCCCATCAGCCTTTTATAGGGATAGTTCACCCAAAAATTAACCCATGATTTACTCACCCTGAAGCCATCCTAGGTGTATACGACATTCTTCTTTCAGACGAATACAATCAGAGTTATGTTATAAAATGTCCTGGCTCTTCCAAGCTTTATAATGGCAGTGAATGGCCGTTTATGTCTTGAAGTCCATTAAAGTGCATCCATCCATTATAAAAGTGCTCCACACGGCCCTGCGGGGGTTAATAAAGGCCTTCTGAAGCGATTGTGTATGAAAAATATCCATATTTAAAACTTTATCTACTAAAATAATTCGCTTCCAGCAAACGGCCTACGCAAGTCGACTTACGCCAAAAGAGTAACGCTGGACCTGACAATTAAACAAATGCGGATAGAGCAGAATTAGAAGTCTAAAACGAGAATTTGTAAAGAGAAATGTGGGAGGAGCTTGAGTTTGTTGCCCAGCCCTGTTTGTTTGAACCGCGAGAGGCGTCAAAGCTTACGCTACTCCTACATCTACGTCGTACATCGTCCAGTGTTGCTCTTTTGGCGTAAGTCGACTTGCGTACGTCCGTCTGCTAGTTATTTTAGTCCATAAAGTTCTAAATATGGATATTTTTCATACACAATCACATCGCTTCACTTCAGAAGGCCTTTATTAACCCCGCAGAGCCGTGTGGAGCACTTTTATAATGGATGGATGAACTTTGAAGGACTTCCAAAAACACACCCATTCACTCCCATTATAAAGCTTGGAAGAACCAGGACATTTTAAATATAACTCCGACTGTATTCGTCTGAAAGAAGAATGTCGTATACACCTAGGATGGCTTCAGGGTGAGTAACTCATAGGGTAATTTTCATTTTTGGGTGAACTATCCTTTTAAATGGTCCTTCCATCAGTTCACAAGTTTAGACTGTTGCTGATGCTGAGGTTTTGTGCTCTCTTAGATTCAGCTCGGTGCAGTTGCTAGGAGACCTGCTGTTCCATATCTCCGGGGTATCGGGAAAGATGACAACAGAGACGGCGTCAGAGGATGACAATTTTGGCACGGCCCAGTCGAACAAGGTAGCACATAATGAGCCCCTGGATTCTTGGCATTCAGGACAGCTGTGCTTTCATTAGAATACGAAAATATATTCCTCACTTCCTGTTGTGTCCTTGTTCTAGGAAACATTGTGTGTAAATGTTGTATTTTTACTGACTTTCCCCAGGCCATCATTGGAGCACTGGGCGCAGAGAGACGTAACCGTGTGCTTTCGGGGCTCTACATGGGCCGCTCAGACACACAGCTGGTGGTGAGACAGGCGTCTCTTCATGTGTGGAAGATCGTGGTGTCCAACACGCCACGCACGCTTCGAGAAATCCTGCCCACCCTCTTCACGCTCCTGCTGGGCTTCCTGGCCTCCACCTGCCCGGACAAGAGAACGGTACAACCACTGCACTGCATCTTCAGTCTCAACAGAAAAAACATGCATGTGTGCACTGCAAAATTGTCTGGTTTCCAGTCCAAATATCAAAAAATTATTAAATCAAGATGCATTTACTAGATAAGTCAAATTAGATCAGATATTATGTCTTGTTTTCCGGGGGAATTAATCAAAACTAAGTGAGTTTTTGCTTAAAACGAGCAAAATTATCTGTCGAGATAAGAAAAATAATCTTGTTTCTGTTTGAATTAAGATTATTTTTCTTACCCCGTGGACCTTGTTTTAAGCAAAAACTCAGTTAGTTTTGATTAATTCCCCCGGAAAACAAGTAATAATATCTCATCTAATTTTACTTATCTAGTAAATGCATCTTGATTTAAGAATTTTTTTTTATATTTGGACTGGAAACCAGACAAAAATACAAGATTTATTATTTATTTTCTTTTAATCATTTATTTTTATTTTTTATGAATAATATACCATAATGACTTTTATAGTAGGACTTATGTAGTTTGTAAATCAGTGTGTATTTACCTTCATATGCATTGTGCTGTAATGTTTTGTTTTTATTATTATTATTTAAAAGATCTCTTTTTTTTTTGGTCTAGATTTTGATTAATAAAATACAGTAATGAACTGTAGTAGGACTTTTATATCATTTGGAAAGCATTATGCATTTTAAAGCATTATCCACATTGTGCTGTAATAATGCAAATTAATATTCCATAATTATGCCATAATGAAATTATTCAATACTTTTTAAAATTATGATAAATTTTTTTTGTCCAATTTTTATTTTATTTTTCAAATGTATTTATTAATACATTTTTTGATGAATAAAATAGCGTAATGAATTATAGTAGGACTTTTGCGTCATTTGGAAATCAATGTGTATTTAGCATTATCCGCATTGTGCCGTAATGTTTCCGTAATTATTTATTCTTTCATTATTAATTATTAAATTTCTTTTCATCATAGATTTTGATGAATAACCGACAGTAATGCCTTGCTCGTGTTGTTAAAGTTAATGGTCTGTGTTTCCCCATCTGTCCTGCTCCAGATCGCTGCTCGTACTTTGGGTGACCTGGTGAGGAAACTGGGTGAGAAGATCCTGCCCGAGATCATTCCCATCCTGGAGGAAGGTCTGCGCTCAGACAAGAGTGACGAGAGGCAGGGCGTGTGTATCGGCCTCAGCGAGATCATGAAGTCCACCAGCAAAGATGCAGTGAGTGGCAGCTGATAGAATAATGCTCAGCTGCTTGATTTTTGTTCATATCATTGGCCGAACAATTTGTCCCAGGAACTCCAAATGCGATCAAAATTGGTCAACCAATCAAAATGCGGCATGAACTCAACCAATCAGCATGTTTAGCGCCCAAGTCCCACCCCTGAAAGTCCTGAACTTCGTTTAGACCCTGGTTCCTGCGGTGGAAACACACCGAGTACCAGCCCAAAGTTCCTGGGGGAAGTTCCTGCGGTGGAAACGCAGCTATTGATCATGTGACTGATGTTTGTGTGTCAGGTTCTGGTGTTCTCCGAGTCTCTGGTTCCCACCGTGAGAAAGGCGCTGTGTGATCCTCTAGAGGAGGTCCGTGAAGCGGCTGCTAAAACCTTCGAGCAGCTCCACGCCACCATCGGTCACCAGGCCCTCGACGACATTCTGCCGGCGCTGCTCAGACAACTGGTACTGCTTTCTACCCACAATCCTCGCCTTTACCTTGCACTACTGTTCTAAACACTACTGTTCACAAGTTTGGGGTTGGTAAGATTTCTTAATGTTTTTGGAAAGAAGTCTCTTCTGCTCACCAAGGCTGCATTTATTTGATCAAAAATACAGTAAAATCTGTAATACATACGTCAACATTTGAAGTGGATCAAAACCTTTCATCAAAGTTATACATGAAATTTGTCTTAGGACAACTTTGATTAACTTTTTTGATCCACTTTAAATGTTGACTACTGTATTTGCAAATATTATTCAATTTTAAAGATTCTTTGATGAATAGAAGGTTCAAAAGAACAGAATTTATTTGAATTTTTTTTTTTTAATTGTCTTTACTGTCACTTTTGATCAATTTAATGCATCCTTGCTGAATAAAAGTATTGATTTCTTTAAAAGACGTCACACTTTTAACCCTAGTTGCCAGTTTCTGTCACCCAAGCTGCTTTGAAGCATGTATGTTTTTTGAAAAGCACTCAAATGATTTTGCTTTTTGTTGCAGGAGGACGAAGAGACGTCAGAGTTTGCGTTGGATGGATTGAAACAGGTCATGGCTGTGAAGAGTCGGTCAGTCCTGCCTTATCTGGTTCCCAAAGTGAGTTCTCCTTACTAATGGCCTCTTTTAACTAACCTGATTTGTAGACTTGTGTATACAGGCTTTGACTAACTTCATAAAAGCAGCTTTTTCTGGCCAAGAACCGCCAACCATCTCACTGACATTTAAAGTGATCAACCACAGTTTTTTTTTAGTTTTTTTATGTAATTATATACACAACATTTGTTTACTTGTTGCTAAACATCTCAATGTACACTATGATATTTCAAAGATTTGATCTCACAAACCTCATTAAACTCTTGCTGCTCATTATATCCACCCAATTCTCCTTAAATCCGACTTTGGTTCCCTGTGCACAATGAAAATTTCAATTTATTCTATTGAAATCTATCCAAATTATACTACAGTACACTCACAATTAGCAATATGCACTATTTGTTAAATCATCAGAATATTAGTCAGCGGTATATTAAAAGTTGTAAATATAGTAAATCCTGCTTTATATACATTTATATTGCACACATACAGTAAAATCACGTAAAGCGATATATTCTATAGCAAATCTCACCTGCCTGATTTTTAATTTTGTAGCAAAATGTAACTATTATCGCTCAGCTCTATATGTAAAGTTGCATATATAAGTATGTCCAACTTTATCCACATATACTTATGTAGGGCAAATATACTTTATAGCAAAACTCAACTGCTTGATTGCTTGTATCATTGCAGTATTTATACTATACTATTTTATCACTCAGCTCTAATTTGCTAAATGCAACTATAAGGCATTAAGATATTATAAACATTGAGAAGATGATTTTCTGTAAAGCTGCTTTGAAACAATGTGTTTTGTAAAGACTGCTGTATAAATGAATATGACGACTTGATCCCGTGGAACCAGCCAATCAGATTGTAGCTTGCTGCATTGAGAAAGCTCTTGCTATTTTTTTTTTTTTTTTAGTCTGCATGAGATCTGTGGGTGTTTTGTCTCAGCCTGAGACTAAAATATTCCTTGCACTTGTTTAACTGTTATATTTTGTATCCTCTATAGCTGACGGCTCCTCCTGTGAACACGCGCGTTCTGGCCTTCCTGTCCGCGGTGGCGGGAGACGCTCTGACGCGTCACCTCGGGGTGATTCTTCCCGCGCTGCTCTCCTCTCTCAAACAGAAGCTGGGCTCAGAGGAGTGCCTGCAGGTGAAAACCACAGCTGTCAATCATTCATACTGACCAATCAGCTCTTACTGAAACGGAAATGATGAAGAATCAGAATATAAGTGTAAATGTGTCTTTTATGGCCTTCGACAGGAGCTGAGCAACTGTCAGACTGTGATCCTCTCGGTGGAGGATGAAGTCGGCCAAAGAATCATCATTGATGATCTCCTGGAGGCCACGCGAGGAGCAGACGCGGGGCTGAGGCAGGCGTCCGTCACCATCCTCAACGGCTACTTCTCTCGAACACGACTGGACTACAGCGTTCACACACGCACACTGCTGTCCGGCCTCATGCGGCTCATGAACGACCCCAACCCAGAAGTGCTCAGCCAGAGCTGGGAAACCATCAACTCCATCACAAAGGTAAACAAAGCTTTCATCCGTGCAGATCTTCTCAAAACACCCTGTTTATACCTGGTGTTATCATCTCATGTGATCATAAGACACGGGTAGATTAGTTTCATGATTCCTGACCTGGGAAGCTTTGTTTCACTTAATCGATTTAACCTTACTGAAACATTTTCACAGAAGTTTCTTTTATATTAAAATTGATTAGTGAAGTATATGTAGGTAAATATTGCCGTTTATTACTATGAATCATTATATTGTTGCTTATGCACTACCATTCAAAAGTTTGGAGTCTTTATAACAAAAAAATACAAATAATTTCAAATAAATGCTGTTTCTTTTGAACTTTCTATCTAAAAAATGAAAAAATGTACCACAGTTTCCACAAAATATGAAGCAGCACAACATTGATAATAATCATACATGTTTCTTGAGCAGCAAATCATCATATTAGAATGATTTCTGAAAGATCATGTGACTCTGAAGACTGGAGTAATGATGCTGAAAATTCACAGGAATAAATTACATTTTAAAATGTATTCACACAAAAAAAAAGTTATTTAAAATTGTAATAATATTTTAGATTTTACTGTATTTTTGATCAAATGAACGTGACCTTGAAGAGACTTCTTCCTCTTATATGCATTACATCATTTTTTGCTACAACTAGGATTAAATGGGAAATGTGCTGAAATATGACTGTGGTATCTGGTTGCTACATTTCTCATAGTTTCATTATGTTTGGGGTTGTGAATATAAAACTGTGTGTGTGTGTTTGTGCAGAAACTGGATGCTGCCAGCCAGCTCTCCATGATCGATGACCTGCACAGGGACATCCGCTCTGCTGCCGCTGAGGTCAAAGGTCAACACTTACCTGGCTTCTGTCTGCCCAAGAAGGTGAGCATCGCTTAAGAGAGTCAAACTGCAGAGCAAATGTCAGCACATATCATCTCTGATGGCATATAATCAATTTAGAAGTGTTCAGAAGGACACCGTCTTACCTAAGATAGTACTGGGTAATATAAGGCAACTACATGGGCTAGGTGTAGGGTCAGGGTTAGTGCCTAGTTATTACCCAGTTATTTTAATCACTATAAGTACATAATATGTACTTGCGGAACATGACTGTAAAATAAAGTGCTACCCAAATTAGATTAAAAGTGCAAAATAACAATTATGTTCAAGATTATAACTGAATGACACTCACTGTATTAAACATAGTGATGTTTTTTGATAGCACTGTAACAAACTACTACATATTGCACACAATTTTACATACTATTTTTAAAAGTTGTAGTATATGAAAGAGTGCTTTTGTTAACTTAAACTGTTATAAATCATTTTAAATTAAAATAAAGCTGAAATAAAATAAATTATAAATATTACATGAAAAATTTAAAGTAAAAAAGAACTGAAAATTTTAATTTGAAGTACCAAAATATATGGAAGGAATAAAAAGTAAAAAAGCTAATTTTATTGTGCAATTGCGAGTTTATGTCTCGCAATTCTGCCTTTTTTCTCAGAATTGTGAGAGATAAAGTGTGCATTGGGAGAAACAAACTCACAATTTCGGAAAAAGAAATCAGTATTGTGAGATAAAAAGTTGCAAGTATCGTTTTTTTTTTTTTTATGGCGGAATTACTAAACATGAAAAATAAAGAAAGCTAAATCGATATATATGAAAAATAAAATGACAAAAGCACATCACAAAATTACTAAAATTAAAATGGAAAAACTGAAAAACATTAAATAAAAGCAAATTCAAAATACTGTAATAGTATACAAATATGATACGAAATGCTGTATGCCCTCTACTCAACATGTATTTCCTTCAGGGAGTGACGTGCATTCTCCCCGTGCTGAGGGAAGGTGTGCTGACAGGAAGTCCTGAGCAGAAAGAGGAAGCGGCTCGAGCGTTGGGAGGAGTCATTAAACTGACATCAGCGGAGGCGCTCCGGCCCTCTGTGGTCAACATCACTGGACCGCTCATCCGAATCCTAGGAGACCGTTTCACTTGGTCTGTGAAAACCGCTCTGCTCGAGACACTCACTCTACTCCTGGCCAAAGTGAGTGTCCATCATGCCTCTCTCCTTATGTTGATGCAGACCCTTCATTCACACTCATGATTAGTGTTGTCAAAAGTACCGACTTTGGTACTGAAATTACAAAAATGTGACGCTTTGAGTGCGGTTGAGCTGAATCATAAACGCCTCTGATTGGCCATTATGTTCACGAGCTCATCGGATATGTCTGTGATTGGCTACAATGATCAACGTACGGGAGCGTTTGAGAGAAGCACACGAGCTTTTGAAAGCACAAGCAGCCGTCTATGCTTTCAAATGCTCCCGTGTGTATCTGTGTAAGCGCTCGCTGAAGAGTGTCATTGATGTATATAATATGTGTTTGAAGCGCTGATCATCATAGCCAATCACAGACATATTTGATGAGCGTGCGAGTACAATGGCCATTCCGAGATGTTTACGACTCTGCTCAACAGCGCTCAAAGCGTCACATTTTTTAAATTTCAGTATCGACTTGGTCCCGAAGTCGGTACTTTTGACAACTCTACTCATGATTACTCTGTGTCTGTGACCCTTACAGGTGGGCATCGCTCTGAAACCGTTCCTGCCGCAGCTCCAGACCACCTTCCTCAAGGCTCTTCAGGACTCGAGCCGGGCCGTGAGGCTTCGGGCCGCAGAGGCTCTCGGTCAGCTGGTCGCCATACACACTAAAGTAGATCCACTGTTCACCGAGCAGCTGGCGGCCATACGCAACGCTGAGGACTCTGGAGTCAGGTAGAGTTTACGCTTCCTCCTTATTTCGAGGTTTGAGTTCTCGAGTGTGGTTGTGCAAATGAGCAGCCGGAGCGCGTTAAATGGATACTTCACTGATTAGCATTAAGCTTTGTATCAGTAGAAACCCGGTAGTATTTTGGAATGACCGTGCTTCCCTCCCTCATGTCCCCCTGAGACGAGAGATTTCTGTATTGTGTGTCTGGAAAAAACCTCTGATGACTCAAAAATCTTAATTTAGCGTCATCAGAGGCTTTTTTGTGCAGAGGCGAGAGACTCCAGCCAATAGGAGGAGCTCGTCCCGCATGTGTTTAACCCGCCCATAGGGGGATCTCACGATAAAACACTGTCTTTTCAGTTTCAAGTCGACTAGTAGCCTAGTTGTATCATTTCTCCCGATACTGCCCTCTGTAACCGGGAGGCGTGGCTTGGGAGTGTCCTCGTAGGGCAGCGAAGCAAGTGCATTCTGGGAGTTGTTGTCTTTCATCCACATGAGCCAAAAATACATTTTCTGGCTTTTCTCAGTCTAGAAGGCACCAACTTCTAAAATAATTTCACATTTCTACTATATAAATGACCCAATTTAAATACACATTCATCTTTCCAGCAGTGAAATATCCCTTTAAGAGTTTTCTGTTAGAACAGTGTCGTGTTAGCGGCCCCTAACTTAATAACTAATGATCTTTGCAACGGAAGTGAATCAATCAAAACTAACTTTAGCTGGACAATAACTTTATTCTAGAACAGTGGTTTTCAAACTTTTTCAAGAGCGACCCTTTTTTTTTTTTTTTACGCGACCCATAGGCCTGTATATTCTTAAGCCTTTTCTTAGCAACCGCTTTTGATGATGCACGTGCAGTGGCCTATCCGTGACGCGATCGCAACGCAAAGTTGATTCTGCACTCTTTTGATCTAGCTAAAGCTACAGGGATGCTAATTAACCGGTTAACCATTAACCATTGTAAGAATTTTAACCAATTAATATAGCCTACTATCGTTTGATGTATGCTTAAAAAATTCACTAAAAATATTCCACAACAAATCCTTTAAATTTAATGATATTCAGAACAGAACAAGAATGAAAAAAATATCTATAAACAAGCCAAAACGAAATAATTTCGTTGGGCTCACCTAACTCTCTCATTCGAATACATTTTTTTTTTTTCATATTCGCGATTTATTTGGATGCTAAACTATTATTTATTATAGGCTTCTAAGAAAAAATGAAAATGATTATCCCCCCAAATTTTAAATATTTATTAGGTTTCAAAAAATATAAAAACTTTTAATTTAAGTGAACTTAAAACAAACCTTACATAAACCCATTATAAATGTCATATTTACCTGTGCCTTTCCTGTCTAACAGATGTGAAATATACAGAAATTGGATAAGGTTATCAAAACATTCCGCACTGCATAAATTATAAACTAAATATAGAGAAATCCGTATTAAAGCTACACGCATTCTTTAGTCAAGAGCTGTTAATAATTTTCTCCGAGAATTAGCTGCTGCCACTTTAGGACCAGCCACAGCTGACGATCTCACGCATCCCATTCTCTCACTACGCTTTACTTTCATTTAAGATTTTATTTAACTAATTTAAGACTGTTCTTGTGAGGATACTCGACAAAACGGACATTTTGGCATGCATGTGTGTTGTTCGTTCTAGCGCGAAAGAGAACTTGATACTGGCGCGCGTCTATCTGTGGGTCGTGTGTATGTGTGTGTGTCAGGAGGACATTTACTGACAGCGCGTTCTCTTTTGTCTTGTCGCGCATGAAGGTTTAAAAGCATTTGCATGAATAAGAGCGAGATCATATAACGATAGCTTAGTCACCTGTTGTTGTTTCTGACGTTTCATCGCCTGTGCCGCATCCGCGATACCACGGAGGAGCAGGACCGAGCCTATATCGATGCGCGCGCGTCCGCGTCCGGGAACATCGCGTGCCGTCTCGGTTTTCTTTCCGTCAACTTGTTTGTGAGGCGCCGCGCCTCACAGAAATGGACCAAACTCAGTTGTTTAAATAGCCATATTTCGCGTGTTTCTTTTATATAGGCCTATAGACTATGATTTTATGAAAACAAATTTTGTTTTTTAATTTAATTATATTTTCCTTAAATCATCCTGGCGACCCATTTTTTAAGTCTCGCGACCCACCCGAGGGTCGCGACCCAGGGTTTGAAAACCACTGTTCTAGAACTGCTGTAAAGCCAAAACAATCTCTGTTACTTTAATTTCCTGTTATCGCTGTAAAGCTGCTTTGAAAAAATCTATATTGTTAAAAGCGCTGTATAAATGAAGCTGACTTGACTAGAACTAGTGATGTAGTACTCGAGACCGGTCTCGAGACCGATTTCTGCTTTCTCTGACTCGTCTCGGACTTGTTCCTTCAAAGACTCGGTCTTGACTCGGCATAGGCGGTCTCGTCCCCATCACTAGTCCACTAGAATACATACCACTAGAAAATTTTAATTTGCTCTGCATGTCCTAACTATGATTAAAAAAGTCAGGGTGGGCTTAACATGTTGATGACAGAGCAGCACTGTTGAAGCAGTTAAGAAAAATAGGCAGAAGATGATGCATGTGGTAGGGATTTTTTGATACTTGATACTTTTGATTACTTCATTCAATGTGTAATGTCACCAAGTTAGATAAATGCTTTTATATATTGCAGAACAGAATGCAGAAAAAGAGAAACATTGTCTTAAAATCGTTTCGCCACCTGAGGTTATAACTATAATGTTAGCCCCCATACAAGGACGCAATAATAGCAAGATAACGTTAGCTTCGCGTTTCCCAGTGAGCATAAACAACGGCGGCGTCGTAAACAAATTTAGTAAAAGTTGTCAATAGCCTATAAATGAACATTCAAATCCATAACAAACTGTGGGTGAAAAATGGATTTACCTGTTCTGCAAAAACATAGCAACTGAATGTCGGATTGGAAGCCCTTTTGCCGGCGGAGTTCTCGCCACATTTCGAGGGTTTTTCCGATGTAAATTCGGGACTTCGCACGTTCCTTATCCTTGTCCCTCTTCTTTACAATTTGTTCATCGGAACGTCGTCTCTTAAGTCGTGTGTCGGCCATAATTCAAACTTCCCCCACACCCCCTTCATGTCCACGCGCACTAACCCCCAAACCACACCCCTCAAATACTTCTTGTCGGTGATTGGCTGGAGCACTGTTTGTTGTGTTCCGTGGTGCGGGTGAGCCCAGTTTGTTTTTGTTGCCGTTTGTGGAGCCTGTGGTGTCTAGAGAGACCGCGTTTTTTTACAGTGTGTTCAGGGGACAGGCAGCTAGCGGATAGTGAGGAGATGTTTGCTGTATGTGACAAAAAATGTTTTGGCCTAAAAAACGCGTGGCATCACTTAGAGCACCTTTAAGACGTTAAGACTGCTCCTCTAAACAATTCCCAATCTAGCTTAGTCTGTAGGCCTAACTGTTGATTATTAACTGGGGTGATATTAAATCATGAATATGAAAACTGACATGTTTTATGGTCTTGGTCTCGACTCCTAAAGACTCGGTCTCGACTCGTACTTGCTTCCTCAAAGACTCGGTCTTGACTCGGACTCGACTGAATTTGAAAACCAACGGACTCAGTCTCGACTCGGACTCGACCCTTCAAAGACTCGGTCTTGACTCGGCATAGGCGGTCTCGTCCCCATCACTAACTAGAACACTATTCAAATACACTATTTGTTGTTTGTCAAAAGTAAAACTGTAGTTGTGCTTGTCAGTCACTGTGTTATTGTTGGTGCTGCAGGGAGACCATGCTACAGGCCCTGCGCTTCGTCATCCAGGGTGCAGGTGCAAAGGTCGACCCCAGTATCAGGAAGAACATCACCACCACACTGCTGGGCATGCTGGGACATGATGAGGTACAGCAAGTGTTTCAGTTTTTGTTTTTGTTTTCCTTGAGAGATTATAAATCATGCAAAATTAAAGTAAAGACTAAAGTCCCATTAGTTAAAAGTTTAGTTCACCCAAAAATAAAAATGTATCCCATGATTAGGTGTATATGACATTCTTCTTTCAGCCGAACACAGAGTTATGTTAAATAATATCCAGGCTCTTTCAAGCTTTAAACCACTTTTGATATTATAATGTTAAGATTAACATTCAATAAGATTAATAAATGCTGTAGAAGTATTGTTTATTGTTAGTTCATGACAACTAATGTAGTTAACTAATGCTTAAAAAATTTAAACTTATTGTAAACTGTTACCAATAGTATGAAGACAACTTTTAAGTTAATAATGTTTAAGTACATTTTGAAAATGACATTAACTAAGATTAATAAATTATTTAATAGTATTTTTAATGCAAACGAATGTAGTTAATAAATTGAACCTTGTTGTTTTTACCAAAATAAAAGTTAATTCCTAATTAAATATATTAGCAATTATGAATGTTATTATGATTCCTTTTTGTTTTTACACTTAAAGACATAAGAATGTGAATGCATGTGTTTTTGTCTTTATAACAGTATCTAGCACAGGATGTGGTTGTGAGAGTGTCATTGTCGCCTTACCTTTCTCTCTCTGTGTGTGTGTGTGTGTGTGTGTGTGTGTGTGTGTGTGTGTGTGTGTGTGTGTGTGTGTGTGTGTGTGTGTGTGTGTGTGTGTGTGTGTGTGTGTGTGTGTGTGTGTAGGATGCCACGAGAATGGCCTCTGCAGGCTGTATTGGCGAACTTTGTGCCTTCCTGTCTGAAGATGAGCTCAAGAGTGTCTTACAGCAGCATGTCCTCGGTAAGATCACACATGTCTCATGCACACTTCCTGGTAGTAGTTTGTGATGCAATGAGTCAAGAAAACCACTGTAATCCAGATCATATTATGCCCTTCTCCTCCGTCATATGCTTGTCTGTCTCTGTCTCTGTAGCGGATGTGTCTGGTGTGGACTGGATGGTGCGTCATGGCCGTAGTTTGGCTCTGGCCATCGCAGTGAAGTCCGCCCCTGATCGGCTGTGTGTGGATGAATACAGTTCCTCTGTGCTGGAGGCCGTCTTATCTAGTGCCACCGCAGACAGAGTAAGAGCCGTGTAATATCAGCATATTAGGAAAACGATGACAACAGTCAAAACTCTTGAATATTCAAACATTTGTTCATTGCATAAACCTTTCAAGCTTTCCCAAATCCACTGTCTTGTTTGCAGCTCTGTGTAGTGATTAAAGCCTGTGACTCCTGGACAGTGCTTAACACCAGCTAATAAGATTGGAGCTCATGATTTTCACAAGCGCTTAGTTAAGACTTGAGTTTTATTTATATGCGCTTTCCTGTCGCTCAAACAGTAGAGCGCTTGCAACGTCAAGGTCATGGGTCCGATTCCCAGGGAAAGCAAGAACTGATAAGAATGTAAATGTGTACCTTGAAATGCAGTGTAAGTCGCTTTGGATAAAAGCATCTGCCAAATGCATAAATGTAAATATAGCGCTTTTCACTATACACAGTTTCAAAGAAGCTTTACAGAAAATCAGTTTTAGTGTTTATAATATCTTCATGCCTTAGTTGCATTTATCAGATTACAGCTGGGCAATAATATTGTTCGATTTTGCCACAATACATGCAATCAAGCAGTTTAGATTTGCTATATAGTATATATCGCTCTACGTGAATGTACTGTATGTATGCAGATGAAATTAGATATTATATAGAAACTTTATATAAAGGGATATGCGATACAGTTTACATTTTGCAGTGATATAGACCAGGGGTTCCCAAACTTTTCCATGACAAGGCCCCCCAAATACCACTAGGTTCTGACCAAGGCCCCCCTTTTGCAGGATGTGTTATTGAACCCATCGACAATACTATGGCAAATGTAGAAATAAATAAATAAAACATCTAGGTGAACATCAGATTATGTGATGGTGTTTGATACCAGCCAATCAGAAAGATTATAGAGATGAACCGATTACAATTTTCAAGGCCAATTCCGATTTGTCATTGAGTTCGACCTGCCGATACAGATTTTAGCCGATTCTGATATCATTTTTTCTAACCACTTTACAGCACACACAAATATTTATTTTCTATATATATATATATATTTTATAAAACACCACTTTTATCCAAACTGATTAATAAAAACAAGTTTAAATGGGTACATTTTCTATAAATATTTTTGAGTCTTCATTTTCTTTTCTGACATAGCCTACTCCAGTTCTTGTTAAAACACACTATACATGCAAATTATGTGCATTTTTGGTACTTTTTGTGTGAAATCATATTTATTTTGTCCATCAAAAGTGTGCTTTCACTTTAATTGAGCGTGAGCAGCGCAGCAAAAATAGACTCGGCGCCGAAACCCTCCACTTCACTATTGCTCACGGCACGCGACGCTCCTGCTTGACGCTCACGCGCTGCTCCTGCTCGCGGTGTGAATGCACTCACTGAACATGCACGCCGAAAAAAATTCGAGCTGCTCACGCGCCGCTCGCGGTCTGAAACGGCCATAATTCACAAGGTTTCCTACATGTGCGTTCTGTGTGCACGTGTGATGCTGATGTTGCGCGATGTTAATCATGCGGCGCCCGAGTGCATTTGAATCGGCATTATGTCAGACTGAAAATCACGTGAAAATCGCCCAATTCTGGTCACCAACCGATCAATCAGTTCATCTCTAAAAGATTAGCATTAAAAGTATAATGTTCAGATAGGCTTTGCAACAAATTATTATAATGTTATTTCATAACAATACTCATATTAACAAATTTTTTAAAACTTTTTTTTAACTCTTTTTTTCCGCTTTTTTCCCCAACTTGCTGCGGCCCCCAGTTTGAAAACCACTGATATAGACAATCTAGCAAGTGAGATTTACTATATGTAGATATTGCTTCACGTGAGTTTACTGTATGAACGCAAGTATAGTAAGTACTGTACTCATGAAGTATCAAACTCGTGAAGGCATGAAAGGGAAGTTGCGATAGTCTGTTCTTCCCTATTGTACCGTATATCCAAGTGAAACAGATTCTAGAACAAGAACAAATGTAGGGCGGGGCTTGATCATCTTCATGATTGGATTGGATGGTTGTGGTTTGCTATTGGTGGATCTCATGTGAGTGACAGGTTATCCACCCTCGTCATCAGAGAAGAGAAGAGATGCTGCACGAGGGAGGGTTTCTAATTCAAGATTACGAGGCACATGAATAAAAAATGATGTTCACGGATATATCTTTTATAATAAATACTGCATTATTACATCAAAATTAAAATGGACAATGTTTTTATGGTGATAATACAGTTTACAATTTTCAACAATGTAACAAATAAGAAACTACATTTACGTAGTTTATGATGTAGTGCATAGCATAGACTTGTATCTGTGGCTCTGCTGATTAAAGGGGTGGTTGATTATGATTTCACTTTTCTAGCTTTAGTTAGTGTGTAATGTTGCTGTTTGAGCATAAACAACATCTGCAAAGTTACAACGCTCAGTTCAAAGCAAAGGGAGATATTTGCTTTTAAAGAAATCACTTTTTAAGGACTACATGTCTGTGACTGCAAGCTGTTGTAGCTCCGCCCCCTGTGCGGGAAGCAGCAGCTCGTTTGCATTTAAAGGGCCAGACACAAAACTTAATGTGTGTTTTTGCTCACCCTCAAAAATTGGCAATTTTAACATGCTATATAAAAATATCTGTGGGGTATTTTGAGCTAAAACTTCACACACACACTCTGGGGACATCAGAGACTTATTTTACATCTTGTGAAAAGGGCATTATACCACCCCTTTAATTCTCATCGATGTGTGTGTTCTGCAGATCCCCATCGCCTGCAGTGGCATCAGAGCCATGGGTTTCCTGACGAGACACCAGCTCCGCACAGGAGGAACCGAGGCCGTGTCACCACGCATCATCACACAGTTCGTGAAGGTGAGTCTGCACACAGCCTGCTGCATAATGTTACACTGCATACTTGTTGTAAAGTCTTACCAAAAAAGTATAATGCGTTAACTAGAATGAACAAAAAGCAATTCATTTCTTACAGTATTTATTTGTCTGTTAACATCAGTTACTAAAAATACAGTTAGTTCAGATTTATTAAATAATATGAACATTAAATGTGAACTTTTGATTTAATTCATGTGTTAGTAAATGTTGAAATTACCATTGTTTGTTCATGTTAATTAATATAGTCAACTAATAGTAACAAATGAAACCTTATTCTTTGTGCAACAAACATTTCAAACTGTGGAATGCCTCATAATATTATGTTATATTCCATGTGGACAGAAAATGCACACTTTCTACAGTATACATGCTACATACTGTATGCTTATTTAAAAGATGATTCTTAGTATGCCATTGCGAACGTACACAAACGCACATTAGAAGTGTTGATCTGTGAGTGTGACTCTGTCGTGACTCCTCCCACAGTCTCTGCAGAACCAGTCGAGTGACATTCGTCTGGTGACGGAGCGCGTGCTGTGGTGGGTGTGCAAGGAGGCGGAGACTCCCGCTCTAGAGCCCAATCTGGTCAAACCGGTCATCAAGGCCCTGCTGGACAACACCAAAGACAAGAACACCAGCGTCCGAGCCCAGAGCGAACACACACTCGTCAGCCTGCTGCGACTGCGCCAGGGAGAGGAGCGCATGCAGGTCAGTCATGTGGCATGAAAACTAAGTCACGTCGCATTTACTCATATAGCGCTTCATACGATACAGACAGTAGCAGCTCTACATTAACTAAAGACATTAGTTATTCAGCTCGAGTCTATGTTGATTCGATTCAGCTACAAAGCAGCTCTGCAGAAGACAATGATGTCATTATCAGTGTTGGGAGTTACTTTTAAAGCAACACTAAGGAACATTTTTACCTTAAAATAATGTTTCCAAAATCGTATCAGTGGTTCATCAAGTCGTAACAGGGTGAAAGGCACTTCTGGGTCCGCTCTGCAGCCCTATATCTGCTATAAACACACTCTGCAAGTTTGCCCAACCGGGTCACGTTTCTGTAGTTCGAATGAGACATAAGAAAACTACAAATTTGACTTGCTTTACGTCAAGCGTTACAATAGTCATTATTTAGTTTTTCTTCGTTTCTGATGTCGCAATACATCATACTTTCATGAAATCATGCATCATACTCTACCTCGTCTGTGGACATCGTTCATTCCAAAGCCGGTGCTAGATAAACAGCGAGCGAGCGTGCGACAGTCGGCGTAATGATTTACAATAGCGGTAATGGACAATTCCGCTTCCAACCTGTAGGGGGACCGAAGAGGAAAAGTTCCTTAGTGTTGCTCTAAAAGTAATGCATTACAGTATTGTTACCCCCTTAAAAAGTAACTTGTAAACATTACTTGTGCATTACTGTTCTCATCTGACTGAGGCTCGCTCTATTCCAAGCTTTCAGGTATTTCTGCAGTAATGCATTCAACAACGATCGCTTTCTTTTTCTTTTAAAAACACATTTTGACCTCATTATGGTGGTTAATTTTTAATGCAGCCGTTTAAAAAAAAATTAAGCAAATAATTAAACTGAAAAGTAACGTTCATTACTTTAAAAACGTAACTCAAATATGAATATGCACATTTATAAAGTAATACATTACTATATTCATTACATCAAAAAAGTAATCTGATTACTTAATGTGTGGTTTTTTTATGCGTTACTCCGCAACACTGGTCATTATCCAGCTCAATTCAGTTCTTACCCGATAATGTCAGTGCAGTCTAATTCTATTCAGCAGAATTCTATTCTAATAATAATATTACTGAATATTAAAGGAGCATTTCACCCGTGGAAACATTAATCTTTATTGAAAGTGGGTCATATATGTAGTCGAAATGTAACGTGTATTGCCGCCTTGACCAAGGAAAGACCAAGTAACTTTAGGGCGCATTTGCATGGAAGACAACAACTCCCACAATGCACCACATTGCACAGCACTGCAAGCCACTCCCACTAATTTTCACAACACAAACATCCACGAACATCTGATTCAACCATCAGACTTTCGAAATCCTCTTCTTCCATATCATATTGAGTACCTTCCGCCATTGTCGTAACCTCACATCTGGCACCACAGCGCCTGTTAGCTTAGCTTAGCTTCCAAACAAGATGGCGGATATTGCTTTTAGTTTCTGCAAGTGAAGTCCCACCCACTGATCTGTAATAGGTCTGTACCGTGAGTGGGTCCCACCGCCTGGAAAAATGAGGAACGAGTGTTTGTAGTCTGAACCCTTCTACAAAGATATGGGACTTCCTGCTTAGAATGATGCAAAATGACGATTTCTACATCATTATAAGCAGGAACTGCAACACTGAAATCCGTATTTCTCCCGTCTCGGGAAAATGAGGGAATAATGCACGACCATTCAAAAATATGACTGGCTTTCTAACGATACAAAGCTTAATGCAAATGGGTGAAGTGTCCCTCTAAGTGTTTTTTAAACTCTGACCAAACAAACCAAAGGTGAATATTCACAGCTTGACCTTAAAAGTCGCCTCGTGACCAATCACAGTGCAGCAATTCAACTACCGTTTGCATGTGTGAATTTGTTTCAGAGCATCAGTGCGATCCTGGACTCGGCCAGTAATGAGCTGCTGTCAGAATGTCACCGCAGATCCTTGAAGAAGATCTCCAGCCTTCCCGACTCCAACGAAGAGATCGACGACACCATCCTCACATGATTGACAGCTTCAGCCCTGCTCGCGATCATTGTAGTCACTGATGTTCTCAGAGATCCTGCATCACACTCTCCTCACGCTAGCTTTGACTGTCCTCATCATTTACGCCACGAGGAAAGCCTGGGAAAGTATTTATTGAGCCGAGCCCCTAAAATCATCGTCTAAAATTGGCATTTTCCTTAATTCCCTGGTAATTTGTAAATGTGCGTTTTTTCTTTTGGTTTTCTTCTGAGATGAGGTATTCATTTGTGCCAATTCTTTACAAATTGATGTTTTGATTCCCTTTTTTATTTAGTTTTGATGGTGAGCAGTTCCTCGCTGTGTCAAGCTGTTGTAAACGTGTGTGTGTGTGTGTGTGTGTGTGCACTTGTGTGTGTGAGAGAGCGAGAGAGACGCGTGAGCCATTAACAACCCAAAGGATGTGATGCTGATTTTTCCAGTTAGCGCTGTGTCCACAAATAATGGTTGTATGAATAAACAGAAAATGAAAACCTTGGTTTAATAAACGGTTTGACTTAAAGAAATAATGTTTGTGTTTTAATGCTTGACATTTTATGCATAATAACACAATATTAATAACTCACTGAAGTATCATTTTCTAGAGAAATTACCCACGTTTAAGACGCTGTACTCAAGATTCTTGTCTGTGGTTTTACAGTTCAAGTAATTGAACTGAAATAATTCAGAAATCTAAAACTATACACTAAAAAAATCTGTAAAATATCAGTTTTGTAGAAAAATAAATATATATATATATATATATATATATATATTATATAAATTTCAGACACATCTGTGGATTTAGTCATCACAAACCCATATTCATGTCAATTTTGAGCTCATATGCAACACAATTCAGCCGATCCTGGGGAATAAAATCTGCAGTTTTCTGACAGACTGTCAAAGTTTAAACTGCTTTGAAAAGTTTTCTGGCTCTCACTGAGAAAGTGCTGAGATGACATGAATATATTTCTGTGTTTGCACAAAGGAAGAAAGAATGAGACAAAAAGGGCACTGTATTGGTACCATGGTATCAGATGGTAATATTTTCAACAATATTGTATTTGGCCCTCATGAGTAAATATGCTATATACAAGGTACTTTTAAAGTTTTATCAACTTTAAGGTTTATTGGGTGATAAAACGCTTAAACATTTTGCTGCAATGACACTATAAATACAAATATGCATCTATTACATTTATACACTGCCCGGCAGGGAAAGAAAATGCTGTTTGGATCTAAATATGCAAATGTTGTGTTATTTAATAATATAAATGTGATGTTATTTCCATCAGGAGGTGCATCAGTTTTTGGTCCAGATCTTGTATTGTCAATGCAAGAGTCCAGCGCTCTGTAAAGTCTCCTCCAGCACATCACAAACACTTTCACTGAATTTAAGCTCTGGAAATGATTCTTCATGCATAATCACTGCAATAATGATCCAATCAAAGACTCTTAAGCATTTGCCTATTATTTAAATCCAAACAGCAACTTTTTTTCTTTTCTTTTTTTGGCCGGGCATATAAGGGTCAGTCTCAAATAAAGATGCTAATATAAAGCTAACCTCAAGAGGAAAAAAAACGTGAAAAATATTTTGAAAATATTATGCATTATGTAAACAAGGAATAATGTATTGTTGTTGTTGTAGTGTAGAAAATTTTAACGTTTTGCAAATGAAAAATTACAACCTGACACTTAAATTCTTTTAAATTAAATTTAAAAAATGTTTGTCATTGACTTATTTTATATACACTATACCGTTCAAAAGTTTGGGGTCAGTACGATTGATAAAAAACAATTAAAAAAACTGTAATATTGTGAAATATTATGACAATTTAAAATGACTTTTCTCTATTTTGATATATTTTAAAGTGTACTTTATTCCTGTGATCAATGTTGAATTTTCATCATCATTACTCCAGTCTTCAGTGTCACATGATCCTTCAGAACTCATTCTAATATGATGATTTGCTGCTCAAGAAACATTCATTATTATTATCAATGTTGAAAACAGTTGTGTACAATTTTTTTTTAATTCTTTGATGAATAGAAAGTTCAAAAGAACAGCATTTATTTAAAATAGATTCTTTTCTAACATTATAAATGTCTTTACTGTAACTTTTGATCAGTTTAACACTTCCTTGATGAATAAAAGTATTGATTTATTGTTTTTACCTATTCTTACTGACCCCAAACGTTTGAACGGTAGTGTTTAATGTTACAAAAGCTTTAGATGTCAGATAAATGCTGTTCTTTTGAACTTTCTATTCATCATAGCATCATGAAATAAAAATGTAAATAACTGTTTTCAACATTGATAATAATCATAAATGTTTCTTGAGCATCAAATCATAGAATGATTTCTGAAGGATCATGTGACACTGAAGACTGGAGTAATGATGCTGAAAATTCAGCTTTGATCACAGGAATAAATTACACTTTACTGTATATTCACATAGAAAACAGCTGTTTTAAATTGGAATAATATTTCACAATATTACTGTTTTTGTTTGTATTTTTAATCAAATAAATGCAGCCTTGGTGAGCAGAAGAGACTTATTTTAAAAACATTAAAAATCTTACTGACCCCAAACTTTTGAACGGTAGTGTGTGTGTGTGTGTGTGTGTGTGTGTGTGTGTGTGTGTGTGTGTGTGTGTGTGTGTGTGTGTGTGTGTGTGTGTGTGTGTGTGTGTGTGTGTGTGTGTGTGTGTGTGTGTGTGTGTGTGTGTGTGTGTGTGTGTGTGTGTGTGTGTGTGTGTGTGTGTGTGTGTGTGTGTGTGTGTGTGTGTGTGTGTGTGTGTGTGTGTGTGTGTGTGTAATTAAATGAGCGTGACATCCTTTGATCCTTCGTCAAAGGGCTCGTTGTCGAAAACGTTTTTCAAAATAACTTTTACATACTGACGCTTTCATTCTTTTAAATTAAATAAAAATTAAAAAAACATTTTGGATATCTTATTTGTCTTTACCCTATTTTATGATTTAAAAGAAATAATAATAATGTAATGAGCGTGACATCCTTCGTATGTTTGGCTCGTTGGCGGCTGTTACGTCATATGGCGTCGGCGCGCTCTGATTGGTCCGTTAGCCGCGCTGGTGCAGGAGGAGGAAGCGCCGTTTCCGGTAATGAGCGACTGACTGACTGACTCCTGACACCGACAAACCCGCTGCTTTCGGCATCTATCGGGGTGAAATTGTCCGCTCTTCTCCGGGCAGGACCTCAGACGGGTTCCAGCCAAGCGTTCGGCTGGAGAGAGGCGTAAAGCTGAAGTGAAGGCGCGGGGTTTGAGCCACACTCCACCGGCATGGCCCGCGACTACGATCACCTCTTCAAGCTGCTGATCATCGGGGACAGCGGTAAGAGACGCCGGGGATGCGGGACGGGAAGCGGGCCAGGGCGAGGCTCAGTGGGGGTTTGAGTGTCTCATATTCAAGCTGTGAGGTCCGACCGGCTGTAAACGAGCGCGGGTCTGTTTTAATGGACAGATGAGCGTGTTTATGATGTCATTGTGCCGCTGTTTTAAGGGCTGATCACAGCAGACAGGCCCGAGATCCACAGTCTGATCTGCTCTTACTCTACCATCACTTATTCAGCACTAGAACAGAAGTGCATTGATTTAAGTGACCACTGAAAGCATTTGATGTGTCTGAATGTCAGTGCAGAAGATAAACACTTTACAATCAAAACATTTGGTTAAAAAATGATACAATAATAGATCTAGTTGAACATTAATATGGTGTTGTGGCACTTTCTGGAACATGTTGATTTCATATTCATGTTCATATTCAAGACTAATGAAGAAAACTGAAGAAATCCTGCAGGATTTCCAGGACCATTCAGACCTGATGATGATGATGATGAAGGGTGTCACTGATCTGAATACTTGAAGTGTTTGTAATTGCTGATTTACACACAGAAATACTTGAGTTGTTTGTGGTGTGATTTATTGTGTGTGACAGCTGAAGTAAATGAGATGTAGTGTTTGCACAGAAGTAAAGGCGAGTGTCCTTATTTCAGTGGATGGTGAAAAGAGCAGCGACACCTCACAGTGGTTCTTGTGGTTTGAGTCAGTGTGCACCTCCGCGTGTGAAGCAGTCGACACACACATAAGCTCAATCAAGTTTGGATGAGCTGTATATTATTGGTATTTTGATAATGGCATACATATATATTATAGCCTATATCAGAATTCAACAACAAAATGTATGCCATTATCAAAATACCAATAATATATAGCTCATCCAAACTTGATTGAGCTCATGTGTATATATATATCCTATATAAAGAAGTTCATATATATATATATATATATATATATATATATATTATGTATATTTATAATATATATGTATTTGTTCATGGATTCACTGGGAATTGAACCCATGACCTTGATGATGCTATACTCCTCTCTCTTTCATATTTGTGACTCTGGACCACAAAACCAGTCTCATGGGTCACTTTTTTGAAATTGAGATTCATACATCATATGAAAGCTGAATAAATAAGCTTTCCATTGATGTATGGTTTGTTAGAATAGGACAATATTTGGTCGAGATACAACTATTTGAACTTCTGGAATCTGAGGATGCAAAAAAATCAAAACATTTAGAAAATCTCCTTTAAAGTTGTACATTTATGTTCATGATTGTGCAGCATTCACTCACAGAAATAAATGTTTTATATATTTACGGTATGAAATTTACAAAATATCCTCATGGAACATGATCTTTACTGAATATCCTAATGATTTTTGGCATAAAAGAAAAATCAATAATTTTGACCCTTACAATGTATTGTTGGCTATTGCCACTAATATACCCGTGCGACTCGAGACTGGTTTTGTGATTCAAGGTCATATATATATATATACAAACACACGCTTTTTAATTAATGTTTTAGCTTAGTCAGATACAACTTACAGAATTTCTTTACTGTCATGTTTTAATCCTGACAATTGGTCAGTCACCACAGCTGTGATACACACATGAAGGATGGACGCTGGCACTGAGCGTACAGTAGATGGACACACAGGCCTCAGTGTTTCTGTCCTCTGAGGGCTTTTATTTGACCTCTGCTTCAGATCTGACCTCTAATAAAGGGACTGAGTGATATGCTGCAGATCTGTGGTCTGTGAAGAAAGAAAATCTGCTGTGTTCTCTGATGGACGGGCTCAGTTTGGACACTGGTGATCTGGCATGTAATATAAGATTTTCAGGTTTAAACTTTACAATTGCTATATTTAATTGCGGTTAGATTATGTGGTCTTTTTGAGACGGCTGAAATATTGCCTGCAGAATCAAAATGATTCATGTTGTTGATGTGCTTCATGTTAAACAAGTTAATCATGCACAAGTTCTACTCATTCTACAGGAATCTGTGTTGCCTTTCTAAAGCCCTTCCACTAAAGAAAGCATGTAAACTCTTTTATCCTGTGCGTTCGTGGCGTAGTTTGTCAGGAGAGGATGTTTGCTTGGTCTATCTTCCTTTCTGAGAGTCGGCGGTCGGTGTGTGTCTGTCGGCTGTAGTCTCTCGACGGCACGTCCACAGACCGTGGTTCATATTCCACATAGAAATCCCAAGAGCTCACTGACATGGCCTTCTCCATTACTGTTTCAAACCCATGAGAGCTGAAGAAAGTGACACACTCATTTTGCAGAATATAATCTGCAGTCAGTGTGGATGAGATATTATGCTGGTGGTATTTGAGATTATTTTGGTCCTAACATCATTTGAGAAAACCACATGTTTCTGAAATGTTTGGTTTTATCTATAAGGAGTAAATCTGAAAGCCGTGTGAGAAACCACATGGTGAGCAGACGTTAGCTTGTCTGGTTTAACAGAGCCAGTTTTGATCATATTCAGCTGAAATCTGCTGCATCATATGCTGTGTCTTTGTTTTCCTCACTCTTTGGTTTTGTTTGTTTGTCGTTCCAGGTGTTGGGAAGAGCAGTCTTCTGCTGCGTTTTGCAGACAACACTTTTTCAGGTAAGATCAAGATGCATGAACATATCCAGAATCATCTGTTTGATTTATCATGTTTGAGTACGGACTCATCATATTTTCTGAAGCCAGGAACGTGATAATGTTACAGCTGTTGTTTGTGTTTTTTTTATTTTTTTTTATTTAATGAACAGAAGGTAGTGGACAAATAAAAAATACTTCCAAGTTCTTGTTTGCAGATTTTACTTTTTATTAAATATATTCTGGAATTTAACAAATTCAAGTAAATCTTGTAAAAGAGAAATAATATCGTTTTATGAATCATACACTACCGTTCAGAATTGGGGGGGGTCAGTAAGACTTTTCAGCAAGAATGCATTAAATTGATCAAGTTGTTACAGTTAAGATATTTTATAATGTTACATAAAAAATATATTTCAGATAAATGCTTTTTGAAAAAACTTTCTATTCATCAAAGAATCCTGAAAAAAAAAAAATGTATCAGGGTTTCCACAAAAATATGATATGAGAATAATCAGAAATGTTTCTTGAGCATCAAATCATGTCAAGTCACCTTCATTTATATAGCGCTTTTAATAATGTAGATTGTTCCAAAGCAGCTTTACATTAATAATAGGAAATTAAAGTGAAGTGTTTTGGCTTTATAGTAGCTCTAGAATAAAGTTATTGTCCAGCTAAAGTTTGATTGATTCACTTCCGTCGTAACGATCATTAGTTATTAACTTAGCGGCCGCTAACACGACACCGTTCTAACAGAAAACTCTTCAGTTCTTTCTGCGCAAACTTCAGAAATCATCATATTAGAATGATTTGTAAAGGATCATGTGACACTGAAGACTGGAGTAATGATGCTGAAAATTCAGCTTTGATCACAGGATATAAATTACATTTTAAAATATATATTCACATAAAAAAGTTATTTGAAATTGTAATAATATTTCAGATTTTACTGTATTTTTTGATCAAATAAATGTGGCCTTAGTGAGCAGAAGAGACTTCTTTCAAAATTCTCTGTGACCCCAAACTGTAGAATGTGTGTGTACATGGCAAAGAAAATATTTATCACTGTAAAGATTAGTAGGGATTATTCAGTAGTCTCTTAAATTGTAATGTTTAAGCTGAAATTGTTGTCATTTTATCATGTCTCATGATGTGTAGGCCAACAGTGTGCCTAAAATTATTTTTTGTACAATATTTGTAGTATTATTCAATAATATTCACTAATTATGGAAATGAAGGGGTTGAAAAAGCCCAACCTAATCTATTAAGATTGTACATCCATTGTACATTGGTGTTATATTGTGTTGTAGGTAGTTACATCACCACTATAGGAGTCGACTTCAAGATCCGGACGGTGGAAATTAACGGAGAGAAGGTGAAACTGCAGATATGGGACACAGCCGGACAAGAGCGTTTCAGAACCATCACGTCTACGTGAGTCAAACGCATGAAGTGATCAAACTCCTGCTGCTTTCTGTTTCAGAGCAAACCATAATACAAAGAGGGTTCTTTAAACATTTTCAGATTTCGTACTCAGCCGTCTTGAGAAAACATTGTATCGCCAGAACTGAAACGTGCTTGAAGTTTGTGTTGGATATTGTCTGACAGGAAGATCTTAGTAATCAACCCAGTAGATATCAAACCAAACACTCGGTCAGAATAAATTATATCTGGTATTTCTCTTTAAAAATGTATTAAAATAGTGCTTTTCACTCTTAGCTTCAGTAGTAATAGGGCTGGGTATTGACACACATTTCACAATTTGATTCGATTTCGATTCAATATTATTTTGGAGATCAGGGACGATACATGTCAAATCTCCTCAAGGAAAACAAATCTCTTTACAATGCTGTGAACTATGGGAGTCAGTGGTAGCCTATAGGCTTCATTAGCCTACTATATCATTTTGAAGGTAAAAATGAACTGATTTGTATACAAACACTTAAATTACACTTTTATTTATTTAATAATAATAAAGTTATATGAAATATAAACATTTAAATGGTGGCTGTCATAAAAACTTGCCAGATTTATTCAAACATGCATTAAATATTGAAGAACATTAAAAATTATAATGAATATGTAATATGGTGCATATATTTAGCAAAATGCTCCTCTCTAGAGTACATTTTTCTAGCTGACTAACGAGTTTATGATCACTGGATATGGTTTTTCTGAGGTAAATTTCCACAGTTGAAACACTCATCATTCATGTTTATTTTGCGCTGTAACTGGTATTAAGGCGGAAGAGAAGATCATGTGCTTCTCTTGAGATGAGCTGAGCCAGAGCGATCTCACGCCACAGCGCCAAAACGGTATTTATGTTGGAAGAAAATGGACGTAATTTTAAATCTGAGACTTTTTTTCATATCAATAGTAACAAAGCACAAAGATTATTGCAATTTATAGGATGGGATGCGCACTACAATGTTCCATTCATTCATCAACTGAAAACAGGATGACTAATCGATTCTTGGGATTTAAAGGCAGGGTAGGCAAACTTTTTCCCAAATTTGTTTAAACTGTCTTTATATACCAATACATAATTAAAATGTAAGTACTCTGAAAAAGAGAGTATAAAAATCGAGTGTCTGTAGTCCTCTCAGGGCTGCAATAAACACAGCTACTTATGTCCATTCAGAACGAATGAAATGATTGGCTGGGCGACTGTCACTCTCCCTCGCTACCATGGCTACCACCCCTGCCGCTACAGGAGCTGTCCACATGCGCGCACCCGTTTGACTCGAGGAGGGGAAGAGGCACGGAAGCTAGGAAGAATCACAATCGTGGAAGCTCTTACATGCAAAACACCGTATATGTTATGAATCTTACACGAAATTCACCTTCATCACAGTGTAACTGATGGTAATGGGAAAACGTGTATCAATGCAACCTGTTTTTAGCTTTGCCTTATGTTACTAGCTCGTTACCGAATCAAACTCAATATATTTTAAACTTTACCAGTATCGATATGCTAGCTTGATAGTGAGTACTAACAGCCATGTTAGTTGTTTATATTCATAATGATAAAGTTAGGTATGTTATTACATGTGATTCTGACATGATGTCACTACATGCACTGCGCTCTTCTGCGCACGGCGCTGGCAAACGTGACCTCCAGCTGAGCGGTCGGCATCGCGCGTTCATGTGTTTTGGGGGCGTGGCTTTGGAAGGAGCCCAGAAGGGAGGGGGTGGGAGTGAATGGACATAAGTAGCTGTGTTTATTGCAGCCCTGAGAGGACTACAGACACTCGATTTTTATACTCTCTTTTTCAGAGTACTTACATTTTAATTATGTATTGGTATATAAAGACAGTTTAAACAAATTTGGGGAAAAGATTTTTAGAAAAAACATGCCTTTAAGAATCGATATCGGTTCGTAAAAATGAGAATAGATTAAAATCGAGAAATCAATATTTTTTTTTTACCCAGCCCTAAGTAATAACATATTTTATGTTAAGAAAGTGAGCAATGTTTCAAGACGACTGTGTTTTTCTGGGTGTTGTGTGTACGAGCGTGGCTCTTCACTAACAGAAGACCTCAGGGAATCTGTTTGAAGTTTCTCATTAGTTGTGTAACGGTTTATAGCTGCTGTTTGACTGGGAATCCACATCTACCATTGGCACTCTGGGACTGAAGCTTTCCATGGGTTTTATTGCACAGTTCCATGTGGCACGAGAAATCCAATCATTCGCAAACAACACACTGGTGAAAAACACACCATTATATAATCAACTTAATTTGTGTAGACGCTTTCATACAGAAAATGCTTAATAAAATAGATTGAAAGTTTCAATTTGGTTAAAGATTCCAGATTTTTAAGGCATTATTGGTAAAAGCAGCTTTAACTGAAAACATATGGCTTACATTAAAGTATTCAAAACTTTTAAGTACATTTTTGCCCTTCAAAATGCAAAGACGCATGGACTGGTGTTGATGTGCCGACATTGGATGGTCATTACGTAGCTAACGAGAGAATGTATGCCTCTTCATTAGTGTCTCGTTAGTGCATGTACATGTTCCTGCATGTTTATGTGCTTTGATCTGCTATGAAGGCAGAACTGTGACAGGCTCGGCCAATGACAGAAGGGCTTGGTCGCTACAGACCTCTCAAAGAGCTCTTTGTGTGTGCACTTGTCTTTGTGTCTGTGTTTGGAGACAGAAGATGGCCTGTGCTTTTAAGTCAGAGGGCTGTTCCTCTGTTCACTGTTGGTTCCTGCTGGTAACTGAAAACTAAACTCTTACTTAAAGGGATAGTTCACCCAAAAATGTAAATTAGCACGATTTACTCACCCTGAAGTAGGGATGGGACGATTATCGGTTTCACTATAAACCACGATAAAATGTACTGACGGTTAGTTTTATCGTTTAAAATTGAATTATCATTAAAACCGTGTTTGATTATCGCGATTTTAATAACTCACTGTAAATCCTGTCCAGCCAGCAACAGTCTGACTCAGCCACAGCGCGCAATGTTTTTTTATTTATTTATTCGAGAAGGAATGGCGGAAGGCAGTGACCGTGCTCGGGAGATTTTTCTGCCTTTTAAGAGGACCAAATCTGAGGTGTGGTCATATTTTGGCTTTTACAAAAGTCCTGAGTGAAACTTAATCGAGGATGGTCACTACAATAGGGGGGGGGGGGACACTTCAAATCTGCTGAGTCGTCTTGTGTGACCATCGCCCACTGTTTAAAGCGAATGCGAGGCAAGTTAACTTTGACCTCAAAACCAAAACAACGTCTGGGAAATAATTGGCCACAAAATGTTGTTTTGAATTGAAATATTTTATCTCACTCACTTGAAATAAACGTGAAGCTTCAGCGAAGAAAAGTTAAATGATAATTTTGGTCACTATAATCGTGATATGAAATTTTCATACCGTCCCATCCCTACCCTGAAGCCATCCTAGGTGGATATGACATTCTTCTTTCAGACGAATACAGTCGGAGTTAAATAAAAAAAAATGTCCTGGCTCTTCCAAGCTCAATTCGTATATTCTTTTGGAAGTGCATCCATCCATTATAAAAGTGTTCCACACGGCTCTGGCGGATTAATAAAGGCTTTGCGTGAAGTGAAGCGACGTGTTCGTGTAAGAAAAATATCCATATTTAAAACTTTATCGACTAAAATAACTAGCTTCCAGCAGACGTCCTACGCATCGATTTACGGCGAAAGAGTAACCCTTGAACTTGACGCACAACGTAATGACGAACATGGTTGCCAAGCCCTGTTTGTTTGATCCGCGAGAGGCGTCAAAGCTTACGCTACTCCTACATCTACGTCATACATCGTCCAGTGTTGCTCTTTTGGCGTAAGTCGACTTGCGTACGTCCGTTTGCCGGAATCTTGTTATTTTAGTCCATAAAGTTTTAAATATGTATATTTTTCTTACACGAACGCATCGCTTCACTTCAGAAGGCCTTTATTAACCCCCGAAGAGCCGTGTCGAGCACTTTTATAATGGATGGATGCACTTTGATGGACTCCCAAAAAAATATACCCATTCAGGGCTCCAGACTGCGACCAAATGGTCGCATTTTGCGACCAAAATTTGAGAGTGTGCGACTGAATTTTTCATCCAGTCGCACATGTGCGACCAGTAAATTTGTTTTGTTTTTACACGTTAAACGGAAGGGGCGCGTCAATGAATCCGGAATGTGTGGCAGGCCAATGAGTGTGAGAAGAATTGGGAATGGCCACTGTAACTGGCTAATGTGTGGAGGGGGAGGGTCCTAGAGATAATCGAGCGCGCGTAAACGTCCGTGGGAAGGAGACGGAGACAAATATCAATGTCACAGACACAGCCGGATGATGATTCAGAATCAGAGGTTTGTGAGGTGATAAAGGCCCGAACCCACCATTTTCGGGAAGACTGGCTGCGAGAATGCAGCTGGTTGAGGTACTGTAAGGAGACGAACTTAATGAACTGCGAATGTTGCAGTCGCTATCCCAGAACTGCGGGGAAAACGAAGTTTGCAGGCACTTCGCAGTTTAAACACAATATGCTAGTTAGACACATTCTCAGCCTCAAGCATAGAGTATTCCGTGACATGTTAATAAATCAAAACAAAATGAAAGCGGAAAAAAACTGCGCTACTCATTTCTGCGTCACGGACCGTTTAATAGTTCGAACCAATAATAGACAGCGCAGAGCTTCTCTCGCCAGTCGCGGGCGGATCTCGATCACGCAACACCGTTACATCGTGGACATCCAGTGAAGAAATCCATTGAGTTCGCGACAGAATTAATAACATCGTTGCGAGATCCAGTGAGAAACATTCAGATTCAACGCAGAATTCTCTGTTATAAACCATATCAGATCAAACAGCGCTAACGTGGAAACCAGGATAAACATGTGCCATGAACGAACAAGTTATAGAAGGCTTTAGGTCCACAGATCAGCAACATTCACCATGGATTTAATGTAGTAACACTAACTGTAACGGTATACTGTGGTTATAACAGTAGCCTACACATATCTTTTTCCAGCACTTCAAAACTATAATATCATATTTAAATGTTATTTTTAATGTGTTGACCAAAACATTTTTTGTTCAACCTTTAAAGATTGTCTCTATTTATAAAACTAAAAGTTTCAAGAAGTAGGAAAACTCACACTTATTTAAAAAAATTAATAAAATTAAATTACCATTGTAAACATAGCTGCTGAGGGCGCTTATTGGCTATTTTCAATCCCTAATATCTATTTTGTCACTCATTTTGCTATTGAATTAATATTAAGACATTATGAATGATAATAGTTCAAGTTAAAGGAGAACTTGGTAACTTTTTTAACTTAATAAAACTGTCTAGAAATCATTTGGATGGTTAAACAACCTGTTCTGGTGATATTGGTGACTTTCCCCGCTCCCCCCAGCGTTCCCAGGCGGAAAACCAACCTTGCAACTTGCGCACTCCCGTCCCGGCAAAGTGAAATTGGAAGTCTCGTGAGAAGCGAGAACTAGAACGAGAACGAGCGCGAAACACAAATTGCTTTACGGCAATTCGACATAAACACACACGCATGTATGATGTATTACCAGATTACTCACCTCGGTAGACATAGTTCCACACGATACAGTTGGCTTGCTCCGATCAAAACAAACGCACATGAGCAGCGGTAGAGAGGGGGAGGAGGCCGCCGCAAGTGAGTTTTTTACGACTGTGTTGTGAAATATACGCCCCCCCACAGCTGTAGGGGGAGCTCGTGGGGAAAACATGCGACAACAAAAGGGAAAATCAGCGAAGAAGTGACTAGAGTTCGCTAGAGTTACAGAGTTCTCCTTTAATTTTATCTACACCTCAAATTAAGCTCAGTGCTTTGTCATCCCACAGTGCTACCATATACTTTCTGTAGAACTTAGTGCCGCTGCCCTCAAATGTTAGTCTGGAGCCCTCTGAACTTAAAATAAAACTGCACATTGTAATTTCTGTACGTTAAGTCTATTTATTATCAAAGCATTTGTCAGTAATACAGTTATTTTTGGGGGAAATGTGAATAATTGCACTGCAAGGTGATTTAAGATGTGCCCCTAAATTTTCTGCTTGCGCTCCTAAAATTTTAAGTCAGGGGCTACAGCGCTCCTAATAAAAAAAGTTAGTCTGGAGCCCTGCCATTGACTCTCATTATAAAGCTTGGAAGTTTTTTTTAGATAACTTTATTTAATATAAAGAAGAATGTCGGGTACTCTTGGATGGCTTCAGGGTGAATAAATCTGGGTGAACTATCCCTTTAAACTAAACAAGTCTTGAATACTCTTTGTAGGAGCTAAAATAAGGTTTATTTTTGTTTGTTAAATAATTAACTATTGCACCCAATGTTATGTGAGTTGGCACCACCTAGGGGTTAAAGCAGGAGATGGAATAAAGGACCTGTGACTTCACCTGAGGGCGTGGCCAGAACTGGAAGTAACAGTCTTTGACCTCACGGCCTGACTCCATAGGAAACAGATTGATTCAATCCACCTTATATCTTTTCAATCCTTTATTTATATGAGAGTTTGATTTTTTGATTTTGTATAAACATACTTTTTTGTAATAAATATTATTTCAGTTTGGAAAGCTATCCTGTGGACAATGGAATAATTTTTGGAAAGTGAGCGTCAAGCCTTTTTTTTGTTCAGCCACCAAAGTGAACTATTTATCTGCTACAAAAGTCAAAGACTTCTTCCTACAAGCTGAAGATATCTCAAAAATGTGCTTGTAACTGAAGAAGTGAAGTGCATGGATATCAATGAACACATGGACTGACTGTTTGTTTGGACCGCATGGTATGTACGGCTTTATGCATTTCTTGAATCAAGTCCTTGAAATGATAGAAGAGGAAACAGAACAGAAATTCAGATGTAATGGAAATCTGCTTATGGAGTGATAAGATTGTAAAACCGTGCAAATTGTTGGAAGTCTACTATAGGAAAAGTGGATTATTGGATGATTGTATAACAGTCTGCGGAGCCAGACAACATAGTAAGTCCATGCATATTGATTCCATGTGCTGAATTAGTAAACAAGTGGCAAGTATGGAAGACACTGTTAATGAGTTTGATGAAGAGAAAGTCAAGGGTGACTTATCAAGCACTGTTATGGATGTAGAGATTAGTGGTCATGCGCCTAAGCTACGAAATGCTAGAAAAGGAAAGCTTGCCCACTTAACGAAAAGAAAAAATATAATGCTTGAACTTATGGAAGATGCTTCGTGTGTGCAAGAAGTGAAAGAAAATTTGAATAAATTTGTGTGTCTATTGGATGATTTTAAATCTCTACATGAAACCTATCAGGAGTTGTTGTCAGAAGAGGAAGCAAGGCGAGACGAAGTAGAATGGTTTAAACCTAAAATGGCAGACATTAACACTTTTCTCTCTTCTGTTTCTGAATGGCTGTCTGGAGTATCTAAGGCTGTGGAACCTCAGGAGATTGAAGTTGCCCCTAAAGACAGCATATCTCAAATTTCCAGTCGTGAATCCAGATCAAGAGCGTTTTCAATTGCATCTGCAAGTCTACAGGTGGAAGCAGAAAGAGCTGCAGTTTTAGCAAAGGTGGCTGCACTCAGAGAAAAACATGACTTGGAGGATAGAGAAGAAGCACTTAACAAAAAGAGGCAAGCATTAAAGAAAAAATGTGAAGTTCTGGAGCTGAAAGCACAGCTAGATGCCTCATCAGCCAAACTTGCAGTTTTGAAGTCCGCTGGTAAATATCACGGAGCCTCAGCAGCAACAGACTTAACATCTAATCCTCACGACGTGAACGTGCCAAGGGAATCCTATCATGCTGAGATGTCATCAATGAGTTATGCTTCAGAGTGTGAATTCCTTTCTTTGGATAAGGTCGCTAAAGCACTTTCTGTTGTGCAAACCCCAAGTGTTCGTCCCAAGGATATTCAACCCAGTCCTATCCCACAGCGTTCAAATGGCCACAGTGCAGTCAGGAAGAAAGCCAAGGAGGTTCAACCACCTGGTCCAGGTAATCTCCATGCACAGTCAAACCTAGCCACAGCCAGTGCATCTGACCAGTCTTCAGATCAGTCTTCAGATCAGTCTTCAGAGTCTGGCGCGGGTTCTGGTGTAGATCTGAGCAGTTTGGTAAACATCCTTCAACGCCAAAATGACATAACATCCCTCCTAGTGAAGCAGCATCAGCTTTCAAGTCTTCCTCAGAGAGATATCCCAATCTTCGATGGTGATATTCTGAAGTACAGACCATTCATAAGAGCTTTTGAATATGGCATTGAGCTAAAAACAGATAGCAGTGCTGACCGACTGTACTTTCTTGATCAATATACCAGTGGCTTTCCCAGAGATCTGGTAAGGAGTTGTCTTCATATGACCCCAGATAAAGGTTATGAAAGAGCAAGAGATTTGCTACAGAAACACTTCGGAGATGAATTCAGCATGTGTTCTGCTTATATGAAGAAAGCATTAGAATGGCCTACGATTAGACCTGAGGATTCCAAATCTCTGCAAGCTTTCGCAATATTCTTGAGGAGCTGTTGTAATGCAATGGAGGACATGAGTTACTCACATGAAATTAACTTGTCATCCAACATGAAAGTCTTGGTCTTGAAACTTCCTTACAAGCTGAGGGAAAGATGGCGATCAGAAGTGTGGGAATTTCAAGAAAACCAGAACAGTAGGCCTCAATTTAAAGATCTTGTCCTATTTGTTGAAAAGCAAGTGAGAGTGGCTTCAGACCCAGTATTCGGGGATATTCAAGATAAACCCCTAATCAAAACTAAAGACAAGTTCCCCACTAAAGTCAAGCTGAAGTCTGGTGGAAGTACCTTTGCTACTAGTGTTTCTGCTCCTGATTTCCATTCTACTCAGCAATCCTCTAATGACAACTATTTGCAAGTCTTATGTCATTTGTGTAGCAGCAGCAATCACACGTTGGAGCAGTGCAAGCTATTCAAGAAAAAGAAGCACAGGGAAAAGATAGAATTCATCAAAGGAAAAGGAATCTGTTTTGGGTGCCTACATCAAGGTCACATCAGCAAATACTGTAGGAAGAGGCTCACCTGTACATCATGTTCTAAACAGCACCCAAGCGTCCTTCACATTGAGCAAACAGAGCAAAAGGTAAAGCATGAAAAGAAAATTGACACAAAAGAAACCGTGAACTCCTCTGCTGTTACGCAGCCAGCCGGTGGGCATATTGGGGCCGGTATACAGGATAATGTCCTTTCAGTGGTTCCAGTAAGAGTCAAAGCTGCTAAAGGTGACAAAATCATTCCAGTCTATGCTTTCATTGACCCTGGAAGTTCCGCTACCTTTTGTACCGAACGTCTGATGTCTCAGTTGAACGTCAAAGGTAAAAGAACTAATATCCTGTTGAAGACAATGAGTCATGAGAAGTCCATGCCAACTTATATAATCACAGGATTAGAGATCTCTGGATTGGATAAAACCAATTTCATACAATTGCCTGACGTATTCACACAAAAGGAAATGCCAGTCACCATGGAAAACATACCCACCAAAAAAGATCTTGCTAGATGGCCATACCTGCAAAAGGTTGATATCCCTGAGATTAATGGCAACATTGAGCTACTTATAGGAACCAATGCCTCAAAGGTCATAGAGCCATGGGAGATTGTAAACAGTCAAGGTGGGGGCCCTTATGCAGTCAAGACTTTAGTTGGTTGGGTAGTCAATGGACCCTTAAGAGGAGGGAAATCCAGCATAAGTTGTGACTCTCCATCTGCTGACATAAACAGAATATCTGTAGCAAATTTGGAAAAGCTTCTGATTAGTCAGTACAATCATGACTTCAATGAAAAGGCCTCAGATGAAAAACGTGAAATGTCATTTGATGACAAAAGTTTTCTTAAAATTGCAAATGAGTCAATCTCACTATTGGATGGACACTACACACTCAACTTACCGTTTAGGAAAAATTATGTGATAATGCCCAACAACCGTCACATGGCCATGCAACGTCTTCTGAGTCTGAAAAGGAAATTTAAGAGAAGTGATTCATTCCATAAAGAGTACACATCCTTTCTCAGTGACATGATAGATAAAGGATATGCTGAGGTGGTCCCACAGGAAGAGGTGGATCAAGTGGAGGGAAGAACCTGGTATATTCCACATCACGCAGTCTACCACCCTAAAAAGAATACACTTAGAGTTGTGTTTGACTGTGGTGCAACATATCAAGGTGTGTCCCTGAACACGGAACTGTTGCAAGGGCCTGATCTTACCAATTCAATGGTTGGAGTCCTGCTTAGGTTTTGTCAAGAACCCATTGCAATGATGGCGGACATAAAGTCTATGTTCCACCAGGTGAGAGTCTCAAAATCAGATGTGAACTGTTTACGCTTCCTGTGGTGGCCAGAAGGGGACATTGAGCAAAGTCCTATAGATCATCGCATGTTGGTGCACCTTTTTGGAGCGGTCTCTTCTCCAAGCTGTGCTAGCTTTGCCTTGCGGAGAACAGCAGAAGACAACAACTGTTTTAGACCTCTAGTAACCAACGCAGTAATGCATAATTTTTATGTTGATGATTGCCTAGTGTCTCTGCCCACGGCACAGGAAGCAGTGCAACTGAGATCAGACTTGGTGGATTTGTGCAGCTTGGGAGGTTTTCAACTCACCAAATGGGTGAGTAATAGTAGAACCGTCTTGTCTTCCATTGAGGAGGAGCAAAGAGGGAAGAACATTAGGTCCTTAGATTTAGATAAGGACAAACTACCAGTTGACCATGCCTTGGGACTTCAATGGAACGTGGAAGATGACACCTTTAGATTTACCATCACACTCAATGAAAAACCCCATACCCGTAGAGGTATTCTCTCCATGGTGAGCTCTGTCTTTGATCCTCTTGGACTTTTGGCACCCCTCACTCTTCCAGCCAAACAATTTTTACAGCAATTGTGCAAAGAAGGCTATGGATGGGATAAGCCGATATCCACGTCTCAGTTAAGACAATGGCTATGTTGGATTCATGACCTCCCCAAGTTGGCGGCCTTCAGTGTGCCACGCTGTAAGAAACCCAATGGATTTGGTAAGCCACAGTCCTTTCAGTTGCATCATTTTGCTGATGCCAGCGAACTAGGATATGGAACTGTAAGCTACATCAGAATGACCAATGAGCAAGGTAACATCCATGTATCTTTCATGATTGGAAAGGCAAGAGTTTCCCCTTTAAAGCAGTTGACGATACCACGACTTGAGTTGGCAGCTGCTGTGTTGTCTGTCAAAGTAGACAAGATGCTCCGGTCAGAACTGCAGCTGCCATTGAAAAATTCACTGTTCTGGACAGATAGTGAGGCAGTGTTGAAATACATAGCCAATGACAGTGCAAGATTTCACACTTATGTTGCCAACAGAGTATCATTCGTTAGAGAAAATACCTGCACCCAACAATGGAGGTATGTGTCCAGTAAGGACAATCCGGCAGATGATGCATCCAGGGGGCTGAGAGTACCAATGTTTCTGGAAAGTAAAAGATGGATATGTGGCCCTGAATTCCTCTGGCAACCAGACCACAGTTGGCCAACTGAAGGGTATAAACAAGTGTCCCTTAGACAAGATGACCCAGAGGTCAAAGGTTTTACCATTGTGTGTAACACGGTCACTAAAAATGAACAGAATCCTACCCAAAAGCTTCTTTCTTACTTCTCAGATTGGACCAGATTGCTTAAAGCTGTTGCTTGGTACCAAAAGCTTGGAGACAGCCTGTTAGCACTCGCTGCTAAAAGGAAGGAACTTTCCACCAATGTCTGCACTCGTTCTAGACATCAAAAACTGGATTCCCAGCTGCATATCTTCAGATCAACACTTAGTGGTCAGTTCTTGTCTATGAAAGACCTTGGGAGAGCAGAAAAAGAAATTATATCCTACACTCAAAGACAAGCTTTCCCAAATGATTTTGAAAAGCTAAAAATGACTCCACACAATGTTCAAAAAAAGAGTACCCTCTACAAACTAGATCCAGTGATAAAAGATGGATTATTGAGAGTAGGAGGACGACTGTCAAGAGCGACAATGTCAGAAAGCATGAAGCATCCCATCATTCTTCCGAAGCACTCCCACACCTCCAATTTGTTACTACGCCACATTCACGAAAGGTATGGGCACTGTGGAAGAAATTATATTCTTGCCCAGTTGCGTAAGAAGTATTGGATCATCAATGGCAACACAGCAGCAAGAAAAATTATTTCTAAGTGTGTGACATGCAGACGCTTGAAAGGCAAAACTGAAGAACAAAAGATGGCTAATTTGCCAAAAGAAAGAACTCTACCAGATCTCCCACCGTTCACAAATGTAGGAATGGACTATTTTGGCCCAATAGAAACAAAAAGAGGAAGAAATTTTGTCAAAAGATATGGCGTACTCTTTACATGTATGTCGTGCAGAGCCATTCATCTTGAAATGGCTAGCTCCCTGGACACTGACTCCTGTATCCATGCTTTAAGAAGATTCATATGTAGGAGGGGCCAGGTAAAACATATCTGGTCTGACAATGGTACCAATCTCGTAGGTGCATGCAGAGAGCTCAAAAAGGCCATTACCAATCTGAACAGCAGTAAGATTCAAAGTGCCATGCTCCAAAGGGGTATTGACTGGAGTTTCAACCCACCAGGGGCGTCTCACCACGGTGGCGTGTGGGAGAGACTAATCAGGTCTGCAAGATGGGTCTTAAATTCCCTTTTACACCAACAAGTTGTAGACGATGAAGGTCTCCAGACATTGTTTTGTGAAGTTGAGGCAATTCTTAACAACCGCCCAATCACCACTGCATCCTCTGACCCTTTCGACCTGGAGGCTCTTACACCTAACCACATTCTCTTGCATAACTCACAGCCTGTTCTACCTCCAGGTGAGTTTTCCAAATCTGACTCATACACCAGGCGCCGGTGGAAACAAATGCAATACTTGGCAGATTTGTTCTGGAGGAGATGGACACAGGAGTATTTAACACTAATGCAAGAGAGACAGAAGTGGTGTAAAGCAAGAACTAATCTCAAAGTTGGAGATATTGTGGTGGTGGTTGACCCTACCTCTCCACGATCCTCATGGCCGCTTGCAAGAATACTAGAAACAAAACCTGACTCAAAAGGGATGGTCCGGTCAGTCAAACTGCAGACAAAGACCAGCATTATAGAGCGGCCCATCACAAAGCTGTGCTTGCTGTTGGAAGAAGATGATCAATAGAGATCAGATGAATGGAAAGTATATATTCTTTTCTTTTTGTAATTAGATTACTTAGATTATTAATCGCTCCTTGTATAAATGTATGTAAATGTTCAATGTTAAATTTGAAACATTTAGGGGCCGGATATGTAGGAGCTAAAATAAGGTTTATTTTTGTTTGTTAAATAATTAACTATTGCACCCAATGTTATGTGAGTTGGCACCACCTAGGGGTTAAAGCAGGAGATGGAATAAAGGACCTGTGACTTCACCTGAGGGCGTGGCCAGAACTGGAAGTAACAGTCTTTGACCTCACGGCCTGACTCCATAGGAAACAGATTGATTCAATCCACCTTATATCTTTTCAATCCTTTATTTATATGAGAGTTTGATTTTTTGATTTTGTATAAACATACTTTTTTGTAATAAATATTATTTCAGTTTGGAAAGCTATCCTGTGGACAATGGAATAATTTTTGGAAAGTGAGCGTCAAGCCTTTTTTTTGTTCAGCCACCAAAGTGAACTATTTATCTGCTACACTCTTGATTTTCCATTTTCAGGTATTACAGAGGAACCCATGGGGTCATAGTAGTGTATGACGTCACCAGTGCCGAGTCCTTTGTCAACGTCAAACGATGGCTGCATGAAATAAACCAGAACTGTGATGACGTCTGTCGAATATTAGGTCAGTTCACCATTGCAGGCTCTACACAATACAATTAATTTATTTGTTTTCAAGTCCACTTCTATATTTTTATTTTGTATTATTTTGATTGGTTAACATCTTTGCAAATGAAATGTGGTGTAATTCATTCTGTGTGCGGTTATAATTTAAGGAGCTCAGGGTTGTGCTGTTATTATTACCATGATGAATCTTCTGAAAAAGTCATTTTTTTGCATTTTAGTTTCAGTAAATGGTCAGGGTGGACAGGGGGAGGGGGTGCAGTTAGCGAAACTCTTATTTATTAAAAAAACATCCAATTTTCCATGATATGAAACCTTTAGTACATGAATTAGTAGAACTGCCAAAGGTCACTTCTGTATTAACGTTTCTCTCCACTCCTGTCATGTTCTCCCTTCAGTGGGCAATAAAAACGACGATCCAAACTCTAAGGTTGTGGAGACGAATGACGCACAGAAGTTCGCAGAGCAGATGGGCATCAGTCTGTTTGAGACGAGTGCAAAAGAGAATGTCAACGTGGAGGAGGTGAGTTCCTCAGGGGTCTGTCTTAGGACCATTCAGAATGTGCTGTAAAAACACTTAAAACACTCCTGGACTCACAAATGTGCAGCTTCAGCTACAAAATGTAGTTTTCCTCTGTTCTGGAATATTTTATTTCATATTTCACAGAATGACTACTTGAATAATCGAGTACTTGTGCACATTCCTAGTTTAAAGTTGTCGAGTAAAACTTGGCACATTGAAATTTAACTAAACATTGAAATAATCACACTAAAAAAAAAATATATATATATATGTATTTGGGGTGGAACAGTACACAGAAGTCACGGTTCGGTTCATACCTCGGTTCAGACATCACGGTTCGGTACGAGTTCGGTACAATGGAGGGAAAAGCAAAACAGAAATGCAGAAGGCTTGTGCATGTCTCAGGCTGGACCACCAAAGGAAAATAAATCACTTAAGCCTTGTATTTTTTAAATAAGTTTTCTTAATGAAGTAAAGGCATAGAACCAGTTTATTTGTAGTGCACTGACAATAGTTTTATATAATTAGTTTATTAATTAAATTAATAAAAAGACAAAAAGACCTTGAGATATGTAATTGTACCTGAATGAATTGAAAATTAATTTGCTACATTTCAGATTAATATATTTGTTTTCCTTAAAATTGTAATTAACAGTAACTTAAACACTTTGCAGTTTGAATGATGTCCTGTATAAACAAAATGACGGAGTATGTTTTTATGTTTCCACTGTTCAATCGCGCCCGCGCCTAACACACACACAAATATAAGTAAACACTTTGTGACTTTTCGATCGCGCCCGCGTCTCACTCACTCACTCACTCACAACATATTCCAGCATTGCAATCTTTACATCGCAGCCTGCTTCAGAGCTAAGGCGGAGCTACAGATTAGATGTCCCTAAAGTACCCGTGTATCTAACAGTAGTTCCGCATTACATTACATTAATTTGCACGCAAGTTTTATTTATTTTTATACCGTGTATTCTCCGTGTAAATGTATGCACCGAACCGTGATGCCCGTACTGTTTCGGTTCAATACGAATACATGTACCGTTCAACCCCTTATATGTATATATTGTATAAGTATGCGTGTGTGTCATCTATTCATCTATGTCATCTACAGCGGCTCATCCATTCAGATTTTATAGCTGGATGTGTTGAATAAAGTGTGTTAGTTTTTATTAGAACCAGTGCTGGATGGTACAGTAACGTGTACGTGTGTGTGTGTTTCTGGTCTTTGTGTAGATGTTTAACTGCATCACAGAGCTGGTGCTCCGGGCAAAGAAAGAGTCTGTGGCCAAACAGCAGCAACAGCAGCAGAATGATGTGATTAAACTCGGCAAGAATAGCAAACGAAAGAAGAAATGCTGCTAGTGCACGAACAGACGTTCCTCTGCACGGCGGTCGGCACAATGCAAGACGGACTGTGATCGTCTCAATCACGATTTCACAAAAACACCAGGGCGGACAGAAAGCAGTCCTTTCTGGACCGAGACAAACCACAGAGACTTTTTAAAAGAAAATGTACAGATTTTATCGGAGTCGAGGAGTTTCATGTGGAATTCGTGATATTTAATAAAAGATCCTCCTCCTTTATTGAAGGACCAGCAAGCTGACATGATCGCCAAACCGTGCAGGTTTCTGTATGCTTTCAGAATTACTCTCTATTATCCACCATCTCAGGAGTGATTTTTATTTTCTTCTTCTTCATCATCATCTCTTTCTCTCATTTTTGTGGAATGCCAGTGTTTTGTTTTTTCTGCAAGAACAATTAGGCCTTTTTTTCCCTTTTTCTTTTAATGAAATCATGCAATTACAGACATTCACTCATCATGGACTCCGTGCAAGACAGATGCCAAACATTTTTCAGTTTTAGCTCATTTTTAGACCATATTAATCAGTGATGCGTGAAATAACAGTCTTTTGATTCTCTCATTTGATCTTTTTTCCCTTCCTTTCATTGGGTTTATCTCACAAAAAGAGCATGTCCATGTTTAAATTGTGAAATTAATTCTATTTTGCATAAAGAAAATGAAGTCTTGTTTGAGACCAATACACTTAAGCGCATTTCCCCTCAAATTCTCATTTTACAATGCAAGAAAAGTCGTATTTATACATTATGATAGTATTTGTTGTACTGCCTTTTAATACTCATTTAAAATAGTCATTTTTTTACTGTTGTGCATTGAAACATCTGGATGCGTTACAGTAATGAACATTAGGGAAGAGAATTGAGTCAATCATTATCATGAGAAAAAAACGTAAATTCTTGGCCTTATAATAGGCTTCATGCAAAATATAGTTTATTTTTCTCCTTTAGATTTAGGGCTGAACATGTTTTCATGCGATTAGTTATCTGGATGAAGTCTTCAGGCCTCTTTGACATTCACAGACGTCTTTTGCCGCCTCAGGCTTGTGTTTTTCTGCTTTTGTGCTTCCCTGTGAGGATGAGGGCGGAAGATACTGCCATAATCTCAGATGGTATCATGACAGAATCGCCCTCTCGTTCAGTGTTGCCATAGACTTGTTGTGTTCGTACGGACGCTGGAGTCGCATCTTTGGGTTTGTGGATGCACCCGATTGAAGAAGCTGATGATAAGAACTAGAGTTCGTCTCCTGCATCTCATCGATGAGTGATGTTAATGTCATACGAGGTTGTAACACATTGCTACGAGTCCTGTATGGAGCACAAGATCCTCAACTCATCTGGACCCAGAAGACACTGATCCAAGCAAAGTAAAAAAAAACAACTAAATTACCATGTTTATGCACAGTTGCAAAGGGTATATTGCTAATATCAAATGTAATATGTTTTTATATGTGGACAGGAGATGCTATGTTAAAGTGTTTAAGCCAAAGGGGTGAATCTGTTTGTGTTCATCCCTAAAAAGACAAATTTCTTGATTTTTTTTTTTTCTTTCTTGACTTTTAAGAATAGAGTCTTAATGGCAGATTTACCTTTGACAGATACCCAACCTATGAGATCTTCCTTTGGCGGTCTCTATAGGGGGTGAATCTCACGAAAACGTGACCGTGTCACAATTCAGCCCTAAAGAAAATATTTTTCATGAAAAAAAAAAAAGCCTATTTTTATGCAAATTATTATTTTCTTTGCATTTAAATTGTGAATGTAAAAACAAAACAAATGCAGAGAGTTTAAAATGCTGATTATTAACGCAATGAATTTAGATCTGCATTAATCTCATGACAACAAATGGAATCATAATATATAAATGCTTCACAATTGAAATATGCAAAACAAAGAAAAAAGAGAGCGCTTCATTGGTTCATTTTTAATATCTAAAATTTGATTTCTTCTTTTGAGTTTGATGCTCTTGAGCGTTTTTGTGAGATTCACCAATAGGAATACTTTCATTAGTATTAATAACCAGTAAGCCAAAACACACCAGAAGCCCTAGCTGTGCTGTGAGCCAAATTCAACCCAAGTCATGTGACTTCTGTTCATCATATATGTGCGTATACGTGCGCGTATGACATATTAGCACATGTCCATGCAAACTGTGCTGGTTGAAACACTTTTTTTCAGCTGTGGTTATATTATACACTGGAGAAAAGAAATGTATTATGGACCTCCCCTTTATGAATTAAATCATTAATAAATATTTTAAAGAATTAATATTTGACACAAGCATTTTTTGTCCTTGTCTTTATTAAGCATCTTCAGGGAACATGTTTGCACATCTGTTTACAAGTTCTTCTGTCTTGATGTTTATTGCAGGACTGCAATGATTCCTCCGTTTTATTACCGAAATAAGTGATGATTGAGAAACTTTTGCATTTGCATTTTTATTGTGATACATCACAGTGCGTTCCACGTGAAGACATTGGAAGCTTTTTAAACATGGACATGTTTATGTTTTGCATTTGTATATAACTTGGTATTTTCAAGGAATCTGTTGAAAAAATAAGAATTTGATCATTATAAAAACATACACCATATTGTACTTACTATGAGTATAAATAGCATACATTTATGGAAAGTATAAAATCTTCCTTATTTACACGTTTACCATGATATTACTTACAAATGTACAGATAAATACACTTTTGTCTGCAGTCTTTGCCTGGAAGTGAAGAATATTACAAAATACTTAATATTAGATGTATTTTATCGGTCCATAATTTTTTACAGACGATGTAATCTGATGTTCTGATCGGCATGAATAATTCAGATTTTTACTGTAAATGTAGTGAGGATCATGTTGATATGAAGTTGACGTGTAGCAGCCATTTTTTTAAAGAAGATTTACTGCAAAGATAAATATATATGTGTATAGTTTTTAATATTACATTAATTTTCAGAAAGTGCATTTAGGGAAAGAAATGTGGCACTAATGAAAGGCTGGTGAGAACAATTAACTGTAGCTTTATACAACATTACTTAGTCATGTAGTTACTCTCATCCTAGTTTTATCAAATACGTTTTTCCCCCCATTTTCTATGTAAAATAAGCTTTTTGGTTTGCTTATAACAATCAGATCAACAGGATCAGGACAGAATTGCTTAATACTCCATATTTCTATTAAAATAATCAGAGAAGGTTTAGTGATTGTTTTTGTCTTATGAATGAAATATACACATAGAAAGACATGCACATAAATGAACAAGCGCTGCTAGTTTGAGTGACCGGTGACATTTTAGAGAGATTTCTTCTGGAAATGGGAGATGGCTGTGGGAAAAACATACACAACTGCAGCTCTCACACACAGATATACGACACAGACTGGAGAGACTTGCAAAAACAGTGTTTAAATGGCAAAAAGGACAGATAGTACAAAGGCAATGTAACATGAGACATTTACATAACCGTGTGTGTAAAACGCAAGAAAAAAAATCTAAAGGAATGACAGAAGAGACTCACTGAAATGTTTTCACACAGAGAACAACAGAAAAAAAGATGTGTAATACTCTAAACGTGGAGCGATTCAGGCTGTGGCTGCTGTCTGGAAGATTTATGTTTGACATGCTGCTAATAACACAACATGTTTAATTCTTCTGCTGTCAGTCAGGAGAAGCTCTACAGGAATTCATCAAAACATCAAAAATCTGTGTATTTTTGTGTCATATACATTAGCATTAGTTTGCATCATCCAACTGCAATTTTCTAAACTGGTATTGCTTATGTAGTCAATGCAATTCAGAGTATAATTGAGAAGCATTTTAACAAGAATGTTTATGTACATGCACATATATGCATGTATTTATTTATTTTTTTAAATGCTTAAAGGTGCACTATGTAACTTTTTTCAAAATTAACTAAATTTAAATGAGTCAATACAACTTCAATCCTTTTTCCAAAACTTGATTTTGTTTTACCCTGATTCACTATGGTAAGGCTATTATAAGTGTTTATATTTTAGATCTGTCAGGATGGTTTTCGTGGGAAATTGCGTACATGCGTCGCTCGCCCGTGTGTGTCTAGTCCAAGCGTGCCGCACAAGCCCTGAAAAGTGAAGCCAAAACGTCTCGATCGCCCCCCGGTGACTGGTCCTAGTATAGGTCATAAGCCCCGCCTCCCCGTGTTATTCAACGGGACGTGAGACCAACTAAACAATTTAATTACACTTGGTAAGGTGGTTTCTGTCATTTACTGTAGTTTTTATCATGCTGATGTAAGTTCAAGTGTTTGTTTTTAAAATAAGTTTGTTTTTAGTTAGTTATGTGATGCTATAAAAACGGTGGTGTAACGTCATGATTGACAGCTGTGATTGACAGGTTCTCTGAGCGAAGTTGTCACTGAAACAGCAACGGACATTTTTTCGGGATCTTCGGAGGACTGAGGAGATTGGAGCTTTAAATTTAATATCTAAATTTCTATAATTAATTATTTCACACCGAGAGTGAGGGCGGAGCCTTGATTTTGCGGCTTTACTTCCTGCTCACGACTGCGCAGGTCTGGTCCCGAGATCGCTACTGCGCAGACTCAAGTTACAAGATGTCAAGCGCCATATCGGGACACTGGCGGCTTCAGTTCTCACCAATGGAAGAGAGCGAAGGGGCGTCGTCCATATTTTTATACAGTCTATGGTCTCGTCATATCCGTAAATAGAGAAAAGTTGCTCCGGCTGCTTTGCGGTCAGTCTTCACACCGAGCGAGAAAGATTAACATGGAGCCGCTAAATCTCCACACCGGAGAATCACCCGTTTAAAACAAACGCCGAACAGACGAGAGTCTGCTGGAGAAACAGAACGAGACCGAGCTCGTAATAAAACAAGAATCAACATTAGCTTGGCTTTCCAGAGATGGAGAGAACTGAGGGATGTGAGATGTTGTAAAAGCGAAGCTAAAATGGTGTTTTTATTATGTAACAGGTCAGTAAGGTGTTTTATTGAATAAAATAAAATATTGAATATACAGATAAATTGCCATATGTAGCTTTTAAGCTACACTGTGTAACTTTTTAAGTTGATTCTTAGCAAAAAACACTTTGTTCTATCAAAAGTATATGTGCTCATTCATGTGTAATTACTTCCACCAACTAATAGAGTATTCTCGTAAGCGTAAAATCTGCCATTAATGATATATACGAGCGAGTCACTCGAATGGCGGCAGCCATGTTGCACCTCCATCTTGAAAATACATTCGCCAAAGAGGGACATACCTGGAAATTCAAGCTTCGCCTTTCGCGCTTTACACTCAGTGACACAGAGACGAATGCGAGGGGGAGATTACTCGCGACTGCCGGCAGATTTGAAAGATTGCTGATGGAGGATCACGCCTGTTCTTGAGGACATGAAGCAGAGTCGGCAAGGAAGCGAGAGAGAGAATTAAAACGTCAACGCGTCCAAAGTCAATATTGGAGTAACTTTTCCCAGATGGAAAGAGCTCATGAGGAGCCATTTTAAAATGCACGCCGAAGTTGCTTGCTTTCTTCTCGACAGGTAATTCAGCCTATTTGTGTAAATTCGAAGTTTTACAGTTGCTTGTCTAACCACAGCATGGTTGTGCATAACGCCAGAACGACCTCTAGTATAACTTGTGTTACTGGAAGCCATGTTAATCTTGGAATAATACGGCCACCGTAGGAGTTAAAACGCCCTCGGAATTGAAAGGAACAGAAACTAATATTCACTGGGTAGTCATATACAATTTCACCACTAGATGGGGGAAAATATCACACAGTGTAGCTTTAAAGCATTATCTGTGAAGGCTCATATTCATCCGCACAAGAGCCGAAGCACAACCAAAACAATGTTCCTCCGCAAAATGCATGCAGTTTTGTTTTTTAACCGCTAGAAGGCCAAAAGTTACATAGTGTACCTTTAAACACTTGAGTTGATCACCTCTGTTATAATATGCTTTTTTGGGGGGTGTAAATTTATTAAGATAATGCCTAATTTGCATACTGAAAAGAGTCACAATGGTTAATATTCATATGACTTTGTAGCAGCGAAACTTCACCTGTATTACCTCTCTGGATCAATCATCTTATCTCACATTGCTCTGGATGGATATAGATCGATGTATCGAGTCTGGATTGAGAGTTTCGGCGGGTTAAGATGGTTTACATTCAACTCTAATCAGACAGCGGAGCGAACCCGGACCTGATCAATCCTCCAGAAACACTTATGAGTCAGACTGCATGACAGACACACGCTTACATGAGGAGTGTTCTAAAAAAAGTGTTGATTTATCATTCAAAAGTTATACATTTACAAATATATTGATTCCTTTTCTTATTCCAAACCTATTTGTGTCTTTGTACGTATAAAAAAAAATCACTCTTTGGGTTTCTCCAAACCAGAAATCAGAAGACAGCTGCATAGCTTTGCTCCAAATCTGCCCAACTTTCACTGACTGAACATAACACACACACACACACACACACAGAACGCTTTTGAAAGACAGAAGACACACCCAATTACAGCTCACGATCAGGACACAAGTGCTCCCTTCATTCTCATAGGCTGGAATCTCCACATGCCCAGTGGCTGGAGGAAGTACAGACTAAAAATGACCCCGACTGCGTTCAGAATACCATACTAGCACACTACTCATACTAGCACACTACTCATACTAGCACACTACTCATACTACTCCTGCAGTGTGATTTTATGCAGCAATACTCAAATGACCTTCTATGTGCAGTATCCATAAACAGCATTCAATGCATTCAATACTGCATCCCACAATGCAATGCACTTGACTTGGCCTTCCATTTACAACATGACAAATAAACCAGAAGTAAGAAAATAAAAATCTCTATTAACAATTTTGACTCATTTGATTGGCTTATCAAAAGTTAAACTGAATTTAAAAAATGCTTCAATTCTTAATTTTTGTACTGCTCTTTTAAATACTGTTACATTCTGCATACAGTGTCACACTATTGATTTTAATAACAGTATGTTGTATATTTTGCAAAGTATTCTAATATTGCATTCTGAACACAGCCGCAGTTTCAGTGCATCTCGGACTGCTGTTTTCTAATGGTGAGTATTCAGTTTGGCGTTTCTCTCTGATTTCTACTGTGTGTGTGTGTTGTGTGTGTGTGTGTGTGTGTGTGTGTGCGTGTTTGTAAGTCTGTAAACGATATTTCCAACGCAGTATTTTCAGTTCCCTTAATTCCAGCTCAACACGTCTGCTCTTTGGTTCATTCACATCACAGATCGAGACACAGACGGCCTGGAGTTTATCATCGAGCGGCTGAAACGGCCACAACACTGTCCTGAACGCTTTTCTCCAGGTGCGTGCAGATCAAATAGCCACAACACATTCACGTTAAAGGGGACCTATTATGCAAAATTCCCTTTTGTATTGTTTTGAACATAATTATGTGTCCGCAGTGTGTGTACACAACCATCCTAATGTGGTAAAAAATCCATCCACTCCGTTTGTAATTTGTAATCATATCTAATATTCATGTGATTTGGGGATATTTTGGGGATATTTAATTTAATTTTATCAATCAAAAAATTCCTCTTGAAACAAACTTTGTTGTATTATTTTAATTTAATACTGTGAAGCTGCTTTGATACAATCTGTATTATGAAAAGCGCTATACAAATAAACTTGACTTGACTTGATTTCTTTCCCTGCTGTTTACGTTCACATACATAACTGACTGTGTTTATGTGAACTTTGTGTGTTTTTGACATAACCTTGTGTTTATAGCGCAGTAAGACGAGAAAGAGAACTTAGTTTAATACTCACGGGACGCCGTGCCTGACGGACAGCTTTCTGTGCGCGTGCTTCGGGTGTGTGTGTGTGCTCAGAACACCATATATCAGAAGTTTACACTGATATGGCTTCAAAACACATGCAGATAATAAACTTTCATGATGATGCAGAACTGCAATGTGACGTAAGTGTGACCGCACTAGAGATGATCAAAACCAAACAGATGTTTTAGTTTTCGGCAGAGTATCCGAGGCACGAGGTGCTGAATACATTTTGTATTGAAACGGTGCATGTTTTTCCTTCCACTCAAAAATGTTGCTCAACATGGTATAATAAATGATCTATGGGATATTTTGAGCTGAAACTTCAGACACATTCTGGAGACACATGAGACTTATCTTACATTTTGTAAAAAGGGGCATAATAGATCCTCTTTAATGATTTCCTGTTGCATTATTATTTTTATGTTGCGTGCTTTTTATAATGATCTTTTTTTATATAATATTCATATGGTTGTTAGACCAAGTTAATTACATTCACCTGTTTATTTTTATATATATGCATGTACAGGTGAAACTCGAAAAATGTGAATATCGTGCAAAAGTTCATTTATTTCAGTAATTCAACTTAAAAGGTGAAACTAATAAATTATATAGAAAATTACATGCAAAGTGAGATATTTCAAGCGATATTTCAAAAGATATTATAAACATTTCTGAGATTTTGAATTTGGGGTTTAAGCCATAATCATCAAAACTATAACAAATATTTTCTATATAATTTATTAGTTTCACCTTTTAAGTTAAATCACTGAAATAAATGAACTTTTGCACGATATTCAAATTTTTCGAGTTTCACCTGTGTATATAATGGCTCTGTGAATGAACCTAAGAGCAGATTACTGTTACTAATTTCGACTTAAATGTTGCAGCATTCAAACATCACCTATAATCAGGCCAACATGGAATCTGTGTCCGAAAATGACATTTTCGAAAACATATGCAGATATACGCCATCCACGTCATGCTACACATCCTCTGAGTAATACTGTAGTATCCGTACATGTTTGATCCGTCCACAGATTCCATCTGGGCCTGCAACTACAGCATGACGCTGAAAACATTTGTCCTGAACCGTTTGAAGTCTAGTTCATCCTGAGTTGAGTCTCTAGCGAATCCCGTGATTTGTCGGTAAGCGGACATTCCTCCGTCAGTCTCTGGCAGTGAGGTGAGGACAAGCTTTCCGAGGCACTCGCAGGGGAAACTGACCTCTGATAGGACTGGAGAATTCTGGGAACCCTGTTGAACAGACCCTGACGCAGGGCTTCACCCCGACGGCTGTGTCTCGGAAGATTCCTGTTCGGCTCCTGAAGCTTTCTGAGTGAGGTTTGAGGGTACAGATAAAGTGCAAAATGGCTCAAAGCCGTCAGAGGACTCGCGCAGTGCTTCTCAACCGGTGGGTCGTGACCCAAAAAATAGCTCTATGTCTCCGTTTTTACAGTGAATTGAGAGCTTAAAACTATCAATGTGTATTTGAATTGCATATCAAATTTAGATTACACTGTTTTAACAAAGCAATGCATTTAATGTGATGCATATTTGTCAGTCATACAGTACATGGATGAAACTGAGTGCAGTTTATTTACTATTGATTTGATTTTAATTATCTTTTTTTTTATGCAGTTATTCAAATAGCTTGGAATCAGCATAAATCTGTTCATTGTGAAAAATGTATTCAGTTAAAAAGTATGAAGATGATTAAAATATGGCTAGCTGTGGAATAAGCAATATTCAATTAATTAAATTTATGAGATTGAAACAAACTGGATTTATTGATTAATGTGGTTATTGTGCATTTAAAACATTGAGTTTATGAGTACTTGATTAGTTCGTAATTCAAATGCATGGGAATTTTATATGCAATTCAAACACATAAATCGAAATATCTTAATTTATATAAAAATCTAAATTCAAAATATTTTTTCGAGTGCATCGATGCAATCAGTCAAGGCAAGTTAGTATTAGATTTGAAGGATTGTACAGTAAATGAGCAGCACCAGTTGAGAAGCACTGATCTAGTGATTTAGACTTTCTATCTTTCGTTTGTTGTACCCTTCTCTCGTTCTCACTCTCTTCCTCCATGTCTTCAGAGAATCTCAGTTCTTCTTGAAGAATGAAAAGAGGCGCTTGTCTCTGTCCGAGAGGCGATGTCCTCTTCTGGAAGAGGCTCCTCCTCGCGACCCGCTGAAGGAGAATGGAGGATCCTTCCACTCCTCCTGGTGTTTATCCATCAGTTGTTGATCGATAACTCTGTGCATATCATCCTGAGAGAGAGAGAGAGAGAGAGACATCAGCACTTGACTTTAAGACAGAAAGGAGGACACAGCAGACAGTTTGAGGTGAGTGAGGATGGATGGATGGACATGAGTCCTGTGTGAGCGGCGGACATGAAGGCTGTTTTCACACTGTTCCCGGTAGCAAAATTAAAACTATTAACTCTTTCCCCGCCATTGACAGAATTTTCCGGCTTTCCGTGTTTTCACTGTTATACGGTAGGGGGCGCTATTACACATCTACTGAAAGAGTACAGAATCTCCTGATCAAAACACAGGTGAAGAAGCAGCAGAAACAAGCAGAAATACACGATTATCAACATTAAACAGCAGATAAATCAAAACTGTCTAATGTTACTGAATGAAATGTCGAGCGACGGGACTGTGAAGCTTTGAGTGATGGACTCGATCTACTCCATCTGTGTTTTGATCATCGTTCTGAATCACATCTCAAAATGTTGCTTTTTTATTAAACTTACCCACATTCATGTGTCGATAAAAATAATAATGCATGAAGTTTTGTTTTGTTTAAAAGCATATATGAAGAGTTCAGATGCAAAAGCCTCTGAGTGCCATCTGACATTTTGTTCTAGAATGATCATTTTTATCAAGCTTGTATGTTTATGTTCAGTTATTTCACTTTAATGGCAATGAAAATTACCTATTAATTGTCATTAAAGTGAAATTACTGAACCTAAATATACGAGCTTGATAAAAATGCTAATTTTAGAAGAACATTTTAGATGGCACTCAGAGGCTTTTGCATCTGAACTCTTCATATATGCTTTTGATATATTGCATGTTCAGATATTCATAAAAAATATATATATTCTGGGGGCAAGTAACATTTTCAAAAATGCTGGCCGTGACTGGCGACTTTTTCCGAAAACGCTGGCAGGGAAATAGTTAAAACACTTTCAGTAACTGAAATAAAATGAAATATCGATATTAGATTAAAATAAAAAATAAAATGAAAAACATGGATATTAGACGAAAACTTTTAAATGAAATAAAGGTAATGCTTTATAATAAGGTCATATTTGGTAAAGTTAGTTATTACATTAACATGAACTAACAATGGACTATATACAGCATTTATTAACCTTTGTTCATGTCAGTTCACAGTGTATTAAATAATATTAACCGATGCAGCTTCTGATTTTAAAAATGTACGAGTAAATGTTGAGATTAACGAAGATTATGTAGTATTTTTCATTGTTAGTTCATGTTAACTAATGTAGGTGAACTAATGTTAACCAATGAACCTTATTGTAATGTGTTACCAAAAAAGTACTAACGTTACTAAAACTAAAGCTGGAATAAAAAATAAATGAAATAAAATATAAATAAATTTAAAAGCTAATCAGAAATATATAAAATAAAAATTAACACTTTACAGTAAGGTTCAATTTATTAACATTGAACTAATCACTTCAAAAGCATTTATTAAACTTAATGTTAATTTCAATATTGTATCTGTTAATAAATTGTATTTTATTAACTGATGTTGACAGTTAATGCTAAGTTAAATGAATAAAATAAAATGACAAAAGCACATAAAAAAAAGACTAAAACTGAAATGGAAACTGAAAACAAAAATAAATGTTTCCTTCTCGACACCACAGGTCTCTTTTCACATAAGCATTCACTTGTCATGTTTGCTCTAGTGTGAAAATGCCCTGAAGAACAACATCACAATGACATGAACGGCGACCTCGTGACCTCATGACCCGGGATGAACATGGATACGGGGAAGACGGCGAACCAGAGCTCACCTCTAAGGCAGGAGGGAGTTACCATAGGGGAGAAGGGGTCTGTATGGAAGCTGAGAAAGGCCACTAGATCAGAAACCACAAGAGCCACACAGTGAACAGCCCTGAGGAGGCAAACTGCAGGCGGAGAGAGAGAGAGAGAGAGAGAGGGAGAGAGAGAGAGGGGGAAGCTAAGAGTTAAACACACACACACACACACACATTCACGGGATACGAGCGACAGAACCGCTGATCTTTGCTTTAATATGAGGAGAAGGACAGATGACCGAACGTTCATACACTCAAACACACATACTGAGAGTTAAAGTCAACATGAAACTGCACTCACAACACATTTTACATCTGTAATTGAGCATAGTTCCTTTTTCATCTAAGACTGGAAACTGATTTCATCCTCCAGAGCATTTACACGGATCCCAATAGTAATGTTTTTTTCAAATCTATTTTTATCTTATATTGTTGTAACCTTTATAATGTGAATGTTATCTGGCATTAAATTACCATTAACTACTGGTTATATTTTCCATATGTTGTCATGTACGATAGTGCATTTTTAAAGTCATGAAACAATGATTTTCACCAAGACGAACTTATTTTGTGAGATGGACCTAGAAAACCCTTTTACCATGTTTATCACAAATGCATCGGCAACACTTTATAAGGTTTCATTTGTTAACTTTAGTTTATGCGTTAGCAAACATCAACTAACAATCAGCAATATATCTATATTTTAGAGCATTATTAATCTTTGTTAATATTAGTTAGTAAAAATAGAATTGTTCATCGTTTATTCATGTTAGATCACAGTGCATTAACTAATGTTAACAAATACAACTTTTGATTTGAATAATGTATTAGTAAATGTTTACATTAACTAAGATTAATAAATGCTGTAGAAGTATTCATTGTTAACTAATGTGGTTAACTAATCAAATCTTATTGTAAAGTGTTACCAAATACTTTTATAGGGCTGTACATACAAAACTGTTTAGTCCTTGAATTTTGAAAGATGAATTTAATAAAATGTTAGCATTTTTTGTTGAATGTTGAGTCTGTCTCTGTCTGTGAAGCTGATATAACAATACATTTAAATACAACCAACCAACAATCATGTACAGTAATAGCCTGAAACAATGACTAAATAAATACATATTTGACTTCTGATTAACATTGACTGTACAGTCTAGGTGACGACCCCCCCCAAAAAATAATAAATAATAATAATAATAATAATAATAAAAATAGAGAAACTGTTTTAGTACATTTTGATTTTTTAATATTACAAAAACATTTTACTTTGTTAAGATAGTATGCATTAATGAATTGTGTTCAATAAGATCAGGAAGGTCATAAAGTAAATAAAGGTCAATGTTGACTTCATGTTGACTTTAAGGATAAAGGGCCAAAGGAGAGAGAAACAGACAGAGAGAAAGAGCTGACCGCTGCCATTCATTACAGTTTAGCGTCACAAAAAGCTGATTTACTGTGTTAATGAATGTAGCATGTGAATCTCGCCAGTCTTTCCACAGAACGAGGGTTACCATCACGACAGTGGTGAGTATTCGCAGGTTGGAGTTGTTGTATGGCTAATTGTAAGCTGAATGTCTAATATGGCACACAAAACTGTCGTCATCTGACCGGTTGAATTCTACAGGATTTCTGGGAGACGTGTGTGTGTCGTGTTCTCAAACGGTCCGCCTGGACACAAAGCCGTCGTGACGCCAAACCCTCTCATGGAAAAAGCAAACCGTCATGTTTAAATCTGTGACGATGAGCGCTCATCAGGATCAACTAAATGCTGGATTTCAAAAGTATGTGAAGTTCATGTTAAAATACGTCTGAGAGTTTTGCATGCCTTTCTGTTATTGTAGGGACATCAACACCCCTAAACATGCTGTTTTCACACCCCTAAACATGCTGCAGAATAAAACGAACTGTGATTGGTTGCTTTACATGTCAGTCAGTTGTCCTGTGGGCGGTCCTTGGCCAATGAAAGCTGCGATAGAGTCCAGACCTTCTGCCGTCAGTCTGAGGCCATGTCCATGTCCACACTAATATATATTTTTCTCTCCATTTTGGCCTTCCGTCCACACTGAGACGGCGTTTTTATTAATGAAAACGAAGCTTTTTGAAAACGCACTCCAAAGTGGATACATTTGAAAACGCAGTTTTCACGTGAAACTGGTGGTATTTAAAAACGATGATGTAAATTTAGTCATGTGACGCATATTGTACCAATAGATATTCATGTTCATACCAGTATTGTGCCTGTTATGTGCTATTCACTTTCACACTGTTGCTAAAAATATTCTACATTGCACACTCTTCATGTCACAGTCCTGCAAAGATGACAGAATTTACTCTCATTTGCTGTCCTGAGGCAATACATGAGAGCAGAAGCGTTTTAGACCAAACATATGGTGACTGCGTGCGACCTGGACCGCATCAGTGAATGGTGAGATATTTGACTAAATAAAATTATCCTATCAGAAGAATTGTGCGATAACTTCATTATTTATTTTTCCATCTGAATCATATCAGTGATCTTTCGTGGGGTTTTACGCATGCGCAGTAAAGGTAAATTTAGCGTTTTCAGACGTTTTTCAAAAGTTTCTCATCCATACTTGAAATGTCCGAAAACACCTGAAAACACTAGTGTGGACGGAGAGCGTTTATAAACGAAAACGCTGTTTTCAAATGTATCCAGATTAATGTAGATGTAGCCTGAAGGTCTGGCTACGCGAAGCTAATTGTAACCCCATGGCACCAATGTAACCCCTCCCTGATAACAAGCACGTTAAAGACCACAGTTACAATGGTGCCGTGACCCAGATGGTGCCGTGACCCGGATGGGGACCGTGACCCGGAATAGTTGTGCGGTCTTTGTCTCACATTCAATTACATCATTCGTATTGCTTCATGGGATGAATAGTTAACGTGTTCCCCACAGGTTTGACCTTTGCATTTGTTTGTAATATTTTGTGTCTAATAACTTTCTGTACTGCGATTGATTGGAGTGAGTGAGACTAACCTGCCAGGCTTCTAACTGCTGAGACAGGTTGAGTTTCTGCTGTATCGCATCCAACAGCTGACTGTTCAAAGACATAATGTCTATCTTACACTTGGCCAGCTCCATCTCCACGGCTTTCTTCCTGTAACAGGGAGGAGAAGCAACAAAAGAGTCACTGAACTGCATCTCAAGGTAATGTTGTGACTAGCAGAGCGGTGTCACGGGCACAGGCTGACAAAACATGGTGGTCTGAACAGTTTTTGGTTCATTGCTTTATGCAGTGGCCAACTGATGGTCACTTGATTTCAGGAATTACTCACATCTGTCGGACAAATTTGTGAAAAAGAATTGCGCTTCATTGAATTGACTGCGCACTTGTAGTGTACATCAAATCTTAAAAGTATATATATATTTTTTAATTACTTGCAGATAATACAATATTAATGAAATAAAAGGCCACTTATGTTTGCTTAGAGCACTTTTAATGACTATGATTATTAACACACTTAAGTACACTTTTAAAAAGTGCAATTTGGAACAATGTCAAATTAAAAGTTGTGTTTTAAAGTACAATCATTTTGATGTGTTGACGAACATACTAAAGCACTTTATTATAACAATTAAAATATTTGATTTTACATTTAAAGTTATAATATATTCTAAATGGACTTAACTGCAACTTCATCATTGCAAATGTGTATGTAAAAATACACAGTAGTCAACATTTGAAGTGGATCATAAAAGTTCATCAAAGTTGTCCTAAGACAAGAACGGGTATTGTTCAAAATGAATGTATAACTTTGATGAAAGGTTTTGATCCACTTCAAATGTTGACTACTGTATTTAAATGCATGACATATAAATGTATATATGTCATATGTCATGCATTTAAAACATTTGAATGGTATTTCTACATATACTTGTATATGCATATAAAACAAGTTTCAGTAGAAATGTCATTAAAATACATTTTAGTTTAACATAAATACGTTCGGCGGTACACTTTAACTCCTACTTAAGTGGTTAAAAAAAAAGCAGCTAATTAAGTGTCAAAAACATTCAGTTCACACTTATGTTTACTCTTTAAAATATAATCTTCGGAACAAGTAGCCTAGTCTTTTCAAAAGTATGCTAAAGTGTCCTTCCTTACAGGCTGAAGTTTAATATTTAGCAAAAACCACTGATTTGCATGAAGTCTCTAAACATGTACATGTGTGTCAGTCGTATTTACTTGGCAATGGCTTCATCTCTGTCTCGTATAGCGCTCTGTAACTGCTCGTTGGGTTCGTGGACTTCTGCCATCGCTCTCAACCTATCGTTCTCTTCTCTTGAAGAAGAAACTTCCACTGAGAGCAGCGCCACCTGCAGGATCCAAAGAAGAACCAGATGAATTGATGAGCTCAGGTAATTATATAATTGGCTGCTTGATATCAAAATTCCACTTTTTATTTAGAAACTAGAAAGCAGTATTAGAACGTGACCGCGAACGTGACATTCAAATGATTTTAAACCGTTCAAGCGCAAGAAGACGTAAAAGAAACTCAATTCGGTACACGCGCATATACACACAAAGCGTGCACACAGAGAGCTGTGTCTCAGACAGCGCACCTCTGAACTGAGTTCTTTTGTTCTTATTGCACTTATATGGATGAATGCACACAAAGTTATGTGGAAATGCCTGTTTTGGCAGGTATCCTCCTCATAAGCACAGTCTTAACTGAGTTAAAATAAAAAGTCTTAACCCTTTGTGTGTAGGTCAAAAATGACAGAATTTTCTTTTATTTCAATGAAATGAATGCACTATATTTTAGTTAGAATAATGTTTTTTATTTAATATTTAGTTTTTTAGGGGATTTTATGGTACTAAATTATATTTGCACATTATTTATAATCCATTTATTCAGTTTTTGAGCATAGACCTGAAAATAAAATTTCCAACTTAAACTGTCGTAAATCTTGAATGCTTTAGAGCACAGACTTAAGTTTGATCTCTTTTCAAAGTTGACACTTGGCAGATTATTGCTGAAGTGAAAAAAGTTTAAAAAACTGAATGTAAAAAAAAGTGACAGAATTTTACGTTTATTGTTTACGTCAATTTTTATATGAAATATATATTTTCAAAAACATGTTTTACTCTAAAACTGTGAGAAAATCAAAGCCATAAATCTAAACAAGTTTTGTTAAAAATTTGAGCCTGATATCTCAAAAAATTAGCTTTCAGTAAGATTTGATTTGGCCGCAGTACCAAAAGTTTTCACTAGGTGAAATTCGTTTCCCATTAATTTCCTATGCGGTCATTTTTGACCGCGAAGAGCACAAGTGTGACTATTTTTTGCAGGACCATTTAACCTGTTCGAATCATGTCCATGATTTTTTTTGTGTGTGTTCACTCAGCAAGTGCCAAAACCTTTACCAAGTTTCGTACCATTCCGATAAACAAATGTAAAAAATTTCATCCAAAAATAACCGAAGAGCACCAGAGGGAACAGTTTGGAGAATATCTGATGTGTGTCAGATCCGTGCATTTGGTCTTAAAAGTGACAGTAGCTTAATATACATGCTGCTGTCTTGTCATTATTTAAAGAACAAACAAAAAAAGAAAAGAAAATATGCTTTTGACTGAATAACTTCTTTAGATTTAATAAAGATTAATATATATTTAATTTAAACATTATAGTATTTCGTAGTGAAATACCACTCCTGGCGGAAGTGGTGTAAATGGAAAGCCCTTGATCACTTGTGGGTAAATTAAGTGTGAGCACTGCTGTTGTGACATCACAATCGTGTTGCATTGTGGTCTATGGATCTGCCTGAAGTGTACATAGAGGCGAGGGTCTGTCCAAATAAACTTCCCTCGTCCATTTGACGAAGTTGAACACAATTCAAAATGGCAGCGGGGATTCCTCCGAAGGGAAGTGCTTAGAGAGTGTATGTCTAAAAGTGGAGTTAAACACAGCGCAAGTGTGTATGTGTGTGTGTGTATGTGTGTGTGTGTGTACCTGATTATGGAGCTGTAGCGCCTCCTCCTGGCTGTTGTGTGTTTTTTCCTGCTCCTGTTCGAAAAGTTCTCTGAGTTCTCGCAGCTCCTCGCTCAATTTACGAACCTGCTCTTCTAGAACCTCCTCATCACTGCGCCGTGAACCCTAAACGCATGCAAAACACGTTGAATAATGTGAATTTGACTACATAAAACGTTCAGATTTGGATGTGATGATTGTTACCGTAGATTCATTGCCGTCCAGCAGGTTTTGTGTGAGTCTGCGCAGCTCCAGAAGATTAGCGGGCAAACTACCCACGGGGACGTCTTTAGCCGACAACGTCTCCGAAGACTCATCCATGGAGGAGTCTGTGGATAAGGCGGAGTCTGTGATGTCACTTCCTCTCAGCTGTGAGCATATGGACCGCACCTGACAGTAAGCCTCCCACAGCTGCAGCCGGAGCTAAAGGGATGGAAAGAGCGTTTGTGATTGCACTTTTTTAACGGGGTGGTTTATTATGATTTCACTTTTTTTAACTTTAGTTTGTGTGTAATGTTGCTGTTTGAGCATAAACAACATCTGCAAAGTTACAACGCTCAAAGTTCAAAGCAAAGGAAGATATTAGCTTTTAAAGAAATCGCTTTTTAAGGACTACAACAAACGGCTGGTAAGGACTACACGAGCTTCCTCCCGGGTTAGTGACATCACCAACCCTAAAATGTACATAAACCCCGCCCCCTGAACACGATTTATAGATTATCAAGACAGAATATGCTAATCAATGACTAGAAGATAACTTCACATAAGCTTCATAAATTCATCAAATAACCATTCAGAAACGTCCTGTTGCTTCTACATGTTGTCACTTCTTCTTGAGTCTCTCTATTATTGTCTGACTCCGGTTTGAACAAAAATATTGAAATGTTCAGTGCATGTCTGTGTGAGGTAAAAGGACACAAGCTGTTGTAGCTCCGCCCCCTGTGCCGGGAGCAGCAGCTCATTTGCATTTAAAGGGACAGACACAAAAACAGTGCGTTTTGCTCACCCTCAAAAAGTGACAACTTTAACATGCTATATAAAAATATCTGTGGGGTATTTTGAGCTAAAACTTCACACACACACTCTGGGGACATCAGAGACTTATTTTACATCTTGTGAAAAGGGCATTATACCACCCCTTTAAAGATCATTTTATAGAAATTTGTTCATGCAAAAAGCTATTTTAGTTTGTGAAATATTTAAGACCTGAGCATGTCTAGAATGCATAATATGCATTCCATGAATTTTTTTAATGTTATCAATTCGATGACTTCTCCAGGACTGGTAATTTAAAATTCGTGTTGAATCCATGTGTCTTCAGTGAAAGGAGACCAATCCTGTTCATTCTGCAAGGTATTTATGTGTTTTTTTGTTTTTTGTTTTTTTCGTTTTAAGAAAATATTAAAACGTACAGTATTTGGCATTAGTTTTTCATTGTTAAAGTATTTTTAAACATACAGGATTTTTTATGCTTTTGAAAGAAGCCATTCTTCAGCAATTATTCTAATATGATGATTTACTGCTCAAGAAACATTTCTCATTATTATCAATGTTGAAAACTGCTTCATATTTTTGTGGAAACATCCATTTTTTCCAGGATTCTTTGATGAATAGAAAGTTCAAAAGAACAGCATTTATTTTAAATAGAAAACTTTTTTTAACATTATAAATATCTTTACTGTCACTTCTGAAAAAAATGTAAGCATCTTTACTGATTAGAAGTTTAAATTTTTTTATTTTATTTTTTATTATTACTGACCACAAACTTCATGTACATGATGTAATTTCCTGTAATTTCCTAATTTCCCGACCAGTGATTTGTGGTTAAAATAGTATATATAATGTGTAATGTGCACCATAATGTGCACCATTAAAAGCTAAATATATAATTATTATTATTTTTTTGGCTTTGGCCATTTGTTTGCCGAGGATATATATGTATATATATATGGTCGAAGGGCACAAATTATGGCACTTGTTTTGTAGAATAACCCAAAATATTGCGTAGCAGCAAGCCAATCAGATTACAGTCTCGAATGCACTGTGAGTGTAACTACAGCCAGGTGAAAAAGACGTACTATTAAATGTATTAAAAATGTACTTGAGTATGTTTTTAGTACAATACAAATACACTATAATGCATTTCTAATACATTTTACAGTACGTCTTTTTCACCTGTTGCACATAAGTAAAGCGTGGCTGTCCGCTGTGTGTGTGTGTGTGTCGTGATGTACCTGCTCTCTCTCCTGCTCCAGCTCCTCCTGCTCCATGCTCTGCTCGATCTCACACAGAAGACTGTGTGGGTTTGGACTGAAGCCCTGGAGACTGTGTTCCTCCGTCAGCTCCTCCACACGAGCGCTCAGATTCCTGTGGGACACGCGCACCTCCTGCAGCTCCAGCTGGCTCTGCCGCAGCTGTACCAACACACACACACACACACACCTGAGGGAGTTTACCGGCCGAGTGCTAAAAACAGGCTGGTGGCCGAGGGGTGTTTAGTTTAGTTAACTCTGAACGAGCTTTCTTTATACATCATCTGTCATTGTGTAAATACTCGTATTTATCACCTATGATTCATTCATTTCATTACCGGAAGTGTCTGATAATATAAATAAATCAGTGTTTTTAATATAGTGATTCATCTCTCGATGTTATGCTCTAGTTTTGACCAATGATATCGACTGGAGTCTCATGTTATTGAACATTATAAGCCCATTTTTAAAAAGCACTATTCATTTATTTAGAGGTAAATCTTTTTATTGAAGCGATTAATGACTTTTTAAGAACAGCGCGTTCAGTAAATCTAAAACGAACCGTAAGAGCTGATAAAAAACCCAGGTGAAAAAGACGTACTGTGAAATGTATTAAAAATGCATTATAGTATATTTTGTATTGTACTAAAAACATACTCAAGTACATTTTTAATACGTTTAATAGTACGTCTTTTTCAAAAGCTGAGAACTGTCGGCTGTCCAGCAAATCATACAGTGACTCAAACTATTAAACACATGCAAAACAATGAATTATTAAATCTATAACAGCACTGAATTAAATGGAACGAGAAAAAGAATGAGTAATTTTCTAAATATCTGAGTTTGGTCGGCAGCTTTTGTCTGCTGAGATTTCAATGATTTCCTTTCAGGTGCAGATCAATCAGAACAAACTGCTCATCTTAATATAATGCATGAATGGACAAAACCTGTCAAGATGTATTCAGTGCCAGTACGATTCAAAGAGGAAATTAAAAGATTCAATTTTGCTGCAAGAAAAATAAATGCTTTTTTAAGACCATTAAGAATTTTTGCATAATTGCATTATTATTAAAGGGTTAGTTCACCCAAAAATGAAAATTCTGTCAGTAATTACTCACCCTCATGTTGTTCCAACCCCGTTAGACTTTCGTTCATCTTCGGAACACAAATTAAGATATTTTTTATTAAATCTGAGAGCTGTCTCACTCCTCCATAGGCTTCTAAAGACGTTATAACTTGCTGGCCCAGAAAATGCATTAAAGACATCGTTAATATAGTCCAAGTGAATCCAGTGGCTCAATCTTAAGTTTATAAAGCGACGAGAATACTTTTTGTGCGCAAAAACAAACAAAAATAACGACTTTATTCCACTATTCATTTCCTTCTCTCTGGGCCTCGAGTTTTTTCACGTAGGATAACTGCGCAGCGCTTCTGTGTTGTACGTCACCACGCATCACACACATGACCAGCGTCGGCCAATAGTGAGCCTATGTGTGACGTACAACACAGACGCGCTGCGCAGTTATCCTACGTGAAAAAACTCGAGGCCCAGAGAGAAGGAAATGAATAGTGGAATAAAGTCGTTATTTTTGTTTGTTTTTGCGCACAAAAAGTATTCTCGTCGCTTTATAAACTTAAGATTGAGCCACTGGAGTCACTTGGACTATATTAACGATGTCTTTAATGCATTTTCTGGGCCAGCAAGTTATAACGTCTTTAGAAGCCTATGGAGGAGTGATCCAGCTCTCAGATTTAATAAAAAATATCTTAATTTGTGTTCCGAAGATGAACGAAAGTCTAACGGGGTTGGAACAACATGAGGGTGAGTAATTACTGACAGAATTTTCATTTTTGGGTGAACTAACCCTTTAATAATTAAATAAGACGCACTGCAATCTTTTCACTTTTTTATGGCCAGAAATTCAAAGCATATTAAATTTCAAATATATGTTGTAAACAGTGTGGCTTCATAAAATATATTTTTTATGTTAAAAATATATAATTCACTTAAACTTTCAAATATCTAAATATTTTCCAAAATTTACTTTAAGGGGCAAGAAAATACATTTCTAAATATTGTGTGTAAATCCAGTTTTATATATGTATAAAGATTGACAGATTGATATAAAAATGGCTCAAAAATATACAAGATATCTGTAAATATATTTCAAAATATTTTCAATTTTTTTAATGCATCTGATTTTTTTTTCCCAAATGGTTTTACAGTAAAATATATAAACAATGTAAGGTACATTTGAAGAAGCTAAATTATAATTAAGAGTTGTTTTCAGGGAACAAAATATATATTTATATTATAAAATAATGTTTTACTTTTATTATATTTTTATATTTTTTATTTATTGATATTGATATTAAATATATATATATATATATCTTTTTTTACCCCTATTCTTTTCAGGTTTGAAACATTTTTTATTTATGGGATTTATGACATGTATGGTTATTAGTTTGCCAGTCCACTCATATACAGTTGTTTAGTGAAAACCCCTGATGAATAAGATGTTTGTGTGTAACGGCCGCTCACCTGTAAGTCCTTCTCCTGACACTGTTTCTCCAGCACCTGCGTTCGCTCTCTCAGCTCGTCCACCGTGTTCTGCATCTGCTCGTTCTCCTCCAGCATGGCGTTCACACGTCGCTCCAGTTCCTGCTTACGCTCCGACAACATCTGTATCTGCCCAACGAGAGCGCCAAACACACCATCATCATCATCATCATCATCATCATGATTCTGAGCTATTCAGACCAAAACATCTGCAATGCTTGTCTTAAAGAGTCAAGATCACAATATATCTGAGCCTTTATCGGGTTTCGATGAAAAACTCGAGTGTGGTTTATTGGATTGGGTTCAACTCTGGTGTTGTTGGAATGCTGTGTTGCCAGGCTTCATCAGTAGGGAGTCACGGACACCTCCACAGTCAGGAATGTGAGCTTGATAACGGGAATATTTCTGCTCAAAACAGCCCAGTGAAAATGCTGTTGTTTTTCAAGTATCATTAATGGCTCACTGGTTTCTCCTACACTGGTGCAGGAACAATTTTCACACAACAAGCAACACATTCATTAATTGAAATTGAAAAGGAAAAAAACACACAAAAAAAATTATAATAGTATCACTGCAAAAAATGCTTTTCTTACTTAGTATTTTTGTCTTGTCTCCAGTCCAAATATCTAAAAATACTTAAATCAAGATGTAATTACTAGACAAGTAAAATGACAAGATATTGTCTTTAAAAAATAAATAAATAAAAATCTAAATTAAGTGAGTTCTGCTTAAATCAAGCAAAATTATCTGCCAATGGCGTAAGAATAATTGTTTGTTTTAGGCAAAAAACTCTAAATTCTTTCAGAAAACAAGACATAATATCTTGTCATTTTACTTATCTAGTAAATGCATCTTTATTTAAGATTTTTTTGATATTTGGACTGGAAACAAGAGAACAATACTAAGTAAGAAAAGCATTTTTAAGCATTACGTAATTCAGAATCTGAATTATTATTTTTTTTATTTTTTTTTTGATCATAATTGTATTATTATTTTGAATTAGCTTTTATTTTTATATTTTAAGTAAATGTCATTTTATTATTATTATTATTATTTAATATTGCTATATAGATTACATTTTTCTATTTTCGTTTTAGTTTTAGTTAGTTTTCATTTTTAATGTATTTCCACTAAATAATTTTAGTGCTTCAACTTAAACTTATTTCAGTTTCTTGCCAAGCAATATTTCAAATTTTTACTTTTTCAAGTAATTATTTTTTATTTTATTTCAGCTTTATTTCAATTAACAGAAATTATTAAATAGTTTCAGCCAACAATAATAACCCTGATGTGAATCTAATGAGAATCATCATTGAGAATGAATAAATCTGGCTGCATTACAGTAAGAGAATTTGAAGAGGAGAATGTGTTTAATTGTCTTGAAAATAATGTCACAATACTACAGACTTAATCTGACTGGTCCTAAAATAGGTTTCATTTACTTTAGACTACATATAATGTCTTGTTTGCTTGTTTTATGGTGAAATGTGGCCTAGACAAGGTAGATCCCTAGAAAAGTACCTCAAAAAAGAGTGGTGATGTGTGTGTGTGTGTGTGTGTGTGTGTGTGTGTGTGTGTGTGTGTGTGTGTGTGTGTGTGTGTGTGTGTGTGTGTGTGTGTGTGTGTGTGTGTGCAGCGCATAAAACGAACATGAGCAGAAGTTTTGGTGTCTCTCCCTCATGTTATGACCTAGATCAGCTAACCTAGTTCAGCAGCAGCACTGAGGGATTCTGTGTGATTACCCGTACGCCACACCTGGACATTTAATGCATACTTCTGCTTATCTTCAAACTTTAATTTAAAATCAGCCAAACTAGACAGTGACACTGGTGTATTTATGTCCTGGTCGGCCCAGAAGCGTCATGGATTGGAACAGACGCCCGTTTCTCACTGTCTGGCACTGGCGGCATTTTCGGGAACACCCAGACATTGCAGCATTTGCTCTTAAAATAGAACAGAAGTTTTCCTCGCTCGAGTACACACACTTCACATGGGAGAATTGCTAATAAAGAGCCTTTAGTATCGCTTTAGTGAACTGACAGGATGATCCATGCTTTCATGTTGTTTACACCAAATTCTGACCTGACCATCTAAATGTTGAAATCCAGACTCATCAGACCGGGCAAAAAACATGTTTTCCAATCTTCTATTGTCCAGTTTCAGTGAGTCTCTCAGTTTTGTGTTCTCAGCTGACCGGAGTGTCACCGGTGTGTTTCTTCTGCTGCTGGAGCTCTTGTGCTTCAAGGTTTGGTGTGTTGTGTGTTAAGAGAGGCTCTTCTGCTTCAAAGTTTGGTGTGTTGAGTGTTCAGAAATGCTCTTCTGCTTCAAGGTTTGGTGTGGTGTGTGTTCATAGAAGCTCTTCTGCTTCAAGGTTTGGTGTGGTGTGTGTTCATAGAAGCTCTTCTGCTTCAAGGTTTGGTGTGTTGTGTGTTCAGAGACGCTCTTCTGCTTCAAGGTTTGGTGTGTTGTGTGTTCAGAGAAGCTCTTCTGCTTCAAGGTTTGGTGTGTTGTGTGTTCAGAGATGCTCTTCTGCTTCAAGGTTTGGTGTGTTGTGTGTTTAGAGATGCTCTTCTGCTTCAAGGTTTGGTGAGTTGTGTGTTCAGAGATGCTCTTCTGCTTCAAGGTTTGGTGTGTTGTGTGTTCAGAGGAGCTCTTCTGCTTCAAGGTTTGGTGTGTTGTGTGTTCATAGAAGCTCTTCTGCTTCAAGGTTTGGTGTGTTGTGTGTTCAGAGGAGCTCTTCTGCTTCAAGGTTTGGTCTGTTGTGTGTTCAGAGGAGCTCTTCTGCTTCAAGGTTTGGTGTGTTGTGTGTTCAGAGATGCTCTTCTGCTTCAAGGTTTGGTGTGTTGTGTGTTCAGAGGAGCTCTTCTGCTTCAAGGTTAGGTGTGTTGAGTGTCCAGAGAAGCTCTTCTGCTTCAAGGTTTGGTGTGTTGTGTGTTCAGAGGAGCTCTTCTGCTTCAAGGTTTGGTGTGTTGAGTGTTCAGAGGAGCTCTTCTGCTTCAAGGTTTGGTGTGTTGAGTGTTCAGAGAAGCTCTTCTGCTTCAAGGTTTGGTGTGTTGTGTGTTCAGAGGAGCTCTTCTGCTTCAAGGTTTGGTGTGTTGTGTGTTCAGAGGAGCTCTTCTGCTTCAAGGTTTGGTGTGTTGTGTGTTCAGAGGAGCTCTTCTGCTTCAAGGTTTGGTGTGTTGTGTGTTCAGAGAAGCTCTTCTGCTTCAAGGTTTGGTGTGTTGTGTGTTCAGAGAAGCTCTTCTGCTTCAAGGTTTGGTGTGTTGTGTGTTCAGAGGAGCTCTTCTGCTTCAAGGTTTGGTGAGTTGTGTGTTCAGAGATGCTCTTCTGCTTCAAGGTTTGGTGAGTTGTGTGTTCAGAGGAGCTCTTCTGCTTCAAGGTTTGGTGTGTTGTGTGTTCAGAGGAGCTCTTCTGCTTCAAGGTTTGGTGTGTGGTGTGTTCAGAGATGCTCTTCTGCTTCAAGGTTTGGTGAGTTGTGTGTTCAGAGGAGCTCTTCTGCTTCAAGGTTTGGTGAGTTGTGTGTTCAGAGGAGCTCTTCTGCTTCAAGGTTTGGTGTGTTGTGTGTTCAGAGGAGCTCTTCTGCTTCAAGGTTTGGTGAGTTGTGTGTTCAGAGGAGCTCTTCTGCTTCAAGGTTTGGTGTGGTGTGTGTTAAGAGAGGCTCTTCTGCTTCAAGGTTTGGTGAGTTGTGTGTTCAGAGGAGCTCTTCTGCTTCAAGGTTTGGTGAGTTGTGTGTTCAGAGGAGCTCTTCTGCTTCAAGGTTTGGTGTGGTGTGTGTTAAGAGAGGCTCTTCTGCTTCAAGGTTTGGTGAGTTGTGTGTTCAGAGATGCTCTTCTGCTTCAAGGTTTGGTGAGTTGTGTGTTCAGAGGAGCTCTTCTGCTTCAAGGTTAGGTGTGGTGTGTGTTCAGAGATGCTCTTCTGCTTCAAGGTTTGGTGTGTGGTGTGTTCAGAGATGCTCTTCTGCTTCAAGGTTTGGTGTGTGGTGTGTTCAGAGATGCTCTTCTGCTTCAAGGTTTGATGTGTTCAGAGAAGCTCTTCTGCAAACCTTGTATCGAGTGTTTATCTGAGTTACTGTTGTCTTTCTATCAGCTGAACCAGTCTGGTCATTCTCCTCTGACCTCTGGCATTTTCAAGGCATTTTCTCCCTCATAACTGAAGCTCACTGGATATTTGCTTTTTTTCTGACCATTCTATTTAAACCCTAGAGATGGTTGTGCATGAAAATCCCAGTAGATCAGCAGTTCCTGAAAACTCAGACCAGCTCATCTGACTCCAACAATCACAACACGTTCACTTAAATCACCTGATGCTCAGTTTGTACTTCAGCAGATTGTCTTGATCATGTCTACATCTGCATTGAGTTGCTGCCATGTGATTGGCTGATTAGATATTTGTGTTAATGAGCAGTTGAACAGGTGACCTAATAAAGTGACCTTGTTCTCATTCACTAATTCATCTCTGCTTCTTTATACTGTATGTTGTCTCTGTAGTGATCAGAGAGAGAGAGAGAGAGAGAGAGAGAGAGAGAGATACTGATCCTGTAAATCCGCTCTGGTCTGACGGACAGCACATCCCTGTATCGACCACTAATCATGGGCTAATTACCCTCCGCAAGTAAACCCTGACACACTTCATCTCAGTACTGTGTAGATCTCTATATTCTGAATAAACTGTGGTGGAACCATAAATCAGTGATGAATCAGATGCTATTATTATGCTACTTTGATATACAGTGGGGTCCAAATGTCTGGGACATTGACATTTGTTTTTACACTTTTTTTCTTGTTTTTTTTTTTTTACTTCAAAATTTCACATTTAATTCAATGTGTTGCTTGTCGTTTCTTTGTAATTATTTGTGAAATTTATTTGAAATTTCTAAGTGAAAATTGTTTCCTATACCAATTTTTTTATCCATTATATCAGATCAAAATATAGTTGAAAATATTTGAAGAGACAACATGGTTTACACATGCATACAAAACCAGACATGCATTAGATGTGGATGTACCGGTGTGTATGAAGAGTGTTTTTCTCCCCTCTTTCAGCATTTCATTTTTTCTCCTAGACATTGATAAGGATAGTAGAAGGTTTCTTGCTCCGGAATAGTTTAGTTTTTCATGATCGTTTTCGTTCCTAAGACTTCTCTACATAAATTATGTTTGTTATTATTGGCTAACTTCTGATCATCAGGTTGGTCCAAGTTGCTGAATGATGAATAGGTGTTGATATGTAAATGAAGGCGCTCATATGTTAATGAGCTTGTGCTGTCGCAAATAAAACACTCTTCTATACAAAGAATATTTACTGAATCTTCTAGACACATTAGTTCTGTTCCAAAACCGTCAGCTTCCTTCCTGTCTATCGTCCACATGCACTCAAAAATATGTATGCGTCATTTTATGATTAATAAATGTCCGTAACTCGCTGCTTAACTACCATAGTACGATGCATCGTTAAATAAATCAACTGGCAATAGTCACGACTTTTTCCTGAAACCGTATTGTGCGCAAATTTGTCGTTCAACCACTTAAATTATCAAATTTACACAAATTTTACACTCAAATTAATGCCAGATTTTTGCTATAAATTACGAACATGGCATTTGATGACTAATTCATCGTTAGTTCTTGATGCCAATCTCATTCAGTAATTACTGATTACATTATAAGGAATTACCTCAGTCCAAAATTTGATATTACTTACTGATTAGTTAAGCTTGTTTCCATATTAGTTAATATTAGTTATTAGTAGTAGCTGAAGTGTTAATATAGTACTACTCATTAGTCCTGCGTTACTTCCTGCATAGTAACAAATTAATATTAATGATGGACCATTATGCTAAAGTGTTACCCTTGTGGCTATAGTTGGCTTATGATGCTTTTGGGAAACACACCACTAGATGAATGTTTTCACTGAGCTTGTCGCAATGCATTCTGGGACGCTTTCCCTATGAAGGACACAAATTGCAAAATTGATGTAAATTGCGATCTTGTTAGGGAGATCGCTATAGGTTTTGAAACAGAGCTAATCGAAACAGAGCTTTTTCCGCTTAATACAGTTTCCTCAGTTCAGAATTGAACAAAGCTTGAGATAGTTGTTGTGAATAGACCAGCGTCCATAGATGACGGCCCGTGAAACTCAAGCTGGCATTGTTTGTCCTGCGCTGTCACATCACAGACTCCAGGAGCCAATTACAAGGCCGTCTTTCAATGATGAGTTAGCGAGAAGACTGACATAACGAAGCAATCAGGATATGATCCAGCAGCGTTTTGCATCGCACAATGAGATCACATCACAGAACACACACACCCAGAATGAGCATGCAGAAAAGAGGAAGCGGTTCGTGAGCACTTACTTCAAGCCCTTGCTGTTTAGTGCATGATACAAATAATCATTTGAGGAAGGAAAACAGAGGAAAGCAGATTTTGAAATATATCATGGTGTCATGACTCTCTGTAAATAAATAAGATCCAGATCCCACAACGCCTCACCTCGGCCTGTAGGGTCTCGAGCCGCATCATGTGCTGGTTGGTGGAGATGCTTTTCTCTTTGAAATCATCCCGTAAAGAATGAACCTGAGTAGACAACTGTTTCTCCACCTCGGCGGCCTGTGGACACAAACACAGACACTTCTGTTAGCTTCCCATAGACGTCTGGTCTATATAGGCTACTTGTACTGTATGTGCAGCATGTATACTGTGAATAGTATATAAATTGCCTGTATGAACGGATTATCAGGACATTTGCCAAAATGAGAAGTGCACAACCACTGGATGAATTTGGAATAACACTTTGTATTAAACTTTGCAGCCAGTGTGTGGGATACTGTATCCCACAATGCAATGCACTTGACTCTTTATTTCCAGGGTCTTTTTTATAATTTTTTTAGGCACTGGGATGATTATGATCATTTTTGTGTCACTGGATTTAAAAACATTTTTTTTAAAGATTTTTCTAATTTCTTTAAATTGTATTATTATTATTATTATTATTATTTTATATGTTTACAAGGCACTTAAACCACAGCCACTGGATTTAACTATTTGTTTATTTCATTTATATTTTGATATTTTAACAAAATCTAGTTTACAAAGGCTGCATAATATGACAATTTCTGATACTATGATAATTTTTAGCAATTAATTGAAACTATTTATTATTATTTTTACTTACTTTATTTATTTTTACAAACCTTGCAAGGTACTGATACTATGACTGACTTTGTTTGAGCCACTGTATTTAACAATTTGTTTATTTTATTTTATTATTATTATTATTTTGTTGTTGTTGTTGTTTTACAAAATCAGGTTTACAAGATATCCAGCTGATACTGTGAGTGTTTCGTAGCCACTGGATTAGCTTGTTTGAAGAAATTAGTAGCATGATTTTTAACCTTCTGACTATCTTCATAATGTTAGCACACGCTTTCTTAACACTGAGCCTGCTAACGTTATATTATTTCATCCAGAAATGTATTAAAAAAAACGAAGCCTGTTGCTGCCCTAGTATCTATGAGCATGAGTCATATTACCAGAGAAACCCCACCTACACACACACACACACACACGCACGCCCCCAGACTCACACCCACACACACGCATTGATCACACTTGGCATTTTGTAGCATCTGTAGCAGATTCCAGCAGAGATCCCTGTGTGTGGATTGGACGTCTGCGATCAGGCCACTGCAGCTGTGAAACACTCATTACCATCAGCAAGACTGCAGTCGCTAAACTGACTCACTTCATCTGTGACTGTCACCACGGCAACCCACGCCACGAGTCCCGGCTACGCGCAAACACGACTATGACGCTCACGACCGTATGAACTTTGCTGCTGCAATATCTCGCACTGAATATGTTTTTATCTGGAATTCTATCAGATTATGCGCAGGATCCAGTAACCTGCTGTACACTGTGATTTAACTCCAGGGCCGTTCACACAGCACTGCTTTTCCAACGTTTTTCTCTGTAAACATGCTCTAGATGGATGTCTTTCGCCATTGTGACAGTCAAAACAAACATTAAAAGAAGTTCAATTTAAATGACTATCATATCATAATCATATATACACAGGAATGCACGTAGACACATGCCACTCTTTATTTATACAGTGCAGTGAAGTAAAAAAAAAAAACTCCACAAGAAAATTGGTTTTGAATGATAACTTAAAACCCTTTATAAACTGAACTAGAAGGTTGTTAATCTATGGTATTTGCTTCTGCTGAAGCCGTCAGCCCGCATTTTCCCATCATATTTTTTAAATAATTGTTTAACAGTGGAATTCCTGTTGAAAAACTACATTACCCATGATGCTGTACAGAAAATTCCACCAATCAGAGAGTCGAAAAAAGCAACACCAAAACGGCAAAAAATCTATTTAGCTCCGCCCACTTTACATCAACGTTTGTAGTGCTGCGATTCACCTCGTAGCTGATTGGCTATTGCTTCATGGCTTATAATTCTTTAAACAAGACTATATTTCAAATGGGAATCAATCATCAATCCAAATTATTTCATTCGACTGAAACAGAAATTGTCCATTTAAACGTGGCTATGTGAAATCAAACCAAACAAACTCATTGCTCTGCCCCCAAAACACATGAACAAGAGAGGATGTCTCTTTATCATTGCTGAAACGAAGCAAAATAATGCTTCGCGAAAAATAAAGCGAAGATGATGAACGAACGACAAAAAATTTACATACAGTATACAAGATTATTTACAAGCAAGAGTTGGTTGCACAGCAGCAGACACTCAAAACTGTCCTGTTACTAGAGCTAACATTACAACAACTGTAAAACACAGTAAAACCAGTGTTACTCACGTATAGAGCAGAAAAAACACAACCAGCGCTGGAAAGCTTTTCTAATATTAACGCTTGCCAGATCAGTGATCATAACCCTTCTTTTTCCAGTGATATTCCTCTGACCTTTGGCTGTGTGTCCACCAAAGCGTTATTATCCAGCTGAAAACACTAGGCGCTCTGCTAAACGCCTAGCTATGAGCGCTTGAGAGCGTTTTAGCAGCGCTGCATTTTTTTCAGTTGAGACGCTTCGCTTGTTATGATACGGAATATCCGCGGAAGTGTTACTAGTATCTCATTTCACACATATTTTGTTTCTGTATTGATTCTATATTAAAATGTCGATACAATGTAACGTATTTTCTCTGGCTCTTGTTTGAAATGATTTTGTTCTGTTATTATGCTTGTTGTCGTCTGTTGACGTTGTACAAGCAGAATGTGGCGGTTGGACGGTGTGGTATTAGTCACGTCCACTGTCCACTGTGATTGGACGGTTGGGTAAAAAGTGACAGTGATGAGCGCTGCGTTTTACCCAAAGTTGAACATTCTTCAACTCTCGGCGGCCTGTAAAAAACGCAGAGCGCTTCAGCGTGAAAAATGCTTAGCTTCTCGTTACGCTCATATCATTTGAAAAAACGCGGCGCTCCCATTGAAAACAATTGAAAAAAATACGCCAGCCGCGTGAAAAAACTCTTTGGTGGACACACGGCCTTTCTCTTTTGTAATGTGTGGTGGTTTCCGGTTCGATCCACTTCCAACTGCATCTCTCAGAAATCGCTTACTGCACCTTTAAGGATTCTGACAAGTGACAAGTACCACTAAAAGTAACATTTTTGCACTTTTTTTTCTGACAGTGTGCATCACAATATATGTCAAGGTTGTAGAATCTTTATGTAAGAACTTTATTTATTCACTTTTTTTTCTTTTCTTTTTTTTTTTGACAGGAGGAATCTGATAAAAGAGTTTTTCTAAAGTAATACTCAGCAATTTTGAAGAAACTGTTTCAGAAAGCGTCACCCATCTTGACCTCGGACTCAACTTTCTGTTGGCACAGATAGACTCGAGACAGATAAAGAAATGTTTTAAGAAGCAGGTTTTCACTTGTAGGGTCCTTTGACTCATATCAGATTGCTGAACTTCTCGTAAGTTTGATATTGTTTAAGGTTTAAGCCAAAAAACGTCATCAAGATTACTTTATTGCTCGGCTGATTTATGAATCGAAAGAGAAGCAGGGAGGGAATTTGAGGGAGTTCAAGTAAGGTTATTTTAGTATTATTTATTCATATTTTGAATTAGCTTATACTTTATATTTTCAGTTTTCATTTTAGTTTAATGTTTAGTAATTTTGTAACATACTTGACATTTTTATTATAATTTTTTTTAAATATTATTATTTAGGATTAATTCATTTATTTTATTTCAGCTTTAGTTTATTTCCAGTTATTTATTTTAGTGCTTCAACTTATTTCAGATAGTTGCCAAAGCAACATTTCTACTTTATATTTAGGAGTGTAGATAAAAAATGTTCAGCTTTATTTCAATTAACAGAAATGCTTTTAATAGTTTTAGTTAATAATTTTTTTCCCTTAAAAACAGCTATAAATGAGACATAATTATTCCATTAAATAATGTGGAGCAGCTCAGATCATTCAGTCTTGAAGAAGCTGATGAGAAATGTTTGAATTATTAATATTGAAATCTCTGACTTTTTGATTGTAGACTGTCTTGGCAAATCTTAAGTTTTTTTCCCAGGACTAAAATCTGAGAAGCAGGAGATTTAATTTAGCATCTCTGCTGATTCTCAATTGTGATTTTTTTCTTTCCCAAAGGATGTAACATAATTTATAACGGCGTTTAAAACTGAAGTGTAATTACATTTGCATCACCTTCACTAATGATAATCAAAGAGCCATTAGTCATGTTGGTGTCTGTCCATTCAGCAGTGTAATCTCAGTGTGAATCGTGTCTGATGTTGTCAGGTCGACATGACCCGCGGCAGACGCGCGTCTCACACACACTCGTGTGTATTGAGCCGCAGGCGCGTCACATGGCATGCTGTGAGGTTGCATGTTCTTTTATGACTGTGCATCCGGCTCTTATTCTTTCATTTGTGCCTCATTTACATTACAAAGAGCATTGCTAAAGGAAACACCTTTTTACACTCGTTTAGAGTGTCTTATTCGTTGAATCCGAGGTTGGGGGGGGGGGGGGGGGGGGTCACGTTCCCATGGTAACACATGGATTTGAACATGACACTTGAGGTTGCCATAGCGATATGTGGGAATAGTGATCGGAGGTGCTGAGACATGCCTTAGTCATACTGTCAGAGGAGGATACCTGTGACATTTCTACAATACACTGGAGACACTCAGTAAAATGAGACCCTGGATATATTGGGTATGTGTATATTTGTGGCAATAGCCAAAAATACATTGTATGGGTCAAAATTATCGATTTTTCTTTTATGCCAAAAATCATTAGGATATTAAGTAAAGATCATGTTCCATGAAGATATTTTGTAAATTTCCTAACGTAAAGATATAAAACATGTATTTTTGTGAGTGAATGCAGCACAATCACGAACACAAATGTACAACTTTAAAGGCGATTTTCTCCATGTTTCGATTTTTTTGCACCCTCAGATTCCAGATTATCAAATCGTTGTATCTCAACCAAATATTGTCATATCATAACAAACCATACATCAATGGAAAGCGTATTTATTTAGCTTTCATATGATATGTATTTATATATATCTCAATATCAAAAAGTTCAAATTGTTTTTATGTACCTGTGGCAACAGCAATATGAAAAAAGAATTTAGGTAAATGACTAGTTTTGTCTAAGGTGAGCATTACAACTAGTGCTGATAGTGATGTGATCGAGTCTCTACACTAAGTATTAGCATTGAGCATCATCCTGTGTGTCGTCCTCTCAACCCTCTCTTGCTCATTATCCTTTTCAAACTAGACAGGGAGAAACCACCTAGCAACCACACAGAACAACCTAGCCACGCCCTGGCAACACCCTGGCAACACCCCGGCAAAACCCCAGCATAATGGCAGTGAGTTTACTGTAGTTTTAATGGGTTCTTGACTTGACTCAGCAGTCGTTCCAGAGCTCCTTCTGTCTGACCCCACAACCTGTTACCCATGTTACTTTGCCATTCATTTCCAATGCAGCCAACCAGTGAACATAATCAATGGGATCATTTATAAAATCACTCCATCTTGATAATGAAAAGTGGGTCTATTTTGTTCGGTGTCCATCTCCACTCTCTCTCTCTCTCTCTCTCTCTCTCTCTCTCTCTCTCTCTCTCTCTCTCTCTCTCTCTCTCTCTCTCTCAACCTTTGTAATGTAATTAGTAAAATGCTTCTCTCTGATCAGATTAGGCTGCTGGGGTTTTGGCTTTTTTGACAACCTCCTGCTTCCAGGACTGGCAGGCAGACGTGTGTGTGTGTGTGTGTGTGTGTGTGTGTGTGTGTGTGCAACAGAAAGCATCTGTCCAACACAACACAATATGTTCAGTACATCAGCTAAACATTAATGCTGTCTGTATTTGCTAGGCTTTACCTGTTGTTAAGCTCTACTTCATTATCTAGTTAAGTTGCCACTGTCCCTCCAGTAGAAAATATCTTATTTATATGTCGACTGTGTCTCAGATGTTTGACATATTTCAGTAAGGTCCATCAGTTAACATAACTTAATGCATTATCTAACAAAGAGCAATACATTTTTTTACAGTTTCATTTATCTTTGTTAACGTTAGTTATTAATAACACAACTGTTCATTGCTTGTTCATGTCAGCTCAGGTCCATTAAATAATACTAACATATATAACTTTTTGAATTTAAAAATGTAGTAGTAAATTCTGAAATAAACATTAAGATTAATAAATGCTTTAGAAGTATGTTTCATTGTTAGTTCATGTTAACTACTGTTAACAAATGAAACCCTATTTTAAAGTGTTATTGATGTTTCTCCTAAAAGTTCCTTGAGATAAATAATTAAAAATGCAACTGTTGCATATAATAAAAGTATAGAGCTATATTGGGAAAAATCATATTGAGAGCAAAGTTTTCTCTTCTGAAACTCTTCTTTCTCAGGTTTTCCTAAATAAATATTTACATAACAGCATGCCGTTCTTGCTGTCCTCTCTTGCTCTGTTTCCGTCGGCTGTTCCTAATGCTGTTGGTAAAGGAAAGAGGATCTGGATTAAACCCTAATCCCACCTGAGTTCATGCATGAGTCACTCTGCCTTATGTCACTTGCTGTTGCTTGTCCCACTGAAGGAAGGTCATCTGAGTCTGAACTCTGCAGCAACAGATCCATTAGCAGATCTGTCAAGCCCATCTAGTTATCTCATATTCAGAGCCTCTTTCTTGCTTCAGAGAACATCACCATCAGCAGCCAACTAGCTTCTGGGTTTAATTACTTAAACAAATTGAAAACACCAGGGGAACTACTGATGGTAACTGGCCAAACCTTGACCCCTTACTACTGTACAAGAAATTTGTTTATATTTTGCTGGAATATATTACTATGTAGTCAAAATTTGGCTCGTTAGTTCTAGTAGTTAGCCCAGGCTGATATATGTCAGAACTACATCATTCTGATATAAAAACCAATGAACCAATGAGGTTCATTCTCGTGTTATACAGCACGTTTGAGCTTCAGCAAGAACCAATGAGGTTCATTCTCGTGTTATACAGCACGTTTGAGCTTCAGCAAGAACCAATAAGGTTCATTCTTGTGTTACGCAGCACGTTTGAGCTTCAGCAAGAACCAATGAGGTTCATTATCGTGTTACGCAGCACGTTTGAGCTTCAGCAAGAACCAATGAGGTTCATTCTCGTGTTATACAGCAAGTTTGAGCTTCAGCAAGAACCAATAAGGTTCATTCTTGTGTTACGCAGCACATTTGAGCTTCAGCAAGAACCAATGAGGTTCATTATCGTGTTACGCAGCACGTTTGAGCTTCAGCAAAAACCAATGAGATTCATTCTCGTGTTACGCAGCACGTTTGAGCTTCTGCAGGAACCAATGAGGTTCATTCTTGTGTTACGCAGAACGTTTGAGCTTCTGCAGGAACCAATGAGGTTCATTATCGTGTTACGCAGCACGTTTGAGCTTCAGCAAGAACCAATGAGGTTCATTCTCGTGTTATACAGCACGTTTGAGCTTCAGCAAGAACCAATGAGATTCATTCTCGTGTTACGCAGCACGTTTGAGCTTCTGCAGGAACCAATGAGGTTCATTCTCGTGTTACGCAGCACGCTTGAGCTTCAGAAAGAACCAATAAAGTTCACTCTCGTGTTACGCAGCAAGTTTGAGCTTCAGCAAGAACCAATGAGGTTCATTATCGTGTTACGCAGCACGTTTGAGCTTCAGCAAGAACCAATGCGGTTCATTCTTGTGTTACGCAGCACGTTTGAGCTTTAGGAAGAACCAATAAGGTTCATTCTCGTGTTATACAGCACGTTTGAGCTTCTGCAGGAACCAATGAGGTTCATTCTCGTGTTACGCAGCACGTTTGAGCTTCTGCAGGAACCAGTGAGGTTCATTCTCGTGTTACGCAGCACGTTTGAGCTTCAGGAAGAACCAATGAGGTTCATTCTCGAGTTACGCAGCACGTTTGAGCTTCTGCAGGAACCAATGAGGTTCATTCTCGTGTTACGCAGCACGTTTGAGCTTCAGAAAGAACCAATAAGGTTCATTCTCGTGTTACGCAGCACGTTTGAGCTTCTGCAGGAACCAATAAGGTTCATTCTTGTGTTACGCAGCACGTTTGAGCTTCAGCAAGAACCAATGAGGTTCATTATCATGTTACGCAGCACGTTTGAGCTTCAGCAAGAACCAATGAGGTTCATTCTCGTGTTACGCAGCACGTTTGAGCTTCAGCAAGAACCAATGAGGTTCATTATCGTGTTACGCAGCACGTTTGAGCTTCAGCAAAAACCAATGAGATTCATTCTCGTGTTACGCAGCACGTTTGAGCTTCTGCAGGAACCAATGAGGTTCATTCTTGTGTTACGCAGAACGTTTGAGCTTCTGCAGGAACCAATGAGGTTCATTCTTGTGTTACGCAGCACGTTTGAGCTTCTGCAGGAACCAATGAGGTTCATTCTTGTGTTACGCAGAACGTTTGAGCTTCAGCAAGAACCAATGAGGTTCATTCTCGTGTTATACAGCACGCTTGAGCTTCAGAAAGAACCAATAAAGTTCACTCTCGTGTTACGCAGCAAGTTTGAGCTTCAGCAAGAACCAATGAGGTTCATTATCGTGTTACGCAGCACGTTTGAGCTTCAGCAAGAACCAATGCGGTTCATTCTTGTGTTACGCAGCACGTTTGAGCTTTAGGAAGAACCAATAAGGTTCATTCTCGTGTTATACAGCACGTTTGAGCTTCTGCAGGAACCAATGAGGTTCATTCTCGTGTTACGCAGCACGTTTGAGCTTCTGCAGGAACCAGTGAGGTTCATTCTCGTGTTACGCAGCACGTTTGAGCTTCAGGAAGAACCAATGAGGTTCATTCTCGAGTTACGCAGCACGTTTGAGCTTCTGCAGGAAACAATGAGGTTCATTCTCGTGTTACGCAGCACGTTTGAGCTTCAGAAAGAACCAATAAGGTTCATTCTCGTGTTACGCAGCACGTTTGAGCTTCTGCAGGAACCAATAAGGTTCATTTTTGTGTTACGCAGCACGTTTGAGCTTCAGCAAGAACCAATGAGGTTCATTATCATGTTACGCAGCACGTTTGAGCTTCAGCAAGAACCAATGAGGTTCATTCTCGTGTTACGCAGCACGTTTGAGCTTCTGCAGGAACCAATAAGGTTCATTCTCGTGTTACGCAGCACGTTTGAGCTTCAGCAAGAACCAATGAGGGTCATTCTCGTGTTATACAGCACGTTTGAGCTTCAGAAAGAACCAATAAGGTTCATTCTCGTGTTACGCAGCACGTTTGAGCTTCTGCAGGAACCAATGAGGTTCATTCTCGTGTTACGCAGCACGTTTGAGCTTCAGCAAGAACCAATGAGATTCATTCTCGTGTTACGCAGCACGTTTGAGCTTCTGCAGGAACCAATGAGGTTCATTCTCATGTTACGCAGAACGTTTGAGCTTCAGCAAGAACCAATGAGTTTCATTCTCGTGTTACTCAGCACGTTTGAGCTTCAGCAAGAACCAATGAGGTTCATTCTCGTGTTATACAGCACGTTTGAGCTTCAGCAAGAACCAATGAGGGTCATTCTCGTGTTATACAGCACGTTTGAGCTTCAGAAAGAACCAATAAGGTTCATTCTCGTGTTACGCAGCACGTTTGAGCTTCTGCAGGAACCAATGAGGTTCATTCTCGTGTTACGCAGCACGTTTGAGCTTCAGCAAGAACCAATGAGATTCATTCTCGTGTTACGCAGCACGTTTGAGCTTCTGCAGGAACCAATGAGGTTCATTCTCATGTTACGCAGAACGTTTGAGCTTCAGCAAGAACCAATGAGGTTCATTCTCGTGTTATACAGCACGTTTGAGCTTCAGAAAGAACCAATAAGGTTCATTCTCGTGTTACGCAGCACGTTTGAGCTTCTGCAGGAACCAATGAGGTTCATTCTCGTGTTACGCAGAATGTATGAGAATGTGCAAGAACCAATGATGTTCATTCTTGTTACGCAGCACGTTTGAGCTTCAGTAAGAACCAATGAGGTTCATTCTCATGTTACGCAGAACGTTTGAGCTTCAGCAAGAACCAATGAGTTTCATTCTCGTGTTACGCAGCACGTTTGAGCTTCAGCAAGAACCAATGAGGTTCATTCTCGTGTTACGCAGAACGTTTGAGCTTCAGCAAGAACCAATGAGGTTCATTCTCGTGTTACGCAGAACGTGTGAGCTTCAGCAAGAACCAGAGTTTCATTCTCGTGTTACGCAGAACGTTTGAGCTTCTGCAAGAACCAATGAGTTTCATTCTCGTGTTACGCAGAACGTTTGAGCTTCAGCAAGAACCAATGAGTTTCATTCTCGTGTTACGCAGAACGTTTGAGCTTCAGCAAGAACCAATGAGGTTCATTCTCGTGTTACGCAGCACGTTTGAGCTTCAGCAAGAACCAATGAGGTTCATTCTCGTGTTATGCAAGAACCAATGAGGTTCATTCTCGTGTTACGCAGAACGTTTGAGCTTCAGCAAGAACCAATGAGGTTCATTCTCGTGTTACGCAGAACGTTTGAGCTTCAGCAAGAACCAATGAGGTTCATTCTCATGTTACGCAGAACGTTTGATAATCTGCAAGAACCAATGAGGTTCATTCTCATGTTACGCAGCACGTTTGAGAATCTGCAAGAACCAATGAGGTTCATTCTCGTGTTACGCAGAACGTTTGATAATCTGCAAGAACCAATGAGGTTCATTCTTGTGTTACGCAGAACGTTTGATAATCTGCAAGAACCAATGAGGTTCATTCTTGTGTTACGCAGAACGTTTGAGCTTCAGCAAGAACCAATGAGGTTCATTCTCATGTTACGCAGAACGTTTGATAATCTGCAAGAACCAATGAGGTTCATTCTCATGTTACGCAGCACGTTTGAGAATCTGCAAGAACCAATGAGGTTCATTCTCGTGTTACGCAGCACGTTTGAGAATCTGCAAGAACCAATGAGGTTCATTCTCGTGTTACGCAGCACGTTTGAGAATCTGCAAGAACCAATGAGGTTCATTCTTGTGTTATACAGCACGTTTGAGCTTTAGCAAGAACCAATGAGGTTCATTCTTGTGTTACGCAGCACGTTTGAGCTTCAGCAAGAACCAATGAGGTTCATTCTCGTGTTACGCAGCACGTTTGAGAATCTGCAAGAACCAATGAGGTTCATTCTTGAGCATCAAGGAAGTTCGGTTGAGCTTCTATTTATGTTCGCTTAGCAATGTTTATATTTAAATAAAAGTCTAAATTCAATCTGTTCATCATATAAAGCGATTGAGTCTCTTCAGAAAATTTGGTCTATACCGCTCGATTAATTTGGATTAGTTTTACAATCTCTTCATGAACTCTTTGAAGCGTCAAAGTGTTAGTTGCGTAGCTGTAAACAGAGGGACAGAAAACTCTCAGATTTCATAAAAAAAAATCAAAGAATGAAATTCAAAAAATGAAAGCCTTACGGGTTTGTAACGACATGAGGGTGAGTAATTAATGACAGAATTTTCATTTTTGGGTGAACTAACCCTTTAAAGTGGCAGACGACAGTATGCGCTTAGAATAAACAGAACAATCTTCCGCTAATATAGTTATAGTTATCATTTATTTTTCTTTTATTTATTTATTTATTTTAACTTCTAAAAAATGAACTACTATAGTTCCTGGTGTGAATAGGCCTTTATTCTCTTTTTATTCTTTTCTGAGAACATGTTCTGGTTTTACTGGTGTTATTGCCCTCAGCTGGAAGACCTTGTGCTGCCAGTCTTGATTAGTTTATCATCATCAATTCTTCTGCCATTATGTGTGACCATTAATAGAACCACATGTGGTAATAGGACGTGTGTGTATTGTGTGTTTGTCGGAGTAAATGAAATTGACTAGGATTGACAGCATTAAAGCATTATGAGGCCTGAGTGTGAGTGTTATGGACAGCTGCAGTAAATCTGAATGGTAAAAACATTAACATCAGTCTGTCAGGGGGACGCTGGTGTTTGGATCCAGGAAGAGATTGTTGTGTGACCTCAGCTGCGTCATTGCCACAACACCACAGCCATCCTGGGGCAAAATCAATGAGACTCAATCTGACAATTCAAACGCGTCTGGGAACAAGAGTTGTGCAAAGATCCTGCCATTACTGAAGCACAAACCAAACTCAGTGTGGCATTCTACCTGCAAATCTCAATTTCCTGCCATATCAATCAACCTTAGTTTCCCATCATTACTCAGTCACTGATTTACAACGATTAACCGTAATTTCTCAGAAGGCAATCATTTTTAAATTCCATCATGTTTAGAAGTGACTTCAGCCAGAGTGAAAATAATTGTATTTTTTATTAACCCTAATATTTTTATTTAAAAAAATGTGTCCTACCTATGCATGATTATATGGCTAATTACAATGAATTATTTGAATTAAGCATTGTTTGTTGCATTGTTGTTTTTCCTGCTGTCAGAATATATACAATCAGAAAAAATCTGTAGTATATTTTTGGGTTGCCCAAATCCACCATCTGAGAATTACTGTATTAAACTAGCATACATTTTAAATTCAATTCAAGGTTTCTTTTTTTTGTGTGTGTGTGTGTGTGTGTGTGTGTGTGTGTGTGTGTGTGTGTGTGTGTGTGTGTGTGTGTGTGTGTGTGTGTGTGTGTGTGTGTGTGTGTGTGTGTGTGTGTGTGTGTGTGTGTGTGTGTGTGTGTGTGTGTCGCTTTTCACAATACAAATTGTTTTAAAGCAGCTTTACAGAAAATAAGTACCGGTAATTAAATATTACAATCAAGAAACCAGGTGACATATATGACACATGCAAAACTGCGTTCTCTCACACAATGCATGTTACCGAACAGATTTTGTCTGATGGCCAAAACACATTCAGGTTCAACAGTAGCAAAACTGCAAAACTTGTAAAAAACATTATAGTCAAACACAAAACATCCAAAGCTACAAAATGTTTTGTTTTTTTCATCTGCCTCATTCATTGGCCGCAACGTAAAGAAGTGCAGTGAAATGTCCTGTGCATCTTCAAGGTCGCCCTGCTGGACTGTGAAATAGGTAGATTGCATGATTCTGAGAACAGAATGGAGTGTAGTGTAATTTTGATGAGTTTGCGTGTGGTCGTGTCTCAGGAAGCTGAGGGGACACCCTGTGTGCCGGAGCCATGAAATTTATTCATAGTCTGCATGTTTTTTCCACCTCCCTCTGTATGGATTTACAAGCACCATAATCAATAATCAATTATGGCTTTTTATGAGAACACTATGTGTTTTTTTGGCAATGATTTTTTGGTTTGATCTCCGTAATGAGCGAGCCAAGAGCCAAACACTTCACCTCTAAATTGTCTCTAATAACTTAATGGTACCTATATGGTATCTATATTTGGTAGAAGGTTTTATCCAAAGCTGATTGTATTTTTTTTTTTAATACAACTGTTAATTGTTGGGTCATGTTAATGATATTAACAAAGACAACTTTTGATTTTAATAATAAATTAGTCAATGTAGAAATGATCATTAACTAAGATTAATGAAGTGCCACTATTATGCTTTTTCGAAAATTACCTTTCATGTAGTGTGTAATATTTGTGAAATGTTTGTGAACATAAAATGTCTGCAAAGTTTCAAAGATCAAAGTGCACAACAAATAAGGTTATAGTCTCCTAAAAGAAACGAGTCGTCAGCAATTCCAGTCTCACTTCCTGTTACATAACCACATTTGCCATCGTTCCTGCTCGTATCACTGTGTATCCATTGCTGAGGAAGAGCTGAAATTCAGATATAGTAAAGGGGATTTTGTTTCCACAACTCGCTGTAAGCGGTCGACCAATCACAACAGACTAGGCCATCTGACCAATCAGAGCAGAGTAGACCACTCACAACAGATTGGGCCATTTGACCAATCAGAGCAGAGTAAACCAATAACAACAGATTGGGCCATTTGACCAATCAGAGCAGAGTAAACCAATCACAACAGACTGGGACCAATCAAAACAGATTGGGCCATTTGACCAATCAGAGCAGAGTAGACCAATCAGAACAGACCAAGCCATCTGACCAATCAGAGCAGAGTAGACCAATCACAACAGACTGGGTCCTCTGACCAATCAGAACAGAGTAGACCAATCAGAACAGACCAAGCCATCTGACCAATCAGAACAGAGTAGACCAATCAGAACAGACCAAGCCATCTGACCAATCAGAGCAGAGCAGACCAATCACAACAGACTGGGTCATCTGACCAATCAGAGCAGAATTTTTTTTTTACCTTGGATGCATGTAAACCTATTATAGGAGACTCCCAAATAAATTTAGAAACCTTTAAAAAAGCGGGCACTTTAAAAGTATTTTAATTGTTAATTCACATTAACTAATGCAGTTAGCTCATGTTAACAACTGGAACCTTATTGTAAAGTGTCACCAAGAAAGAAACTGTGTAAGAAATGTGTTATATAAATACCTAAAACAATCTACAGGAACAGGATACATTCTACACATCAAAGTTGCATAGAAATAAAGCAAAATACTGCTATAGAACCATTTTGCAAGCAGATTCAGCTTCAAGTTTTCAAAGCATTCCTTCATCATAAAGCGTTCTGCCCTCTTCTGACCCACTGCACACTGTAAGCACTCCTGTGACTCCAGCCAGCATCTCCACCTGTTTGAGTTCACTTATCGGAGACCAGCCAGTAAGAGCTGTGCGTGTAAACCTCACTCCCCTGGTCTCAAGAGACACACTAGCGGCTGGCGGTAGAGGCTACAGCCTTTAGCGTCCTTCCCATGCCGGAGAACCGGAGGGGTCACACACACACACACACACACACACACACACACACACACACACACTCACCCTGCTGAGCTGCTCCAGAAGCCGATGGTTCTGTTCTGACAGCTCGCTGATGGCTCGGCTCTTGTCCCGGTCGGCCTCCCGCAGCTGCACCTGATGTCTCTCCAGCTCCCCCTGCAGGTGTTGCACATCTGTCTCCAGTTCAGCCACCCGGCCTTCCCATTCACCCTCGCGACTCTCCAAACGACGACGCAGCTCATGTTTTTCCTGCTCCAGGAGCTGGAAGACAAACAGGGTCACTGACATTTATTTAGAATTAAATGCTTTTTAAATTCCAATTCAATTCCTGGATGTGAGGAACTAATCATCTGGATTTGCCAAAGTTTGCCAGGTTAGATCAAATCTTTGACAGATATAGTTTTCTGTAAGTGGCAAATAAACTAGAAAGGCAATAAAACTGAATGTTTTGTGAATGAGTTGAGTTGAGAACTGAATGAGTTACACTCCCATTCACAAGTTTTGAGGAAATTAATACTTTTCTTCTGCAAGGATGATCAAAAGTGACAGTAAAGACATTTATAATGTTACAAAAAGATACTTAGAAATGTTTCTTGAGCAGCAAATCCACATATTAGAATGATTTCTGAAGGATCATGTGACACTGAAGACTGGAGTAATGATGCTGAAAATTCAGCTTTGATCACAGAAATATATTACATTTTAAAATATATTCACATAGAAAACAGTAATTTGAAATTGTAATAATATTTCACAATATTACTGTTCTTACTGTATTTTTGATTAAATAAACAGAGCCTTGAGGGAGCAGAAGAGACTCTTTCAAAAACATTAAAATATCTTGCCAACCCCAAACATTTGTGAAATAATCTGTCCTTAGTACTTTTGGACAGACAGAAATTCTAATTAAACTTCTGTTTATCTGTGTATTATATATAGCAGTATTAGTTCTAACCCTATTAGTTCTAAGCTATTGTGGCATCAACTATTTTAAATAACCCCGCCCCTATTAGAACAGCATGTGATTGGTCGCCTTACATGTTGGTCATATGGTCTCTTCCTGTCTAAGCGAGGCAGAAAAGCTGTAATGCTAGTTAGACGTGTGGATTTGATGGTTTGAGAGGGTCAGGCAGGTCCAGTCCCGGCACCTCTGAGAGCACTAGCTGTAATTGCAGAAAATGAAATCTGGCGCTGATTAAAGCCCGTGAAATCCACTGTGAAGGCTATCAAACTAACTAACCGTTAGAAGTCATTTCAATGCTGATTACTCGCTTTTGTAAGAGGGTGTTAATATGAATAAATAAGGATTCCGCAAATGAAGAGCAATTGTCAGAAAATATAAGTAAAGAAAGAAATATATGAACTACTGTAGGATGTAGATTAAGACGAGGGGTTTAAGTCAAAGATGTGAAACCGGGCAGGAGAGACAACTACATGGAGAACTGCCAGGAACCTGTCGAGTATCTGGCCCTCGGACGGCTGAAAGGAGCCAAAGCACATTGTGAATTGATGAAAAAACCATCAAAGCCCATATAGGCCTGAACGAGGTTCAACTCAGTCAACGTCTTCACACAGTCTACATTCACTGACAGTAAACGCTTCTCAGACGCAGTCTTGACAAACCGCAGCATATATGGATGACGTTCGCTCTGGTTCGAGTGTTTTCACAATGCCATCACTATCATAGACATTATGACTGTATAAAAGAGATAATAATATGAGTCTTAAAAACCATTAGCATTTAAGATGTGTGGATTTATGCATATATTTGTGCAGTTGTAAATAGTCTTGAGAGACAGGTGGAGTTGGGAAGTCTTCAGGAGCTCAGCATGAGGAATAATGTTACACACTAGGAGACTAAATGTGTTCAAGTCATTTAAATGATTTGCTTTCATCATGCTCTTAATATTATGATACATCCTGATTAATAATTTAAAAAAGACTGACTGCACACCCATGTTAGCAACACACGCATGCAAAATCAATCACAGCACTACTGATAAACAAAGTATTAAATTACACTTTAAATTGGTTACACTTTATTTTAATGTGACGCAGTTACATTGTAATTACTCAAACAAACACTGAGTAATATTAATAAACTACTTTAGAGTTATGGTTAGGGTTTGGTTTATGGTTAGCACTTGTGATTATGAATAATTTACTCTTAGTAATATAGTAAGTACATGTAGTAATGTGTGTAACTACATCACCTTAAAATAAAGTTTTACCAATAAATTTACTTGATTATTGATATTTGGGGGGTTACTTTTCATTTCCTATTCCAAGTGTATTCAGTCCCCTTCCCAGCATGCACTGGGACATGAAAACTTACTATGGTTTTATTTACATTTGTAGTCACGTTTACGCTAGTAACTTTTCGTGGGTGAGGTCAGGATGATTTTGTTTTCTAAAAAGAAATGTATGAGTTACCCTAGTCGTGTTTCATGTACATATAAATGTGTGTGTGTGTGTGTGTGTGTGTGTGTGTGTGTGTGTGTGTGTGTGTGTGTGTGTGTGTGTGTGTGTGTGTGTGTGTGTGTGTGTGTGTGTGTGTGCGCGCTAAAACCCGAATTATAAACCATTCTGCAGAAAACTTTAGCAATCCGACGGCAGAACTTATGGCATGTCAACTTGACTTATTAAGTTCCAGACTTTTTTTTTTTCTTAATGCAAACTGTTGGGCAGTGTATAGGCTACACCCAAGTGGAGTTTTAGAGCTCCTCACCTCCAGTTTGTCGTTTAAATCCTTGGTAATTTTGTCATATTGCTTTGTGAGGTCTTGGTTTCTTTCAAGTAGAGCTTTGCCCAGTTTAGCAGCGAGGACCAAGTCCTTCTCTTTCTGCCGGAAGAGCGACAGTAGATCAGAGTCCTGTCCGCTCACAGGTGTCTCTGAGGCGGATACCTCCAGATCGTCCTCCCGTTCCCCGGTGAGCATGGCCAGCTCCTCCTCCAAAGCCATGCCGAGCCCCCCGGGCGCGGTGTGTATCAGCGAGAGGGTCTGATATTCCCCGGTGTCTGGCGAGCTTTGACGGCCGGGATCGAGCGCGAGTTCCATGCGGTCGCTGTCCAGCGTCGGAGGTGCTGAAATCGCGCTGCGCAGGTCGAGGCAAGACGCGGACATCGCCGGAAAAACGACAGATTGAGCGCTTTAGACCCGGTGAACCCGCGTTAGTCCTGGGTCCGGGTGACCTGTTTGGCTCTGGGTCGATGATAACGCCATTGAAATGGGTAAATCGTTTCCAGTATGGTTATATGAGCTCTAATCACTGTCTTGCCTCAACGTCTCCAGTGACAATCAATCTATCATTTAGCCCAATAAAATCCATCAATCTGTTTAGAACACTCTAGAGATGGCTGACCTTCACGTTAACCCCCTTTATGATCACCGTCCAGTCGTTGTGTCCACTCCAGAGCACCGGGGTCCCGGTTATTCCCCATTATCGTCGCCCCTCGCTCACATCCCTGGCCTATACGACACACAAATACACGGATTTCTCTCGTGCGCGAGCCTCCTCCCAGCCCCACGCGCGCTCTCTGCGTCCGTGACGTCAGCTAATCAACCTGCTCCTCGTAGCCACCCATTGGTCGATTGTGATAACGCCATATGCTATAGAAGAACTGGGTGAAAGACATGTGAATGTTGCTGCTGCTGCTGCTGATGGTGTGATGGGAAACACAGTCTGTTCTGGATGGTTAATGACCTCTCTCTTAGATAAGCTCAAGACTGATGTGGCCTTTTCATAATATACTGTATATTATTTGGTTTACCCAATACTGCTTATCTTTTAGGTCTCGTGAAAGAGTCAAGTCAAGTCAAGTCAAGTTTATTTGTATAGCGCTTTTCACAATACAGATTGCATCAAAGCAGCTTCACAGTATTAAATTAAAATAATACAACAAAGTTTGTTTCAAGAGGAATTTATTGATTGATAAAATTAAATTAAATATCCCCAAAATATCCCCAACTGAGCAAGCCAAAGGCAACAGTGGCAAGGAACCGAAAAACTCCATCAAGTGACCTAATGGTGTCCTAAAACTCCATCAGGTGCCTTAATGGAGAAAAAAAAAACCTTGGGAGAACCCAGGCTCAGTCGGGGGCCAGTTCTCCTCTGGCATTGGATAGAGGCCGGATTGTAGTTTGAACTGTAGGATTATATGAATGCCTGGCTGAAGAGATGCGACTTTAATCTAGTTTTAAACTGGGAGAGCGAGTCTGAGCAACGAACAGTATCAGGAAGACTATTCCAGAGTTTTGGAGCCAAATGTGAAAATGCTCTCCCTCCTTTGGTGGTTCTGGATATCCTAGGTATGACCAAAAGCCTTGAATTTAGTGATCTCAAAGAGCGCGATGGATTATAGGGCGATAGAAGATCCGTTAAATAGACTGGAGCTAAGCCGTTTAGGGCTTTATAAGTCAGTAGCAATACCTTGTAATTAATACGGAACTTTATAGGTAACCAATGCAGTGATGATAAAATCGGTGTTATATGATCATATTTTCTTGATCTCGTAAGAACTCTAGCGGCGGCATTTTGGACTAACTGTAGCTTGTTTATTGAGGATGCAGGACAACCAGCTAATAAAGCATTACAGTAATCCAGTCTCGAGGTCATGAATGCATGAACTAACTTTTCTGCATCAGAAACTGATAGCATATTACGTAGCTTAGCAATGTTTCTAAGGTGGAAAAAGGCTGTTTTTGTAACATAAGAAATATGATTTTCAAAAGACAGGTTGCAATCGAGTATAACACCCAGGTCTTTTACTGTAGAGGATAAAGTAACAGGACATCCTATGATGTTAAAGTTGTATTGTGCGAGGTTTTGTGGGCGGTTTTTTGAACCGATAAGTATTACCTCTGTCTTGTCTGGATTTAATAAAAGAAAATTACGCGTCATCCAATCTTTTATATCTTTAACACACTCTGTCAATTTGGAAAATGTAGCGTTTTCATCCGGCCGTGATGAAATATATATTTGAGTGTCATCAGCATAACAATGGAAACTAATTCCATGTTTCCTTATAATATTTCCAAGTGGCATCATATATATTGAAAATAACAGGGGGCCTAATACAGATCCCTGCGGCACTCCATAGTTTACTGGAGTTATGATCGATTTTTCTCCATTTAAATAGACAAAATGGTAGCGGTCAGATAGGTATGATTTGAACCAGCTTAGTGCTTGTCCTTGAACACCAGTATAATTTTGTAGTCGATCTAAGAGTATTGTGTGATCTATAGTATCGAACGCAGCACTAAGATCAAGTAAAACTAGTATTGAGATACAGCCTTGGTCAGAAGCTAAAAGTAAATCATTTGTGATTTTAACGAGCGCAGTTTCAGTGCTATGATGCGGTCTGAATCCAGACTGAAACTTTTCATAGATATCATTTTGTTGCAAGAAAGAGCCCAGTTGAGCGGACACCACTTTTTCTAATATTTTAGACATAAATGGAAGATTTGAAATGGGTCTATAATTTGCTAGATTATTATGATCTAATTGTGGTTTCTTAATGAGAGGTTTTATAACTGCCAGTTTAAATGTTCTTGGAACATGACCTAAAGATATAAAGAGTATAAGAGTATCAATGCATGTTCCAGCAATGAATTCCCTAGATAAGACATTATTTGTTTATATGTATTTATTACAATATTTGTTTATTTAGATATTTAACTACATTTAATTATTGCAGGATTATAGTAGAGTTCAAATAGTTTTAAACTTTGTTTGACCACCGTAGAAAAATATGCCAAATGACAGGAATGTAATTATCATGACAGCTGCACACAGACCATCATTGTGTTTTGAAAGGGTTTGACCTCATTATTATACAGTCAGGTTTCTGCAAGATCATACAAATACCAGATTACAAACATTCAGATTACTAAAAGCATTCCCCAACAGCAGCACATCAGTATACTGTCGGGAAAACAGGATTCCCAGTGATTCAATCTGCTTGACTACTGATCTCATTTAATCTCATCTCACAATATTGAGCGCAATCATGACAGTAGTGTGAGACATGCCTCAGTGCTTCAAGCTAAAGCACTTGTTTTCTAATGGTTCAGTGCTCCTCTCTCGCCATGTGATAAATGTGTTTCAGTGAGAGATGGAAACATACAGGGAAGAATGAGGGATTATCGAGAAACAAAGACTGTACTTGTGGACCATAATATTGACATACAAAGGAAAGTGGGTCACTGTCATTCCAGAGCACAAACCCCAGAACTGGCCATCCAATCACTGTAGGCTCATTTACTGAAGGATGAACGGCAGGAAACAACATGTTTGGAGGAGGAGGAACAGGAGCTTCGGGGGATTGAAGCTGCCTTTTGTAATCCTTGTGATTAAAACGCAGTCACTCTTCAACACATGCTTAATGGTCAATCTGCTGAGCTTTTGCTAAAATCTGCATGAAACAGAAGTTGCGATGGTCTTTTCTTCCGGGTATTTGAGTGAAACCTTCTGGAACAAGAACAAATGTAGGCTTGATTTTGTTCGTGGGGAATTGATTGGATGGTTGTGGTTTGCTATTGGTGGATCTCATGTGAGTGACAGGTTGCCCCGCCCTCGCGCCAGTAAACACGTCATCAGAGAAGAGAAGAGATGTGCTGCAAGAGGGAAGGGAAGTTCTTTTAATTAAATATTAAATCATTAAAAAAATAATGATGTGCATGGATAAATCAACTATAATAAATACTGCAATATTCCATAAAAAACATTTTGATTTGATGGAGACTTTAAGAGTGTTTTAAAGCATTGCAGAATCACATATGAAATTACAAATTATATTTGGATGTAAAGATATTTATTATGATACAAATTTTTAAGCAGGAAAACAGTCAAGTGAGAAAAGAAATAATGAATTATAATAATATTAAATAATAGAACATTTAAAAGAGAAAAAAATAAAGCGAAAAATTTGTTGTTAAGCAAAGTAAACAAATGAGCCATAAGTAAATAAAAAAAATATGTAGGAGAAAAATAAATAGTGAATAAATAACATGTTTTTTTTTTGTTGATAAAAAGTAATATATATTAATTAAAATAAAAACGAGCTGTTAAACAAACAAGCGAACAAATAAATGTATACTTTTTGAGAGATGCTTCAATCTGTTATTTTATTTGTTTGCACTCATAAAGTACCAGATGAAATATATTTTCCAAATTGACTTGACCTTCCATTTTAAAGTCCCTCTCAATAATTTTATCCTTTAAAACTCATCTTTGATCACCATAATGACATTTAAATGTTTTACCTTGAAAACATTTCTTCATTCTTAAAATAACTTGAATATACATCCTTGCCTCATTTAGTATGTGCGGTTCTATGAATATGCAAATGAGCCCCGCCTCCACTCACTCACTCAGCTCAGAGATCCACTGGTTGGCGATCACACGTTGATCTGATTGGTTACAAGGTAGTTTGTGACGTCAGAAACACCAGCGATTTCAGACCGTGTTTTTGAGACTGTCTTTGGTTCACTGCAGTTTTAAGGAGAAAATACTCAGCAATGCTGTCGACTTATGAATTTACACTTGTTTTACTTAAAGCATATTAAAAACGACCACATGAACATCTAAACAACATTAAACGCTTGATTTTCACCACAGGGGAAATGTGGAAATATAATTTCAAAATATTCCACTTTAAATGGAAATATCAGCAGTAATTTTTACATATTTTTGTTGAATCATTATCTGATCTGCCAAAACACATTTCCGTACAAAATTAAACTTTTAGGCAGTGTAGCCTACAGTATATACTCTCTCTCTGTGTGTGTGTGTGTGTGTGTGTGTGTGTGTGTGTGTGTGTGTGTGTGTGTGTGTGTGTGTGTGTGTGTGTGTGTGTGTGTGTGTGTGTGTGTGTGTGTGTGTGTGTGTGTGTGTGTGTGTGTGTGTGTGTGTGTGTGTGTGTGTGTGTGTGTGTGTCCAATAAGCAGTAACAGCCATGAATCTAAACCACAGACACAAAGAGCAATACTGCCATCTGCTGGAGAACAAGTGCGCTTAATACATCCTACAAAATGCTGAACTCTTTCTTCTGAGTCAGCCTTAAAAAGTGCAAGAGTGATACATTTATTCATGAAGATAATGTGAATAATTAATATATCGCCTAAATAGCTGCACCAGTGTACAAGGCAACATCATAATTTGTTCCATGCAAAAGCAACGTCCTCTGAATGCATGTTAAATCTGTACGTTACTACACATTCAGTTACATTCTTACAATTAACATTTTATTACATCCTTTTCTTATGTTTTATGGCAATACATTTTTAATAGACCTATGAATCAATTTACATATAAACTGTTCAGTGGCATCAGTTTAATTTGCTTGTTTAGTTGCTCTTGAAAGCTCTGGAGGACGCGAGCTCTGATGATTATTATTCCAGTCTGATTGATTTATGATTCATTTGTGGAAGCTCTTTGCTGAATACATTAGCGTTTATATAATGCTCTGAGTCATAGTCCTGAACTAGAGACTATCCCCATGCTCTCTTCCTCAGAGAAAATACTAAGACTCTCAATGCTGTTACACAATCCACACTTTTACAGATGTGCTGCTGAAGAAGCATCTTCTCAATCTCAAGCATACAGCACTTATATAAGCACCCCAGTCTTCCCGTGCAATTCCTTCCTAACCCTTTGGAGGGAGCTGTGCTCATCTGAACATATTTTCCCATAGTCATTCTGCTGCTGAGTGCAAAATAAAGATAATTTATGATTTCATAAAGCGCAGCCTTATGCCACATTCATACTAAATGATAAGCTTCACTGCTGGTTTTAACTGATTGAAGCTGGTCTAAGCAGTTTTAAAGGGGTGGTATAATGCCCTTTTCACAAGATGTAAAATAAGTCTTTGATGTCCCCAGAGTGTGTGTGTGAAGTTTTAGCTCAAAATACCCCACAGATATTTTTATATAGCATGTTAAAATTGTCACTTTTTTAGGGTGAGCAAAAACACACTGTTTTGTGTCTGTTCCTTTAAATGCAAATGAGCTGCTGCTCCCGGCACAGGGGGCGGAGCTTCAACAGCTTGCACTCACACAGACATGCACTGAAAATTTCAAACATTAAACATTTTTGCCTTTTATGTTCAAATCGTATTCAGACAATGATGGAGATACTCAAGAAGAAGTGACAACATGTAGAATTCAACAGGATATTTCTAAATGTTCAGTTGATGATTTTATGTAGCTTATGTGTAGTTATCTTCTAGTCATTGATTAGCATATTCTGTCTTAATAATCTATAAATAGTGTTCAGGGGGCGGGGTTTATGTAAATTCTAGGGTTGGTGATGTCATTAACCCGGGAGGAATGTGGTGTAGTCTCTACCAGCCGTTTGTTGTAGTCCTTAAAAAGCGATTTCTTTAAAAGCAAATATCTCCCTTTGCTGTGAACTTTGAGTGTCGTAACTTTGCAGATGTTGTTTATGCTCAAACAGCAGCATTACACACTAACTAAAGTTAAAAAAGTGAAATCATAATCAACCACCCCTTTAAGCCAGTCTCCATGCCTGGCCAAGCTGGTGTTTAGCTGGTTTTCTCCCTTTAAAACCAGCTGAAAGCCCAGACCCAGGCTAAGACCAGCATTCCAACTTAGGCTGGTTTTAAGATGTTTTTTTTTTATAGCAGGTTGACCGGACCGGCTGGTGTAACCGGTCCTACTCGATCTGCTCCGAGCGGGATTCAAACTGTGGTCTCCGGCGTGAGGATGCTCATGCTAAAAAGGATGCTAGATGCCGTTTCCAGATGAAATGGACCTGCGCCTAGACACGACCACAACGCATCCCTGAAGTGTAAGCAGAGATTGTGTCAGCTAGACTCTCCCCTGTAAGGCCTCATCGACACGACAGCCATCGGCTCTGATCCTCAACTAACTCGTCTACATACGTGCGTGACTCCAATCTTCAACCAGATGGAACTGGATAATATTCTGAATGTTCCGATCCAATCTGACTTCTGACCTGTAATGCTGCCTGAATCATAATCATACACTGTTCGTTCGTTGGCCAGAGGAGAACTGGGTTCTTCCAAGGCTTTTTTCTCCATTTTGTCACTGATGGAGTTTTGGTTCCTTGTTACTGTCGCCTTTTTTCGCCTTTGGGACGGCTTTTGACTTGCTTAGTTGGAGACATTTAATTTAATTTAATATTCAACAATATTATTGATCTGCCTGCATTGACACCATTATATGAGAACTGAACTGAGCTGGAGGATGACATCACTGTTTCCTCCAGAGCGGATATATATAAATGAACAAAATTAATAACTTTTTTACAACAAAAATTTTCTTCTAAAAAACAAACTTTGTTGCATTATTTTTCTGTTATCTCTGTAAAGCTGCTTTGAAACAATCTGTATTGTAAAAAGTGCTGTATAAATAAAGGTGACTTGACTTGACTAAAGACCGCAGCCTCTAACATAACTATATAATAAACTATGAAGGACATATTTTTTATGAAAATGTTATTATATTAAATAAAATTTAAACAAAAAAGTTACTGCTGTAATCACTTGCTCACAAAGAATATCACTGAATAATGCAGTGTTTTTGAACCAATCGGTTGAATGAACGATTCAGTGACTCACTCAAAGAATACTGAATGCGGAACCACATACTAGCATTCTAATCTTACTATTTTTGCCATAGAAATATATCTTTAGGAAAAATAGTAAGAGTAGTGTGCTAGTATGCATCTCTGAATTCAGCAGAAGTTTCGTTCTTCAACTGTGATTAATGATTCGAAAACTGTCACTTGGCGCCACCTACTGGTGTAACATTGTAACCTGCGAAAAGAGTCGAGTAGAGTAATGGGCAGTTTGAAGTAATGGGCGAGCAGAAATGCAATGAAAATGGTGCCCTTCAACCGACCCCACCCCTAAACCCTACCCTCTCTGTGACGTGGGCAAATCAGGTAACAAACACGGTGGAAAACGCCCCTCTGTTTATGGCCTCGCCCACTGATCTGGTAACTCCTATTACTGTCCTGCAGAGACCTATACTTGCAACAGAAACTAACCCCTAAACCCTCACCCCTAACCCTACCCCACACCCTGACTGACAGCTTTCACGACCAATGAACAAGAAGACCTTTCTCCCCGCCCCAAACTTTCGTCACGCCCGCAGATACACACACACACACACACACACACAGGGGCGTAGCACCAAATTTTGGGCCCTGGGTACAAACCATCTTGCTGGGCCCCCGTACCAAATACCATAGTGATACCAATGGGTGGGGTATTGCATTTTTATCATAAAAACACTTAAAATGTAAACAAAATAAGCCACACTCTTATTAATATATTTTTGTTTTATTGTCAAAAGTACAAGATAATTGATGATTATTTGTCTGTTTAAAATAAATGCAGACTATAGAATCACAGGGTACACTAACCGCCAAACTAGACATTCAGTCTTTGGATTACGTTTTTAAAATAAGTCATTTTCAATCATTAAGATGTGCATTAAACTGAGAACAATCCTGTACTTAATGTAAGAGCGTGCGCGAGCTAATTTGCATAACATTGCGGTAAAATAGGCGCTAACAATCTGTGTTTTCGCGGGTGTTAGATTTTGACAATGGAGGGAAATATACAGTGTTTTCATGTAAACTTCTGACTCTGGGGAGAACTGCAGCAGAAGAGGAGACAAGCTGCGCAGCTGCCTGGAGTGGCAGTGTGTTGAGCTCCCAGCTCCGCCTCCGTCTGCTTCTCACTCCGTTATTTACCCAGAAACATTGTTTGCTCGCTATGTAGGTTGTGATACTATAAAGTATTGATATATAATTCAAATAGAGTACGAACATAAATGTATGCTATTCTACCTGGAGTAGATATTTATGTTAAAACAATGTCAATGCTCGATGATGCATTTGGAGCTCACCTTTCTTTTCAAAAAACTGAGTGAGCAACTGCTTGCCCTCATTTGCCTTTCTCTCTTTAATCTTCTTTTCTTTTCGTTTTTGAGCCCCTGATTTTCCTTTCTTAAGGAAAGACATGACTCTTCCCCTGTCTTCCTCCTGTCTCATCAACTGATTCACCGACCGACCGCAGGTCCGCAGCAGAAGCACCTGAACTGCGGGTCGTACCATTTACATTGATTCGAGAGGGGTGGTGGGGCCCTGCACAGCATAAAAATGACTTTTTTTATACCAAACCAGTGCCTTACTACAAGTTTAGTTTTGCACAGGAACTTTTTTATTTGTACATAAATGCTATACAAATGTTAGTGCATATATATGCATGTATAGAAAACTGACTTCTAAGGCCCCCCCCCCCTGCCTCGGGCCCTGGGTACTCGGTACCCTTTACCCCCCCTTTACGACGCCCCTGCACACACACACACTTGGTTGAAATCCCCACCGACAGGCTAATCCGCAAACTTGACAGTCTGTCTAATAAAACGTGCTGACTCAGACAACAGGAGCGATACAAACGGTGAAATAGTCCCAACGCTGTTGAGATGTGATATTATTTGCGCTCTTGGATCTCCGCCCAGTCTGTTGAATAAATATACATTTATCCAACAGTTCGTTTTAGTACTCTAATTTGATTGGCCAAGAGTCCATCAGCACTTTGACGTTTCTGTTAGCATCGCTCCGCTTGTTTGTGTTCGCCACTTCCTGTCTCTTCCTTTGGCGTTTTTTTGGGGACTATTTCCAGTAAAACAACAACAACAAAGACTTTCACTAAACAACAGCACTCTTGCTCGCCTAAAATGTATGAAATATTAAGTTGGATGAACACGCAGCTGAAATAAGTAAACCCCAACACCACAAATTGCCATTTTGTCGTGTTTTATAGAGCTGGTGATGGAAATGTTTTTTCTTCTTCCATCCCACACAAACAACTTCAGACTGCAATTAATCAGCAGGTGATCATTCTCTTTCTCCTCGAGAGTCTATCATTGCACACTTTCAAAGCAGACTAAGATCTTATCAGTACAATGCAAAATTTACACCAGGATCCACCAATTTGGTTTTATATCCTGCTACACTTGTTCAGGTTACATTGAATACGTACACAAATAAATAATCTATTTTAAATTAATATCATTTTCTCAGTGACTTTTAATAGTGATCTAACTTAAACGTCAGTCTGTTTATCACACAAAGCATCACGTGACTTCAAAAGTTTATTGCACACAAGTCATATGTACCACTTATAATACTTTTATGACACATTTATGCTTCTTTTTGTCCATTTTTTTTTTTTAAGTTGACAGTCATGGTACAGTATGTATAAGTTATGTGGAGATCCTTTAAAAAAATGCATTTGTTATACAGTAAATTACTTTTTTTCTTCATTTAAAGGTATTTGACAAATCATCCCAACATGTCATCTGACTGCCAAACAATCATCATTTTGGGTGAGTAATATCTTAAAAAAAAATCAATTACATTAAATATATCCATATGACATTTTGATATGTTCAGTCATATGCATGCATCATGCAGTGATGACATGCTATGATGTAAATGGGAAATGACGTAATTGTTGCCCTAAACAATCCATTCTTAAAATATGAATAGAAATCACACTTTTTTTTCCCACAGTCCACCATTTCCCTCATAAATACTCCTCTGCCATTGGCTCAGATAATAGCAATAGCCTGTTGCCTGGTAACATCAGTAGAATAATGCTTGTGTTAGAGAGAGAAACACTGCTGTTGTGCCTCTGTGTTCCTGTTTTCCTTTATTTTTCTAACAATAATGTTTATACTACACACCCATCTAAATTTCTAACAGCACGCCCACTGATGATGGTCCTTTATATGAAACGAGGACATTATTTTGCAATCTGTTATCAGTGAAATTATTTAGCAGCTTGATATGAATCATAATGCAAAAGCTGACAGCAAGCATCACATCACATGCCAAAACTTTGAAATGCATATCACACTTCACTGACTGTCACAGTTTTTCTCAGTCACTTTGGCTCAATTCTTGAATTCTCAAAACAATAAGTTCAGATCTCCAAACTTGTTCACATCAGATTTGAATTTCTTATTGATTTAAGCATGTTTTTTGGCACATGTGTGCAAAAGAGTAAGTATAATTGTCTACAATTTGCACAATGACTAAATGCACATGGCTCGTTGATCAAAACTGATGAGTTGATTCTCAGTGAAATTGTCAAACTCTTCACAACTTCTAAACATTATTTCATCGTGTGAGCGTTCACGTGCAGAATGATCCATTCAATTATCAAAATCTGTCGGAAATGCATGTATATTCCATATATACCTGACATTGATTGTTTGTAATGTCCATTTACCATTGCAATGAAATAGGAATCACAATCTTACCAATCAACCAATAAAGTTACAGTATGCTAAATGGAGTTTGCCCACCCTAAACTTATCAGCAGTTTATTTTTGTAGAAATATTACATGTATTTCACAAATTCACAGTTGCTTGTGTTGCATGGTGGTGTTAGGGGAAGACATAATAATAGAGTGTGTAAAAATGAACACATGATGAATTTTCAGTGACATATTGTGACCAAATGTCCATTTTCTTTTTGTGTACTACAGTATTGACTTTTCCTTGTACATTTTTACCTGCTGCTGAAATCTGTACGCAAGAGCATTCATCAAGGCAAAACTGACATTCTTGTACAGTGTAGAAAACAGAAAATGAAATTTGTCAATAACAAATATTTCCATTGTGAAAAAAAAATGCATCTAAACATCTCACACAATGACACAAATACTTTTTATTTTGGTAGAATTGGCCAATTTACTGACACATTAACTAGGTTTTGAAGCATGAATTAAATGTTTTGTGTGAGTACAGTAACAACATTTTGCAGACATGCAATAGAGTTCTGATGTTCCAGCAAACATTTGTGACATTTGCACTTACAGTTTAGAGAATGTTTCGCAAAATTTGCCGAAGCGGGTGAGAAAAACTGTAATGAACACTCTCTCTCTCTCTCTCTCTCTCCTCTGTCAATAAGTCATAGAGTGGTGTAAAATAAGCTAGTCTTTCATTAAGAAATGTGACGGTCCTTAGATGTGAAATTGACTAGGACAACTGCAGCTTTAATGAGTTTTGGCTGAGAATGAATTCATAAAGAGTTCCTGATGGCAGTGCCAACAGCAGCTAATGAACACGTTAATTTGCACAGTCGAGTTTGTCATCAATGAACATCATCCAGATGTAACTCGGTTAATGCCAGAACGGCAGCTTTACTCAGATGCTGGAATCAGTTAGAGGAAAACATGACATGTCTGGAAGAGATGTCATGATGCCATTTTAAAGTTTGTCAAAAGTTGAACTTAATGGAGCTCAATGATGTCGTCATACTAAGATCATTATGTATGTCCTGGCAGATTATAAATTATATCAATATGCTATATCAATATTCATATAAATAGTGCAATCATTTTATCTAGCTTTTATTTGACTTTCTGTTTAGATAGATAGATAGATAGATAGATAGAACAGAGCGATAGATAGATAGATAGATACTATAGATAGATAGAACAGAGCGATAGATAGAACAGAGCGATAGATAGATAGATAGATAGATAGATAGATAGATAGATAGAACAGAGCGATAGATAGATAGATAGATACTATAGATAGATAGAACAGAGCGATAGATAGAACAGAGCGATAGATAGATAGATAGATAGATAGATAGAACAGAGCGATAGATAGATAGATAGATACTATAGATAGATAGATAGATAGATAGATAGAACAGAGCGATAGATAGATAGATAGATAGATAGATAGATAGATAGATACTATAGATAGATAGATAGATACTATAGATAGATAGATAGATAGATAGATAGATACTATAGATAGATAGATAGAACAGAGCGATAGATAGATAGATAGATAGATAGATAGATAGATAGATAGATAGATAGATAGATAGATAGATAGATACTATAGATAGATAGATAGATACTATAGATAGATAGATAGATAGATAGATAGATACTATAGATAGATATATTGATAGATTTTTCTCAGAATATAAAATATGGAATACAAATAATTATGGGCAGAAGCAGTGATGCACAAAATGTCTGAACTGGAATCAGATGTGGGGAGTAAAGATAAATATATCGGTTCTGAGAGAGAGAGAGAGAGAGAGAGAGAGAGAGAGAGAGAGAGAGAGAGAGAGAGAGAGAGAGAGAGAGAGAGAGAGAGAGAGAGCGCTTGCAGTTTCAACACTGAGTCAGTCCGCTTGTATTACTGTGATTATAGAGAGCTTCTGCAGTGGAGAGAGAGAGAGAGAGAGCGAGCGAGCGAGAGAGAGAGAGAGAGGTGTGCACGATTCACAGTCTTCTCTAGGATACAGCTCTCTTCCCTCCTCGTCTCAGTGCTTCTCTCTCTTCCCACTCAAGTGCATCTGATCCGGCTCTCCCGCACAACTCTCCGAGGATGAGTCCTCCAGAAAGCTCCAGCCACAGACGCCCGTTCCCCAGCTCATGGCTGCCCAGGACCACTCAACTCTCGTGGGCTTCCCTGCTGCGGACCTGCCCTCTCTAAAGTGGATCCTCAGCAGAACACAAGCTCAAGCGTGGCTCCTTTAGGGTGAGTATCAGTGACAACATTTGAGTTTGTTAACAACCGCAGAAAGAGAGAGAGAGAGAGAGAGAGAGAGAGATTAAGGACGTTTGTGTGATCTTGGCTTTGTTTGTGTGTAAACAATGGCATTGCAGTTCAGTTTGCGGTTAAGGATCATAAATAAATGCGACTCCTTGTTGCATATTGTCATTTGTGATCTTCAAAAAGCTGAGAATACGTCCAGGTGGCGTCTCAGATGGGTGCAGGGAGACTGTTGGTGCCAACACAGATGCCAACACTGTCAGCGTGTGAACTCTGTGAGTGTGTGTCATGACACCAGGTCTGGAGAACAGCACCACTGCACTGGACATCAGAAATCACAGCGCAACACAACCACTCTCGTTTCGTCTCGTTCATTTATACATCACCTCACAGTAGGTCCAAAGTGCTGTACATTACAAGAAAAAGCAAAAGAACAACAAGACAAAACATAAAAACATCCATGCACAGATGTACTAAAATGCCAAGGAATACAAATCCGGTCCTTAAAAACAACTTTCATTTCAAGATCAACCTTCATTTTGCCTTATTTTGTAAGGATTTGATCAAACTACTACCACTAAGTATTAAGTTGAGTGTGTAAGAGCAGCGTTTGTTCTCCAGACATGAATGATTCCTCAAATCAAGGTGTGCTGGTACTTTCAGATGCATTATATTCCCCCCGCTGGAACTTGAAACAGGTGGAAAAATCCCAAAGGAGAGAAATCCCTGAGTCTTTTGACCCTGGCGTCCGCATAGCGATGTCACACTGGCATCGTGACAGCAAGTTTTGCACCACTCACACAATTTTCTTCAGCAAAATCAAGTATGTATTGATTCCTGGCGGTGTAGTTCAGGTAACTGGTGTGTGCTGTGTTCAGATACAGTATGTGGGTGTTGTGGAATAGAAATGTATGAGCAAAAGAGTAGCAAGAAGGTGACAGAATGGACTTATTTCTATGGAAACAGCATATCCCTTCACTTTCCTCCATCTCTCTCTCTCTCTTTCTCTCTCTGTCTCTCTCTCTCTCTCTCTCCCTCTCTCGGTGTCTCTCTCTCTCCCTCTCTGTCTCTCTCTCTCTCTCTCTGTCTCTCTCTCTCCCTCTCTCTCCCCCCCTCTCTCTCTCTCTTCGCCTCTCTCTCTCTCTCTCTCTCTCTCCCTCTCTCTCTCTTTCTCTCTCTCTCCCTCCCTCCTCCCTCTATGCACCGCTACTGAAGACTCAACTAAATGTTTTTCTGTTTATAATCATGTAATCATCATGTCTCATCGGAAAGAATTGGATAATGTTGTTTGGTTGCATCTTTGGAGGGACATGCATCAACAAAAAGCAGATCATTTTTAACACTTTCTGTTGAATTCGGAACGCCAACAAAAAAGTTACCAGAAAAGATGAGCTTGGACACGCCCATAACGCATCACTTCCTGTGTTTGCCTCATTCTGTTGCTACTGACGTGAAGTCCTTTAATCCGGCTGTTGGAGATTTCAGGGGGAATCGTGTCTTTCTGTCGCTCAAGCTGTTATTAAGCCACTTAAACTGTCTGAATCTCACTCTGGATTGGCTCAGATTCAGAACACACGCTGAAGCAAATAGATGGAACATTTGGGACTTTGGGATCTTGTTAAACAATCTACTAATATTAGTATATTTAGTCAGTTCAGGTCTGAATTGATCAATCTCATGATCCTAAAGCAGTATGCAGGGATCAGTATTGCATGATTCTGTAATTATCGATACAGTATTTGAATGGCATTAATGATATGCAGTGATTTTAAGGACACCGTGATCCTCATTAACATTAAAGCAGGGCTGTCTGAAAGTGTGTGTAAGTTTGACAGTGAGATGATTTCATGCTGCAGTCTGCGGTGTGTCGTGATGCTCACGCTCAGTAATCCTCGAGAGCTTTTCATCCGCTCCCAAACACGATCCCACACACACACACACACATACAGAGAGAGATAACTGATTATTATTTTTGAGAAATAATAATGTGATTAAAGTGAGCACTCACGCACATGTGTTGATCAGTGTGGTCGTGACTGCAGCTCAGACGGCATCCAGCTCGAGAAACACTGTTATCTTTACAAACAGAAAGTGTCGCTTTATTGGTGTGATGAACTCAGTGACACCTGATGCATGCATGTGCATGTTTGTGCATCTAGTATTTACCTGTCCGTCTGTCTGTCCGTCCGCAAGTGCGTCCAGGCAAAATTTAAGTGATCATTCAAAATGGTTTGTTTGTTTATTTATTTTAACCGGTGTATCATTTATTACTTTATTTATTAAATTTGGTTCGTTGTTATATGATTATTACATTATTATATCATTATTATATACGGATAATTTGTTAATTTTATTGATTTATTTTGTTAATTTTATTGAATTTATTATTTGTATTTGTTCAATTTATTTATTATTGACTGCCCGCCCCGTTTATTACGGTGCGGCAGTGGCTCATGTAGATTGTCTACAAACCGAAAGGTTGGTGGTTCAATCCCCGGTTCCACCTGACCAAGTGTCGAGGTGTCCATGAGCAAGACACCTAACCCCAGCTGCTCCCGACGAGCTGGATGGCGCCCTGCATGGCTGACACCGCCGTCGGTGTATGAATGTGTGAGTGAATGGGTGAATGTGAGGCTATGTAAAGCGCTTTGGTGGCCATAGGTCTGTGAAAGCGCTATATAAATGCAGTCCATTTACCATTATTGTTTTGTTTATTTTTAAGGAATTTATTTATTTTAATGTGTTCATTATAGTGTTGTCAAATCTATTAATTGCAATTAATTTTTTATTTTATTTTATAGAATTTATTTTAATGTGTTCATTATAGTGCTGTCAAATCGATTAATCGCAATTAATTAATTAATTATTTTATTTTATAGAATTTATTTATTTTAATGTGTTCATTATAGTGCTGTCAAATCGATTAATCGCAATTAATTAATTAATTATTTTATTTTATAGAATTTATTTATTTTAATGTGTTCATTATAGTGCTGTCAAATCGATTAATCGCAATATATATTTTTTTATAGAATTTATTTATTTTAATGTGTTCATTATAGTGCTGTCAAATCGATTAATCGCAATTAATTAATTATTTTATTTATTTTATAGAATTTATTTATTTTAATGTGTTCATTATAGTGCTGTCAAATCGATTAATCGCGATTATTTATTTACGCACACACGCAAACGCACACACACACACATATATTATATATAAACACAAACTTTTGTGTTAGATGCGATTAATCGATTAATCGATTTGACCGTACTCAGCACTCAGTTTTTATTTTGTTTTCTTTTATTGAATTTATTTATTTTAATTTGGTCATTTTATTTATTGAATTAGTTCTAGCCATATCAAAGAATGACAGTCAAGTTTTAGACCTGTTGCACAGATATTGAACATATCAATATGATGACTGACCTCATCTGTCAATCAGATGAGCCCGTGTTCACGTTGATGTTCCATGATCAGTGATTTAATCTTCATTCTTGCCTTCAGCATGTCAGTGTGTCAGAGCTTTGAAAAACATTCTGCTCTGAGACCTGTTGTGATTTTTACCCCCTTCGGTCAGAGTTTGTTGTTTAGTTTCCTGTTTCTTTACGGCTGAATTTCTCTTATTCTCCCTCCCCAAGAGATCAGAATTAGCCGAGAGATCAGAATAATTAAAACACGTCTCCTCTTGAAACACTGTGTTGATTTTCTACATATTAAATTATGCATCCAGCTGGCTTCAGAAGTGTAATCATATTTTTGCCTGACCATTTGCATGTTCTGGTTATGTAACCTACGGTATGTTTTATGGTGGATGCAGATTGTGTTCATTTTGAGGGAAAAAATCATGAAATGCTGTATTACATGTTCACCTCTCACCATATGTGACCCTGGACATGTCACATGGGTACATTCTTGAAATTGACATTTTCAAAGCTGAATAAATAAGCGTACCATTGATGTATGGTTTGTTAGAATATGACGATATTTGGTTGAGATACAACTATTTGAACATCTGGAATGCGACGGTGCAAAAAAATCTAAACATTGAGAAAATCGTCTTTAAAGTTGTCCATTTATGTTCACGATTGAGCTGCATTCACTCACAAAAATACATGTTTTACATATTTACGGAAGGAAATTTACTAAATATCTTCATGGAACATGATCTTTACTTAATATCCTAATGATTTTTGGCATTAAAGAAAAATTGATAATTTTGACCCATACAATGTATTGTTGGCTATTGCCACAAATATACCCGTGCGACTCGTGACTGGTTTTGTGATCCAGGATCACATATGTGTGATAATCTTTGATCACAGGTTAGTTCACTTCAAATGAAAATCAGACAGAATTCATATTCATAGTTGAAATCATCATCATCAAAGTTCTTTTTTGAATGTTCGTAGTTAATAATGTGCTCCTCATGGTTAGTGTGGTTCCTCTGCTAGACACCTCGAACACACATCCACTAACAATCCCTAAAACACCAGCAGATTCTCAGAAAAGTGAAGAGAAAAGACCCTGCGGCCTCTGAGACACACAGATACACTTGATCTAATCCAGTGACATTTTTGGGGCCTTTAGACTTCAGGAAAAACTGATGGTGCATATAGTTTAATCTCATATATAACATCTGTGTGCATGCGAGGATGTGATACACTCATTGGATGTGCAGTGTGTGTATTTATAACACCTGTAGTCACGGGTTTGAGTCGGTAGCGCACGTTTGAAAGCGAGTCACGGGACTTTCAGCAGGTTTTACATGTTTGGTGTGTGTGTGTGTGTGTGTGTGTGTGTGTGTGTGATCCTTCAGGCTGCACGTTTCTGCGAATGTGAACATGAGTTCACACGGCTGCTTTGGGTTTGGAAAACGATTCCATAAGCATCTTTTGGGTTTTGTGTGTGTGTGTGTTTTGTAATCTATAAGCCTCCTAACGCTGAATTGTAAAGCTTCAGGCTACTGAAAGGAAAGCGAGAGAGCGAGAGAGAGAGGGAATGATATGGAGGAGTAGAGATGCTTGTGCTTTTATTAGGAGCTCTTTTCTTCTGTCGTTCATTTTTTCTCTCCATCTCCAAGGATGCCAAGTGGAGAGTGGCAGTTAGAAACAGTCTGTGCATATCTAATATGATTGGGCTTGTTAAAAATAGACCGCACTATACGCTCTGTGCTGAGCTCATATGCACGTACAGCACACAATACTTACAGTTTTGTGGGATTCGGAAAGCAAAATGGTAGGAAGGATTTCGGTATTATGTTCTCGTTCTAGAAACCAGAGAGCATTTGATTGGATGAAAAGTTCAAGATGATCAGTGCAAGATGATTATTATTATTATTATTTTGGTTTAGTTTTATGTCAGAGAAATGCTGTTCATGAACTCTTCTCAGTGCCGCTTGTGTTACATGTAAAAAAAAAAAAATTTTTTCCTTTAATCCTCCCTTATCGGGTTTATGCTACTCTGACCAATCCCTGAACTTCGTGTTTTGAGCACTTCTTGCGTTGTTTTTGCCACGATGACTCGCTTAATTTAGTCCTAAATTGTAAGTCGCTTTGGACAAAAGCGTCTGCTAAATGACTAAATGTAATGTAAATTTTCAAAAGTTTGGGGTCAGTAAGATTTAAAAATATATCATTTTGAAAGAATCTCTTCTGCTCACCAAGGCTGCATTTAAAAAAAAAATCACAAATACAGTAAAAACAGTAATATTGTGAAATATTATTACAATTTCAAATAACTGTTTTCTATGTGAATATACAGTACAGGCCAAAAGTTTGGACACATTACTATTTTTAATGTTTTTGAAAGAAGTTTCTTCTGCTCATCAAGCCTGCATTTATTTGATCAAAAATACAGAAAAAAATGTAATATTGTGATATATTATTATTACAATTTAAAATAATTGGTTTTCAATTTATTATACTTTAAATTATCATTTATTTCTGTGATGCAAAGCTGAATTTTCAGGATCATTACTCCAGTCTATCACATGATCCTTTAGAAATCATTCTAATATTCTGATTTATTATGAGTGTTGGACACAGTTCTGCTGCCTAATATATTTGATGAATAAAAGGATAAAAAGAACTGCATTTATTCTAAATAAAAAAATATTTTCTAATAATATAAATCTTCTTTACTATCACTTTTTATCAATTTAACACATCCTTGCTGAATAAAAGTAATGATTTATTTCAAAAAAAAGAAAGAAAAAAATTACTGACCCTAAATTACTGACCAGTAGTGAATATTGTTGTTACAAAAGATTTCTATTTTTAAAACATTTGCTGCTTTAAAAAAAAAAAAATTTCATCAAAGTATCCTAAAAAAGTATCACAGGTTATGAAAAAATATTAAGCAGCAGAACTGTTTCCAACTTTGATAATGAATCATCATATTAGAATGATTTCTAAAGGATCATGTGATAGACTGGAGTAAAGCCTGGAACACACCAAGCCGACGCAGACGAACTAGCGCTGATGAAAGCCGACTGTGTTGTCGCCTCGCGTCGGGGTAAAAAGCTGCACTTGAACACACCGAGAGAACTACAGCCGACTGTCAGCTAGAATGCGCGTTCTGCGCCTGCGTGTAAATGAGACAGCTGTCTATTTCTGCAGATCAAAAAGGGAAACCGGCGCTTCCGGCTGCAGTTACACAAACCGTAAACAAAGCAGTGCGTGCTTACCGTTTTGAATAGCAATCCTTCTTTATTCCACTCCTCTCGTGTTAATATTGAAATATTCGCCAAGGAACACTCAGATAAGATGACATATCATTAGAACAGCATTCTATCTGTACCGTTTTGACTTTGCTCGCTATTTTGCTATTATTCTCGTGCACTGACTCGGTCACTAAGCTGAACAGCCAATCAGAGTTCCCTCTTTCACCGACGGCCCGACGCCGATTCAACATGTCGAATCGGCCGTTACAAAGCCGACGAGGACCAATTTCAGCCGACGGTGCGGAACACACTGAGAAGATTTAGTCGGCCGACGCACGGAAACTGCCCGACGGCCGACCGTCGGCTTGGTGTGTTCCAGGCTTAATGATCCTGAAAATTCAGCTTTGCATCACAGAAATAAATGATAATTTAAAGTATAATGAATTGAAAACCAATTATTTTACATTGTAATAATATATCACAATATTAAAAAAATTTTCTGTATTTTTGATCAAATAAATGCAGGCTTGATGAGCAGAAGAAACTTCTTTTCAAAAAACATTAAAAATTGTAATGTGTCCAAACTTTTGGCCTGTACTGTATTTTAAAGTGTAATTTATATCCTGTGATCAAAGCTGAATTTTCAGCATCATTACTCCAGTCTTCAGTGTCACATGATCCTCCAGAAATCATTTTAATATGATGATTTGCTGCTCAAGACACATTTCTCATTATTATCAATGTTGAAAACAGTTGCGCTGCTTAATAGTGGAAACTGTGATACATTTTTTCAGGATTCTTTGATGAATAGAAAGTTCAGAAGAACAGCATTTTAATGCAATGCTGAATAAAATATGTTTCTTTTTAAAAAAAAGAATAAAAAAATCTTAATGACCCCAAACTTTTTTCAAACGGTAATGTATATTAATGATTCCTCAAATTGTGCAGCTTGTGTAAAAATCTAGTTTGATGATAAGATAAAATAAATGGAAATGAAATGTGTCCTGGCATCTCTTACTCTGATCTGCCTTTAGTTCTCGTTGTGTTTGGAATCGAATCATGTGCAATATTATAATTGCAGTGTTTAATTATTTATTGTTTGTACTCATATTGTTGAAACTTCTGAGATTTGCGCCGAAGAGTTGAATCAATTTACATATCTCTTGGCTTAATTAGAGCTGAAACGGAGCATTTAATTGTTTCGCTGGCTTTGTGGACAATCATAACAACAGTTTTTGTTTTTTTAGTTTAGTTTACTATACAAGCAGAAGTTTCAGCAATTTGTTTTGGTATAATTAAAGTCTAAATGTGGTTTCTTTTTGCTTTTCTCAACATCTCCCTTTTTTATTTCTTCTAGAAAGGGCAAGTTTATTCAGACCTCGTCTTTCAGCCTTACAAGCTCACCGAGTCCAAGACCTTTATAGAGCCGAAGCTTTCAGACTGCTAGAGGAAGCGTAGACAATCATATATATAAAGGTACGTCTGCAGCACTACACAGTGAAGTCTTCTATTATTTTATGGATGATTCAATCCCTCAGGCGTGTGCATATTGTCCTTGTTGTTTTGGAAGATGGAACAGGAGATTTCAAAAGTGCAGCGCAAGATGTCGGACCTGGAGTCAGTTTTGCAGCAGAAAGACGTGGAGCTCAAGGCTTCAGAAACCCAGAGGACCATTTTAGAACAAGACCTGGCCACCTACATCACAGAGTGCAGTGTGGGTATACTGTCCAGATGTGGAAATGTGCCGTGATCTGAATTGCACTAATTCATTTGTGTTTGTGTGTGCCTTTCAGAGTTTGAAGCGCAGTTTGGAGCAGGCCCGCATGGAGGTGTCGCAGGAGGATGATAAAGCCCTGCAGCTGCTGCACGATATACGGGAACAGAGCAACAAACTGCAGGAAATCAAAGAACAGGTTCGGATTTGATGCACTTTTTCATTCCAGCGCTTTTGACAATATACTGTATATATCGGCTGTGTCCGGAATCGCCCTCTATACCCTTAAATAGAAAGATTAATGGTCTGGCATCGACTAATGAAAATCGGCCAGCTCGAGGGGCGGCACCAAGCATGTGTTTGAAAATCTCACTGCACGCAATTGGATAACACTACGACCAATCACAACAAGCCCTATACGCTTAGCTACCAGCGGAGCTAACTGGTAGATTAGACTCTTGCCGTATCCGGTCGGCAAAACAGCAAAAACGCCCTTCTTGCAAATGAACGATTCGAGCGCCGTCTTCTGTTCCTCTTTTAGATAAAAATCCAAGTCTAACTCGTTCATTGTAGCGGCCAAAGCCGTTTCAAACAACTGGTGTTCATCCATAGCCATCTTGCAATGTTTACTAATGACTTGGACGTCACAGCGCTGTCGTCTTCTGTTTAGCTCGCCTCTGGCCCGCCTATATCAGATAACCCGATGTGATTGGTGCAGCTCGGATACAAGGGCATATTTAATGAGCATCATTACTCGACGCCAGAGTAAACTCGCTGAGCAAATTCAACTTGTGCTCTCGCTAGAACTCTGGATCTCCAGGGTACTTAAATAGGGCATTATTTGAGGGGACAGCCATTTGTAGTGGTGTCCGAAACCATAGTGCACATTATCGAGTGCACTCATTTAATCCCACAATGCACCGCAAAAATGAGTGTACAACCAATGTACGGCTAGAGAATACCCATAATGCACTGTGAGAATGGTGCCCTCAGCTGAATCATCCATCCATTAATTTTCCAAACCGTCGGTCCAATGTGGGTACAGCGTAATATCATACTGGAATAAATATATATAATATACTTTACTACTAGTTATAGCATGAAATAAACATGAATGAACATCAGAAGGTATGCTAAAAGATACAGTACCACTTACCGAAATCCGTATCATTGTCTCATGTAATCGCTCAAATCAGTGTTTCAACTGTGGAAAGACGTCAATAAAACAGCTTGTAAACTGTATGTCACATAACGTCACATTTACCACAGAAAAGTCATTCAGCGACCGTAAACTCGTTAGTCAGCTAGAAAAATGATCTCTAAATATATTTTGCTAAATATATGCACCACATTACATATTCATTGTAATTTTTTTCTGTTCTTCAAAATTTAATGTATATTGGAATAAATCTGTCGAATTTTTATGAATTTTTATGACAGCCACCAAAAAACTAATTGGAGTAGAAACATAATTATGTAATTATAAAGTTAGCATTATAACTTTATCATTATAAAAACGTCCTGTGCAATTTAAGTTTTTTTTTTATTGAAACTAGTGCTGTCAAATTGATTAATTGCGATTAATCGCATCTTACATAAGTTTTTGTTTATATTATATATGTGTGTAGGCCTATACATATTATTATGCTTATACATATATATTATATGTATATATGTGTGTGTGTGTGTGTGTTTGTGTGCACATAAATATACATATATACACACATATATAATAATATATACTGTATATGCATACATATATGGGTGTGTACACACATGTATGTATATATATATTTATTATATATGAATATATATATATATATATATATATATATATATATATATACACACACACATGTATATTATAAAAACAAAAAACTTTCATGTTAGATGCGATTATTCGTGATTAATCAATTTGACAGCACTAATTCAAACCAATTTTAACCTTCAATATTATAGTAATGTAGCCTAACTGACTTCCTGTATAGTTTACAGCATAAGTTGAGAGATTTTTTTAGACTTGAATTGAATCAGAATTGTATCAAATTCAAGCTTGTGAATCGAAATTTAATCGAATCGTGAATTTTGTGTCAATACCCAGCCCTACTTCTAAAGCATGTATTAATCTTAATGTTAATTTCAACATTTAATAATAAAAATCAAAAGATGTATTTATTAATAATAATGAATGGTCATTATTATTAATAAATAATGCATTAGTTAATGCATTATCTAACGTTAAAAACTGGGAACTCATTGAACTAAAGTATAATCGACTTGTTTTTGCAGAATATTAGACTTAAATATTTTATTGCGTTAACAAGGCAATCACTGTAAATGTCATTTATTGTACAGAATCATAGCACAAACACACATTACATGCAAAACAGTTTGTTTTTTAGTTTTGAAATAATAAAAAAATTACTATATTAATGACATTTCTAAATGAAATGTAAAGCTTCAGATGACTCCCGCATGCTGCTGTACTGGATGCATGGAGAAATATGAGATGTAGTATTATATAGAGGGTTTAGGTGTTTGATTTAAGATCTGGAAAAAGGACTGGATTCGTTGTGTGTGTCTGTATGCAGTGGTTTCTGTAAGTCTGAATGACATAACTGGAGGTTTCAGGAAAGTTTCTGTGAGTGCATCGTGGCTCATTCATTTATGTCTATATATTGGAGCATTTTGTGTCTTTGTTTAACACTGGGGAGTCTAAGTGAGCATTTCACAGATTTCTCAGATTATATATTATTATAGAGCATCTGCTAGAAAGAGCCCTGCTGATATACAAATGAACTCTGTCCATCTCCGCTTCTGAAACACTCTCTGAAATAGCGATGGCCACTTAAAGCCATGAGTAAAGTGATGGAGAACGCAAGACGGAGGAATGAAATGTGAAGGTAAGAACATGATAGAAAAATAGCCTGCTTTCTGCCGCTTCTTGCACGTCTCCCCCAGAGCCAGACTCCATCGCACTGCGGTTGCCATGGAGACAAAAATGGTACCTAGCAGTGAAGGATGTTGCAGATGCAGTGGAAATGCTGTCGTGACATGCTGGCAAAGGTCTCGAATTAGCAGCAATCAGACTTTAAATTAAGTGTTCACTTTTCGTTTTATCCTACAGATTTGATCAGACTCTTAGTTTGGTTCTGCAGGATTTTGCTACTAGTTTGATGCTTTCAAACTCCGCCGCATAGTCTAAATGTCCTGTCTTCAGTATGCATTATTAATGTGTAACTCAGTCTGTGAGGACTTCAATTGTTGTAACATAATGTGTGAACTTGCAATGTCAAAACTTTTAAATAGTTCAATTAGTTCATGTTAAATAGCATACGTTTTAGACATAATATTTACAGTTATTTTGTCTATTTTTTGCTCCGGCAACAAAAATATTTCCAAATAAAGTCAAAGCAGGAACAACCGCTTTTTCTCTGAGCAATGTGTTTCTTTGCAGAATGAATCTGTATGTTTGAATGAATCAGTTGAGTGAATGATTCAAAGGACTCCCTCTTAAAAACAGTCACTTGTGTCTTTCCTTAATGAATCGTGTGTTTGAATGAATCAGTTGAGTGAATGATTCGAATGCTCCCTCTTAAAAAGTCACTTGTCATTCCTTAATGAATCGGTACGTTTGAACGAATCAGTTGAGTGAATGATTCGAATACTCCCTCTTAAAAACAGTCACTTGTCATTCCTTAATGAATCGGTATGTTTGAATGAATCAGTTGAGTGAATGATTCAAAGGACTCCCTCTAAAAAACAGTAACTTGTCATTCCTTAAAGAAATCGGTACGTTTGAACGAATCAGTTGAGTGAATGATTCGAATACTCCCTCTTAAAAACAGTCACTTGTCATTCCTTAATGAATCGGGATGTTTGAATGAATCAGTTGAGTGAATGATTTGAATACTCCCTCTTAAAAACAGTCACTTGTCATTCCTTAATGAATCGGTTTGTTTGAACAAATAAGTTAAGTGAATGATTCAAAGGACTCCCTCTTAAAAACAGTCACTTGTGTCGTTCTTTAAATCTGTATGTTTAAATGAATCAGTTGAGTGAATGATTTGAATACTCCCTCTTAAAAAGTCACTTGTCATTCCTTAATGAATCGGTACGTTTGAATGAATCAGTTACGTGAATGATTCAAAGGACTCCCTCTTAAAAACAGTAATTTGTCATTCCTTAAAGAAATCGGTACGTTTGAACGAATCAGTTGAGTGAATGATTCGAATACTCCCTCTTAAAAACAGTCACTTGTCATTCCTTAATTAATCGGTATGTTTGAATGAATCAGTTGAGTGAATAATTCGAATACTCCCTCTTAAAAACAGTCACTTGTCATTCCTTAATTAATCGGTATGTTTGAACAAATGAGTTGAGTGAATGATTCAAAGGACTCACTCTTAAAAACAGTCACTTGTCATTCCTTAATGAATCGGTATGTTTGAATGAATCAGTTGAGTGAATGATTCAATGGACTCCCTCTTAAAAACAGTCACTTGTGTCGTTCTTTAATAAATCTGTATGTTTAAATGAATCAGTTGAGTGAAGGATTCGAATGCTCCCTCTTAAAAACAGTAACTTGTCATTCCTTAAAGAAATCGGTACGTTTGAACGAATCAGTTGAGTGAATGATTCGAATGACTCTCTTTTAAAAACAGTCACTTGTCCTTCCTTAATGAATCGGTATGTTTGAACAAATAAGTTGAGTGAATGATTCAAAGGACTCCCTCGTGAAGACGGTCACTTGACGCACCTAATTTGAGTAACAATATAACTTGCTGAAAGATTCACTTAAAAATCCCCACCACTAATTCAGACTGTATTTACAGCCCGTACTCATAGTCTTATACTCATCAGCGTTATACCTTCGTCCTTTTCCAGACTTTAATAAAAATTAATGATTTTGATAATTGAAAGAATTAAAAATCTTAGCTTTTAATCAAAGTTTGAAATGTTATGATTCATCTTAGAACAGGTTTTTTTATTGAAGGGGGAAAATGACTAGCTTTTGGGCTCTCTCGCGCTTAAAAAAAAAATAAAAAAAATAAAGTGGCACAGAAAGTTTTGAATATATGAAGTTCCATATTGGTTTGTTAAGCTCCGAGGGAATCGGCCCATTAAGCTGTAATTTTCAGAGAGCTGCTTTTAGAGGGTGATTTCCAGTTCAGATGGAAGTTTTAGTGGCTGACAGATTTATTTGTGCTTTTAGTTTTTAGGCTTTTAGTGGACTTACTCATTTGAAAGTTGCTTTGAATGATGTAAATACAGTCTTAAAAGCCTAAAATGTTTATTTACTGCATTCTTTTTCATGGAGTCAAGAACTAAAGTAATTGTTCATTTGAACTAATTTCAATTCTAGTTCATCTTAAACTAAACTTCAAGGTATAAACTTTGTCTCTGATATTTCTCTTGAAAATAAATAGACGTTAATGAGCCAAATTTTAAGACATTGTCAAGATATGTTGTTAAACTCTTGTGGAGATGCATATGAGATTATGTGGTGTTTGATCATAATGTTTTTTTCAGTGCCTGATTACTGATATCTAAAGTGCTGTATTTCTGAATTGCTGAAAATACAAACATTTCCAAAGAAAAATATGAAAAGCATGAGATTTAATCAAAAGCTTCAATTGGCTTTCCGTTTAATCTGATTGGACAATTGAGATATTCAAGAGATCTCATTTGTGATTTTTCTTTGTGATGGATGAACGTTGCATTCAGGATCTTTTTTAGCGCTTGAAACTAATGCAGATGTTTTGATTCCAGCCCACACCGCAAAATGGTATAGTCACAATTGACATTATTTGTGCAATTAGCTCACTATTGATAATTAAGCAGTCACATTAGCATAGAGGACTGACAGAAGGAGATTGTGTTGACTCACTCTGAGCTGATTTTTTTCATATTATGAATTTCATTTGGAAGGCAATTTCACAAAATGTCAAGCACCTCTTTTCTGTCGTTTCTGTTGAATAATTATAATCTTCATTATGGTAATATAAAACAAAAATCACAAACATGCTCTTCTATATCTGTTGTGTACTTGGCTGTTTTCCCTCTCCACGATCACAATATAGCACAGCCTCAAGTGCCTTATTGCTTTTGTCAAATGCATTGTAATATAAGAGACAACAGCTAAGTTAATAGTTGGTCTCAAGGGCTTTTCACTTGAAATGGTTAACCCGGGGTCATTCTTATCTTAGCCCAGGGTAAACGCAATCCTGGGCTATTTTGCTTTACGTTTCACACTGACCATAATTTACCCAGGCTTAGCAATTAATCCAGGGTATTCGTCTCACTGTACTTTCCTAAACCCTGGTTTAACATTCTTATTTGCATATTTGCGGTGTCAGTGTCGCTGATTGGATGAATAAAGCACGCGACCTGTTTACATAAAAGCTCTTGCATTGCGCATCCACTTATTACTTATACCGACTGTAACTGAATGGACTTTTCGGACTATTAAAGGTAAGAATTAAATGGTTTCTTTCTTTTTTACTTCATTTGTCCCCTCAAACCCTGAATGACTAGCTGTGTCCGAAATCACCCCCAAACCCTCATTCACTATTCCCTATAAAACTCCACTAATATAGTCCATTTGATGGAGTGAATGAAAACTCGTGAGGGAATTATGACACTGAAAAAACAGAGCAACACACAGAGAGCAGCAGCTTTAGTTTCTGCTCTGACAAGACCAGAAATCAGGAATGGTGGGAGAACATTGTGCTTGGTACGTTTTTCATCTTCAAACTAAACTTGTGTCTCCTGCCGACAAAGTTTAAATCCCGTCTGTCTAGTGCACTTCCCATAATGTTCACGCTGTTGTTCGAACACATTCTACCACATGAGAGTTTACACTACGAAAGTAAACGGTTGGATGCGTTTTCGACTACATCTGGAAGTGGTCAACCGTCACAGTGCATTATGGGTAACGTTATACTCTAGCTGCAGTATGACCGATCGTGGTGTGACAATATCAGCCTGCATTTTGTTCGCAGATTAAGTCACAGAAACAGCGCAAGCGGCTCGTGACAGAACACAGACCGACTGAATGACACTTTAATTTAAGTAGAAAATCTCAAATGAAGAACTCCAGCTTACTTGTCTGTGTTTTCAGATCATCCGCGCTTCTTCAGCAGTGTAGAAAGCGCGCGCATGGTTGCCAGATACTATTGAAAAGACCGAGTAGAAAACGTACTCTTTTAACAGAAAAGCTCTGACTGGGTTTTAAATGATTGAAATCTGGCAACCGTAAGCACTAACGCTCGTAGAAACAGTCTGTAATGTGTTGTCTCCACTCCACCTTTATTCGACAAAAATAATTGGTTTTGGTCAAGTTTTTATTTTTTAAAACACATTTCAGTCTAGTCTTTTTGTCAACGATATTGCATGTGCTGATATAGTCACAGTTATCGTTTAATGACGTGGGTGTAGTCTCTCATCGTCTTGTCTTAAGTAAGGGGAAAAAAAGATCGTCAACGTACTTTTTTCATAATAGTTTTCGTAAACGAAATTAAAAATTGACAAAATTTGAGACCCCCTTAAAATTTTGCTTTTGAGGCTTTCAGGGGGTCTCATGGGTTAATTCTGTCTAAAACCACATTGTAAGGACGCTAAAGACCGCAGCCTCCACCGCCAGAGCACCTCTTGAGGCCAGGGGAGTGAGGTTTACACGCACAGCTATTACTGGTAAATTAACCCCGCGGCGCTTTCTATATTACAAGTGTGAAATGTCCCTTTCCCCACGGTTTAACATCCTTTACTACAATGTTTAATAAACAGAGGCAGTTACTGATTGTATCTTCTATGCTTGTCGTGCCGGATTTCCTTTTCCCCTCTAGTTAGCTCAAGACTTCCATTTATCGTAAAATGCCGTAAGACATCTCGTTAGACGATTATGGCTTCGTAACGCATGCGATTTGTGACCTGTAGCTAATGGCTGATGAAAAGACCAGAGCCGATCGGTCTCGGACTGGCACACACTCACTGCATTCGCCCACTCTCTGCCCTTTCACCCACTCAGCACACTTATTTATCCACTTCTCCGCTCTGCTTTTCATGTGCTGGTCTCTCTCTGTATCACATGGTCGGTTACTCAGACTGATTTCATCTCCTCTCTCCTCTCATGTTCTCACAAGGTCTTCTAATTCGCCTGTTTTATTTGCTTCTGCCATTTTGCACAAAACTGTTAACTAAGTACTTCACTGGAATCCTTTATACTTTTTGTAATACTTCTCTCCCATATGGGTGATGTCGTGTCTGTTAAAGCTCAAGGATATTAAACTATCACCAAACATATTAACTCTACTCTATAAAGCCTACAGTATAATATTTGATACGAAACATCTAAGGCCTCTAAACTATTAGTTTAGCCAAAACGTTGCTTAAAACCTGTTGCACACAATCTACTACATTGCCTTCTGTCTTCTGATTGATTGTTTATACTTTTTTTTAGCAAGTAAAAGGCCTTTAAGTGTAACTATACAAACGTTCACCCTCAGCTTGTGGATCACGTGTCTTTTTGATGTGAAATCTGCACTGATGTAATCATAAGAATAACTTTTATATTATCACTGTCAATAATAGACTGAAGCAACTCAGGTTTACATGACTATCCATACATCATTTTTTACAAGAATCATGTTCAAATATGAGTATCAAATATGAGCCAAGGGCTTTTGAGGAAGGTTTATTTGTTCATCTATCAATCATCATTGCATTGCATTGCATTATACTTTTCAAAACTACAGATTTGACCATAAAACTAAGCATTTATATCATGTTACTAAGACTTTACATGGGCAGATATATAGTGACGACTGATATTCATACGCATTTTATCTAAGTATCTGCTGTGCTGTTATAAAGATCTCACTGATCTACATCACAAGAATCAGAATTTCATCTTACTTATTGGCCATAAAAATACTTTTTTACAGTTGAAAAAGGTTCGTTAGATCATTAAAATGTTCTTTACATTAATAAAAAATGGTTCTTTTAAAAAGTGATGCCTGAAAGTTTCTTTTGGGAACCAAAAAATTGTTCTTCCATGGCATTGCAGAGAAAATCTCCTTTATTTTGTAAGAGTGTATGAACTAAATAATAGACACATTGTTTCTGTTCTTTCTGATAGACATGGACACAGAGAAACTAAAGTGCTATTTTAACAATTAATGACCCTGCAGGAGTACCACGCTCAGCTGGAGGAAATGCGAGTGTCTATTCGTCAGCTGGAAGAGAACCTGTCCGCCGCTCGCCGTCGCAGTGACCTGTACGAATCTGAGCTGAAAGAGTCCCGTCAGACCAGCGAGGAGCTCAAGAGGAAGGCTGTGGAATACCAGCAGAAGATTCAGAAGGTTCGTTCAACTTCAAAACAAGAACTGTCCAGCTGACGCACGCAAGACGAGGTTTGATCAGTCTATATTTTTCTGTTTTTTTAGGCTAAAGAACAAGGCAAAGCTGAGATGGAGGAGCTTCTGACCAAATTACAGAAGGTACATCCAGTCCCACATCACCAATAACAACTCATTATTTCCATTTACCTTTTGCAGACAAACTGTTGAGAAGACCAACATATTTAGTGCTAGTGTAACTAACAATATAGCATGAACCAGAATGAACCAGTCTGGGCCAGAAATTCATGCTGTTTTTCATCAAATTGCTAATGCAGCTGTTTTTGTATTTAAGCTTCTTTATTTGTAAATGTCTCAGACCAATGCAGAGCAACAAGTGAAGACCGAAGAACTCCAGGAGAAGCTTGCAAAGGTACCGTGTACATTTATTTCCAATTCAGCCCTGCTTGAAGATCTAAAACATTTGTTATGTTTGTTTTAAATTAATATTCTGTAATATTTACTGCATTGTACGGAAGCCCTGAACCGCAACAAAAAAAAAAAAAAAAAAAAAAAAAATGCTATCATTTCGACTTTATCTCGAAATATTTCGACTTTAATCTCGAAATGATTGCATTTTTTTTTTTTACGAGCACGTCTAAAAGTCTAAAAGTAAAAAGCTACTATTATGTTTAGATCCATGTCAGAAGCAGTTCGACTTCACGAGCGCAGGTCTTTACAAAAAAATAAATATTACGACTTTATTCTCGTAATGTTTTGACTTTAATCTCGAAAAGTTTCGACTTTATTCTCGAAACATTTCAACTTTAATCTCGAAACATTTCGACTTTAATCTTGAAACATTTCGACTTTATTCTCGAAACATTTCGACTTTATTCTCGAAACATTTCGACTTTATTCTCGAAACATTTCGACTTTATTCTCGAAACATTTCGACTTTATTCTCGAAACATTTCGACTTTATTCTCGAAACATTTCGACTTTATTCTCGAAACATTTCGACTTTATTCTCGAAACATTTCGACTTTATTCTCGAAACATTTAGACTTTATTCTCGAAACATTTAGACTTTATTCTCGAAACATTTAGACTTTATTCTCGAAACATTTCGACTTTAATCTCGAAACATTTCGACTTTAATCTCGAAACATTTCGACTTTAATCTCGAAACATTTCGACTTTAATCTCGAAACATTTCGACTTTAATCTCGAAATGATAGCATTTTTATTTTATTTTGTACAGAATTTTATTTTTTTTACGTTGCGGTTCAGGGCTTCCGTAGCATTGACACAATAGCATGAGAACAAAATTTGAACTGAATTGAGCTTGATAATGACACTGACTTCGCAACATCAACACTGTTATTGAACTGAACTGAATCAACATTGAACTGACTTGAGCTGAATAAAGACACCATTATCTTCTCTGGATCTAGCTATCTTATAACTGAATTGAACTCGTTTCATAATAGATGAACTTTGCAACATTGACACAGTTAACTAAATTGAGCAGAATAATGACACTTACATTCTGAAGAGCTTTAGTTGATGAATTTTATTGGACGTTATTTTCCAGTTTATTCATGTGAAGCTGCTTTGAAACAGTCTGTATTGTATAAAGCACTATAGACATTTTACATGACTTTTCATGGATAGATGATCTATGATATCTATGATTGATATTTATAGCCTAACAGTGTCATTTACAGTAAATCTGTTAGCCCCAGTTACCAGAAATTCACCATAAAAACACAGTGACAATGTTTCCGGTGTTACAGAATGGCATATTGGTGGCTGTTTATTTTACAACTTTAACTGTATATTTAATTAAGTGATATAATGTCAAAATACCAAAATCTACTTATTAGTGTAAAATGTGATAACCACCATAATAATAGAGGTGGTAAAACAGCAAGCCACATGATGAATAATACTGTCCATAAAGCATGGCCAATATTTGTATATAGACATCAGTAATCACAATCACACACAAAGCAGCATCAGAGCAGCTTCAATAAACTATACATGCAATAAACATGAACTACATTACAGAAAATGTAACATGAAACACCAAAATGAAATAAAAAGAAAACAAAACAAACACACCATAGTGATAAAGAGAAACAAAACTGCCCTTCTACTGTTTTTCATTTGAAATGAAATGGTTTGTTCTTCCAAAAACAATACAATTGACAGTATTTTACAGTAAAATTACATGCAAGGCCAAACTTAAACATTAAATGCTCTCGTATATGGTAAGATAATTTACAGTCAACCATTGTTTCCTATTTTCTGATTAATATTCAGTTTTTACTGTAGCATTTTTTGTCTTTTTCTGTACACATTTTGGACCTAGCAGCTTCCCTTTTCTTCCAGGCCGTGAAGGCGAGCACAGAAGCCACGGATCTCCTGCAGAACGTTCGTCATGCTAAAGAGCGTCTGGAGCGAGACCTGGAGCGTCTGCAGACTAAAGAGGACTCCACTGACAGCCTGCGCAGACGCCTGCGAGAGACTGAGGTCACAGCAACTCCAGCGATCTGACTCAATTAAACAGGCTTTATTTACAAATATCATGACGATTATGATTAGATTAGATTCAACTTTATTATTATTATTACACAGAGAATAAGTAGGAAACAATTCCTGTAGCTCAAACACTAGTATGTTATGGGTTTGATTCACAGGGAAGACACTGAAAATTGCACAGTACCCACAAATATGGATCTAATATGGATCGAATACATAATACATTCCTGTATTGATAACAAATGGCAAACACGTGGGATCTATAAACCATGAACCAACTCCATGAAATCAGTCGCAAAGTTGGGAGAAGAAGTTTCTATCATTGTTTTAAATCGATAGGACCAGATTATTTATACCAGAATAGGCCGTTCCAGAATGACACACAAGTCTTTAATACTAGGCGAAGATCCACCAACATGTTCATTTTGTCAAAATCCTTTATCCCTGACGCATATTTTATTAGATGGTGCTGTTTATAACGCCGTGAGAAACTTTTTATACACTTTTAACACTTTTTAACAAAGTTAAACCAAATATAGTTTTAAGACCCGTTCACACTAAGAGTGATAACTATAAGATAACTACTATATTAGCACCTTTAATCTTTGTATCAGTAGAAAACTGAATACGCAACAAACTGAATTATTAATCCAGGACTGAATGTAGGCTAATTGTTAAATAACAATTTAACAGTGATAATAATGTAGCTATCATTAGCCTAAAGTTTAGCTAAAACTTCAGCCGGTAGGGTTGGGAAATAGCCAATTGCCAAATAAATCAGATTTTTGGGCTAAATGGCGATGTATGGTATAATCTGAGTATTTAATTCTTATTTTTCTATTTGAATAATAAAAAAAACTCTTTAATTTTTAAAAAAATATTTAATATCCTGATCAATATTGTCCTACAAACAATGTTCATATTGAAGGTTATAAAAACAAACATAGTGTAACCTTGCTGTCTATCTGCAGTCTATCCAAAAAAGGGGTCAAATCACATTACATTCTAACATTGCAACATTACAATCTAAAAACAAAATAATGCTTTTTAAAGAAGTAGTTAAATTTACTAAACTTAAAATAAAAAAATTAAAATAAAAAGCTAATATCATAAAAATACACATGTAGGTTTGAAATTCTCTAGCACATTTATGTTCACCAACAACAACAAATATTCAACAACAAATATTTTAGCTAAATATATTTATAATTTAGTGCTAATGTATATTTTAGTCAGAATAATTGCGCTCCTATTCTACTGCGCTCCGTCTGTTCGGCGCGCATGCACGCGGCGGCGCTCGTTCACGGAAGTTTAGCTTCCAGAAGTTCGTCCACTCATGACAGCAAACTGGAAATATTTACTTTCTAACATTTACAAATGGAGAATATGTCCGTGAAATTTTAAGTTATGCACTGAGGAAATTATTGTCACTTCAGCTTATGGCTAAATATTATTAGAGGTATATTTGTATCCACCAATCGCTGCACAAGTGAAGTTTACGCATGATGACGAAAGCATGTTAGTGCGAGCCCTCCCGGAACCCATAGAGAATGCATTGCAGTGCCTGCAGTTCGAAAAAAAAAATCTTTGAATGTAAGTCTATGGGAACACTCTGGCCGATTCCTGCCATAGTGAAATCGCCCAAAAAGAGGCGGTACTCCACAGAACGTGACTTGGCGCTGATTGGACTATATCCAGAGGCAGAACAACAGTGAGTGACTGCTAGCGTAACTCTGTGGTTGAATCAGATTGTGACTGAAAAAATCCCTTTCACACTTTGGTGGTGCGTCGCCCGATCGACCTAATGAAGAAACCGCTGCTGTGTGTCTGGAAAAAAACCTCAGATGACTCAAAAATCGTAATTTAGTGTCATCAGAGGCTCTTTTGTCCAGAGGCGAGAGACTACAGCCAATAGGAGGAGCTCGTTCTGCATGTGTTCAACCCGCCCATAGGGGGATCTCACGATAAAACACCGTCTTTTCAGTTTCGAGTCGACTAGTAGCCTAGTTGTATCATTTCTCCCGATACTGCCCTCTGTAACCGGTAGGCGTGGCTTGGGAGTGTCCTCGTAGGGCAGCGAAGCAAGTGCATTCTGGGAGTTGTTGTCTTTCATCCACATGAGCCAAAAATAAATTTTCTGGCTTTTCTCAGTCTAGAAGGCTCCAGCTTCTAAAATAATTTCACATTTCTACTACATAAATGACCCAATTTAAATACACATTCATCTTTCCAGCGGTGAAATATTAGCCTGGTCCTACCAGACTTTCATTTGTACAGAGAGTCTGGCCACTCTCCATTGACAAGCGTTAACTTCCTTGAAGGCGGGTACTCTGTTGAAGTTTAAAACTATTGGATCTGCCCAGAGCCACTCTGGATCTGCCATAACCAATCGCTAACGTTTGGTCGTGACGTATGTCAACAACTCAAACTAGCGCACATCAACGTCATCATTCTCAGCCACTTCCTCTGTTCGCTGATTGGACCGCCAAACATTTGGCCGGAGAAAACCCAAGAATACACCGCAAACCCTGACGACGTACTGAAGGAAAGTGAAAATTGAGCGGAAGTACGTAGGAGGGCGGAGCCAGGCTAGTGAAATATCCCTTTAAGCACGCTTTTGTCCCCTGCCTCTTTAAATGCTCCAGCTCTTTAAAGCAGGATGGATTCTGATTGGCTGTGATATTCCGATATCTTTTCTCTGTGCCGTTATCATTATAGTTGTGGTGTGTTCATTCTTTTATATTTTGAATGATTTTTAGAACTACATTTAATCTTTATCGTTATCACTATAGTTATCATCCTTGGTGTGAACGGGCCTTTAGAGTTTTTAGCAAAAATAGATTTTAAAAATCTGATATAGTTCTTCCATAAATGTTTCTCATCATGTCAATACTTACAGAAACTGGCATGGCATTAAAAACAAACAAACAAACATATATTCTCAAGGAATGCATGAACTAAAAAAAAATGTAGACCCTGAATGCAATGTGTGTCGCTTTGGATAAAAGCATCTGCCAAATGCATAAATGGAAATATAAACAACTCCACAATTCCACTGATGCTGATGTTTCGCCTCAAACTTATGAATATTCTGATGTAAATTTCCATTTTATCAATGGAACTAAATATTTTTAATATCTAAACTTAATATTGTTTCAGGACCAAATTCTGATCTACTGTAACTATTAAATGTGATCCTGGATCACAAAACCAGTCACGAGTCGCACGGGTATATTTGTGGCAATAGCCAATAATACATAGTATGGGTCAAAATTATCGATTATCGCCAAAAATCATTAGGATATTCAGTAAAGATCATGTTCCATGAAGATATTTTGTAAATTTACTACCGTAAATATATAAAACATGTATTTCTGTGAGTGAATGCAGCACAATCGCGAACATAAATTTACAACTTTAAAGGTGATTTTCTCAATGTTTAGATTTTTTTGCACCCTCAGATTCCAGATGTTCAAATAGTTGTATCTCAGCCAAATATTGTCCTATCATAACAAACCATACATCAATGGAACGCTTATTTATTCAGCTTTCATATGATGTATATATCTCAATTTCAAAAAAATGACCCATGTGACTGGTTTTGTGGTCCAGGGTCACAAATATGATTTTGTTGGTGCAACTTAATGTATTTATGTTGATTCAGTGATATAAATAATATTTTTGACTTGAGTAAAATCAATTAATTTCGTTGTTTTCACACAAAGCTCATTTTTTCAGCATAAGCTGCCTGAATAACATGGCAATGCATCATCAGTATGAGATATTTATTGTTTTTTGGATGGAACAGGATGGTAGGAAAACCCTGGAGAACCAGGTGAAGAGACTGGAGATGGTGGAACGGAGAGAAACTAAACTGAAAGAAGACATTCAGACCAAGTCACAGCAGATCCAACAGATGGCCGATAAAATCATGGTAAGACTGAGACTCCAGGGTGCGCTGAACTCCCGCTGATTTACACATACTGTATCTAAAACACACACACAAACAAACAGGTAAACACTGGAGCGATGAGGACGCCACACGTCGATGAGATGGAGGTGTCACATGCTTGCAGGAAAGCTACTTAATTAAGACGCGTAACACTTATTAGTCACGCGCGATACACCACCTCAAACACTCGCGGTTGCATTAAACACAGACTTTCTGCTTTTATTCGTTTTTCTTCAACCTGCTTAGCCTGGCAGTTACACTGCTTCTTTCCCTCAGCTCCCAGCATGCTCTCTGGCCCTGTCACGGCTCCAAAAGTGACAGATTGCAGGAGTGGATCATCTCAGTCTTTGGCCATGATCATGTGTGTCACAATGACGATGTGTTTTAAACCTGATGATTTACATTGTGCATTATTGATTTTTATTTTTATGATTTAGTCATGATTAACAAGTGCTTAAAAATGAAATGGAAACCAGTTTTAAATCATTTTCATTTATTGAAATAAATCTTAAATAAAATTAAAAATATTAGATGAAAAACTTAAACTTAAAAAAACACTGAAATGGTTTCTATGACTGAAATAAAATGTAAAAAGTTTAATTTAAAATACTACAAAATACCAAACATGATACTCGACAAAATCTTTTTTTTTTATATATATATATATATTTTGTGTAAAGGTTCAATGAACTGTTCAATAAAAAAGAAGAAGAAGATGTTTCTGACTATTATTTCATGTCAGGCTTAACATGTTGTGTTTGGCTAAAGGCATCTGCTACTTACTTTGTCCAGACAATCTTGAAAAATAAAGATTAATAAAAACATAAATATTGGATGAAAAACATCATCTTAAAAAAAACTACTTTTGAAAATGTTAAATGTTGCCTAACTGAAATAAATAAGTTTAAGTACTAAAATGACTAAAACGGAAATAAAAATAAATTACAGCTAAATAGAAATATTTAAAAATATATATAATAAAAATGTCACACACATAACAAAATTACTAAAATGGGAAATATTTTGTATTAATTTAAATAATGTAATAAAAATGACAAAAGCACATAAAATTACTAAAATAAACAAACATTAAAATGTAAAATGAAAATATAAAAATGTAAAGCTAATTCAAAATATTAATAAATACTATTATAGTAATACTAAAATAACACTGCTGATGAGCCGTTAAGGAAATATGTTAACAATTTAAAAATGATCTATTATTTTTTCCTTTGCATCAGTGAAATTTAGAGTCTTTTGCTTTTTTTATTAACAAATAAAAAAAATACCCTAGTAATCTGTACTCAGATTTACCTTTCTGCAATCAAAAGTTAGAAATCTTTTAAACATTTCCCATCAAATTCTTCTTAATTCTGCTTAATCCTGCTGTCTACATTAATAAGTCTCATTTATAGAATTTTATTTCTCCTTGAAATTTTAGGAGAAACATCTGAGACAAGGCAATACTCACAGTAAATGAAACATATCTGAGACTCGTGAGCAATAAACTGTTCCTCCACAGGAGCTGGAAGAGAACTTGCGTGACACGCAGGCGACAGCACAGCGAATGGAAGCACACCTGGAACAGAAGGAAAAGCTTTACGAAGACAAGATCAAGGTCGGGCCAAATGCACACACACACGCACACACGCACACACTCTCCTGCTCCTGACAAATATCAGTGATGTTTCACAGAGTCAACAGAGCGGTTTACCTCGATCGTGGTGTTTGCACAGGACTAATATACTCTATCTTTAATGCTCGTTATTAAATTTATAGCGACTGAATAAAAGATCCTGACTTGTGTTTGTCTTTGGATTCAGATTAAGCTTTTAAAGGCCTCATTTTGAAGGTAGTCAAAGTGCTTGTGCTTGTGTGTTTTGTAGGTGTTAGAGACTCAAATGAAGGCTGATTTGGCTGAGAAGGAATTGCTGGAGTCCAAGCAGAGCGCTTTTGAGGAGGAGGCTCGCGAGCGGGGAAAAGTGATCAGTGACCAGACAGCGGTACCACGTTATTTCGCTTCTCCTGAGAGCCTAGTGTATTTTAGTTGGGGAATGACAAAGTGTGACCTAACACTGATCCTTGTGCAAGACAATCATTCTAAGTGAGCGCTTTCCTTATAGTAAATCAGTCAATTTACATAAAAGCATCCGCAAAATAACAAATAAGCATGTACTTTATACAATACCAAAATTTCTGTAGTCGGTACCAATACCAGTAAAAGGTCATGATTCACTACAACAGCAAAAACTATTGGAACTATATAACTTTTTTTATTCTTTATTTTTTTATATATTTGAAAATAAGTAAATACGTATTTTTTATTTCTAGAGCAAACTTCACAAAGTGCTTTAAATCCAAATATAAAAAAGAAAACAAAATAAGATTTACAGACATTTAAAAACAAACAATAAAAAAAGAAGTAATATGAAAGACAAAAGCAAGTTTAAAAAAAGTTCTAAAAAATTTAATTATATTAAATGAATGAAATGAGTTAATAACTAATTATTAGTATGTGCGTCAGGCAGTAATGCCCTGCCTGTTTCTAATCATACATTAAATAATACATTGAAACCTTTGCATGTAGCGATCAAATATCTTTCTGTTAAACTTTATGTTAAAGGTCAAGTGAAAAGTTGGTAATGAAATGAAAAACTCAGAACCGAATTGACTTATTAATCGAATTGGTTCTCTGCACCAGTGTTATTTTAGTATCATTGACATACTATTATAGTTTTTATATTTTATATAAATATTTATAATATTTTATTTAAAGTTTTTTTTTTGTCTGTTTTTATCATTTTTATTATATTTATTTAAATGTCTATATAGTTTGTATTAATTTTTATTTCAGTTTTAGTTATTTTAGTACATCAAGTTAAACTAAACGGATTTCTTTGGAATCTAGCTGAAATATGTTTTAAAAAATTTTTTTTTTTTTTTTTTAATGGTTTTAATTTTAGTTAACTGTAATAACCTGATCAGAACTACCAATACTCTAGAAAGGCTGGTGTTAATTTTTAATTTTTATTTACCAGTAATTTTGACAAGACTATACTATATTGTACTTGCATGCACATCCTGATTTAGCAGAGTTTGACGCGTTACTGGTTGATCCTGGAGCAACATTCCTGTCCGAAAATGTAATCCTAACCATATCCCTAAACCTAACCCTACCCATAAGTTATCCCTAAAATCAGAGGGATATAATAGGTGAATAACACTGATGCAAAAGCACCTAACCCCGGTTGTAAGCCTAAACTTGACATAATCTGTAAACTTGCCCCTCAAATCTGATTGGTTGATTGGAATGTCGATCCAGGAACACATCAGGTTCTGCATACATGTATAGTACAGCATACTTGTTAACCAAGGTTCTACTCTGAATGATGTGGTGTAATTTACTCATCAATGACTCTAGACGATCAATGCCATGGAGTCAAAGATGACCAATCTGGAGCAGAGAATCGCTGAGCTGTCCGAGGCCAACAAGCTGGCAGCCAACAGCAGCCTTTACACGCAGAAAAACATGTGAGTTCACATGCATGACCATGTATACTGGAGATGATCCAGTGATATGGGTTAAGACGTTAAATAATGGTGCAAATACCAGTAGTTTGACTAGTGCAAACCTTAGTAAATCACCTTGGATGATTCATTTAAATACTCTCCTCCTATACATTTTATATGCATATGTGCTACAAATGCATATTCAATAAGGTCAGCCGCAAAAATCACTGTGTACACGCCTTTTCAGCACTAATTTTTCACTGCGTGTCTTTAGTAAATCCTGACTGTAGTTTTTTAACGCCAGAAGAGGGTCTGTGTTGTTAGTGCACCTGGCCCTTAATTATTTATTGAATATTTATCTTTTATCATATTGCAGTTGCCTGTTGTTATATAAAAGCAATCAGTCATTCTGCTTCATGCTGTTCCACACAGAGTGGTAAAATACACAGTAAGACTCATTTGTTTGGACAAATACCATGGTATTCTTTATAAGTAGTTTGCATTAGATGTCAAGTGTAGATGTCTGATATAGTCACTTTACTTTTTTGCAACAATCTTGTGCTCTCACATAATAGTATTTACATGCCATTCACATGAACGAACTATGGATATTTGTATTTGAAATGGGTGAATGTAAAGGTTAATTTCAGGCTAATGTGCCATGAAGGCAGATTTTCTGGGTTAAGCACAAAGTTAATGAACGATGACCTAGTATTTGCATTATATTAAGGCTTTCATAGCAGCTTCATATTATCCCTGCTGAAAAAGAACACCATAGAGAGTGTGTGTCGTGTTTTAGATGCTGGTGTGCTAATGATGTCTCCACCAGGGGTGTGTTTCCCAAAAGCATCAATAGCCAACTATGGTCGCAAGTTCTGTCGTTATCAGCAAAGTTCTTTTTGGGACTTTAGCTTATTCACCGTATCCCCCAGAGTTAGATAAGTCCATACATACCCTTCTCATCTCCGTGCGTGCCGTAACTCTGTCTGACGCACCCACTGCTAGCCTAGCTTAGCACAAAGACTGGAGGTAAATGGCTCCAGCTAGCATACTACTCCCAATAAGTGACAAAATAACGCCAACATTTTCCTATTTACATGTTGTGATTTGTATTGTCACAGCGTGTACGAATAACAAGGTCACATGAGACACAGCCATCTTCTAACCGTATACATACTGGGAACTATATTCTCAGAAGGAGAAGCACTGCTACCTCTGCGGAGTGATTTATATGTATGTATACGGTTAGAAGATGGCTGTGTCTCATGTAACCTTGTTATTTGTACACGCTGTGACTATACAAATCACAACATGTAAATAGGAAAATGTTGGCGTTGTTTTGTCACTTATTGGGAGTAGTATGCTAGCTGGAGCCATTTACCTCCAGTCTTTGTGCTAAGCTAGGCTAACGGTGGGTGCGTCAGACAGGGTTACGGCACGCACGGAGATGAGAAGGGTATGTATGGACTTATCTAACTCTGGGGGATACAGTGAATAAGCTAAAGTCCCAAAAAGTTGGCGTGTTCCTTTAACCAGCAGGACTTCCATGGTTAACCAGCTTTACTAGGTTCTATAAACCCTAATGAAAGCTGATTTGACTACAAAGGAAGTGCATGAATCCTGTGAAAGATGCACAGTGATCAGCATTGATGGTTGACAGGCTTGTAGAAAAGCGCTGAACCGCAATGGAAGGTCAAGGCCAACATGGTTAGATTAACTCGGCTGACCTGGTGTGGAGATGATGTGTTGCTGGTTAATCAAAGCACAGCAGCTAGGGGGATTTCTCCTAGAAGTCTTGTTTATGATCTTTTAGGAAAGCCCAAGAGGAGATGATATCTGAACTCAGGCAGCAGAAGTTCTATCTGGAATCTCAGGCTGGGAAACTAGAGGCCCAGAATGCAAAGCTGGAGGAACATCTGGAGAAGCTGACACAACAGGAACAGGCTAACAAGAGTAGAGTGCTGGAACTAGAGGCCCGACTCAGAGAGGTGAGAATTATGAACCATATTTCAGCCCAATATCAAAATAATAATAATAATACATTTTATTTATAATGCGATTTTCTTACACCCAAAGCGTTAACAGAGTAAAAGACAAATAAAACACAAATAATACAATAACACAATATATACTCAGTGTTCGAATTATACCGTGAGCTTCGGGGGGGTACAGCTATTTCGACTGGTGACGCCAATCTCCATTTTAAATAGGCTTACACACATGAGAAACACTAATCTATATGCGAAATCCCCTGAATATTAGTGCAGATTCCCTCTTGTTAAGTCATTAAGAATGAAATTGCACAAAATGATAAATCGCCTTTAACATTTTGTTAAATATATCAGCACTCATACCTTAATTACCCGTCTCTTAATTGTTATATGTCCTACTTACTGTTCTTTTACCACCAAAGAAATGCCTGATGTCTGCCACTGTCCCTTTTCTCTTTCTCATCATAGTTAAATGAAATTAATTTCAAGTTTAAGCAGGTTGTATGTAAGTGACTTCCCTCGCGTCAATGTTTTGAAATGAATCGCGTTGATTCATGTGTTAATGTCAAACATTAAAATTCATAACGATCGTTCAATAATTGTTTCACTTGCTGTATGTTCGGGAGTGAAGAAATCGCGAGCCACTGTATGTTGTTCGGGATGGGAGTGAAGACCTATCTCGCGCCTAAATACAGATAGACTAGCTAGGCTAACATTATATTTTATTACATTTTTTTCAGTACCCCTCAAACTATTATTTTCATCCCTTTTGGGAGGGTCCAAGTCTCATCTAGGGGGGTCGGACCCCTCCCCCAATACCCCCCCGTAATTCGAACCCTGAATATACAACAAACAATATAAAACTAACACTTTAACATGGTAAGCAATTTAAAACATTGTAAGCAATTTTAAAAAGGTGGGTTTTCAACAGTTTCTTAAAAGTGCTTAATGTGGGAGCACTACGAGCCATCAAAGGAAGCTCATTCCATAACCTCTGGGCGGCACGAGAGAAAGATCTCTGTCCCGTAGTTTCTAATCTGCACTGGGGTCGATTGAGGATTATTATGAGTTTTGAAACTGATGTTCTAGCTCTAATCTGTTAAATGCAACTGTACATCATGAAGAGGGTTCCCACGGGTCATTGAAATCCTTGAAAGTTTGTGAATATGAAAAAAAAAATGTCAAGGCCCTGGAAAGTTTTTGAAAATAAACATACATAGATACAGATCCTTGAAAGTGCTTGAATTTATTTTGTGCAAGAAGTTTTCTGGTAAAAATTCCATATTATTCCCTCCGGTCTGCTAATGTGTTATTTCGCCAACACTTCGTGGCCCTAGCACACTAGGTTGCTTGATTTACGTTAATTACGCGCATTTACGCCTTACGTTAAGTGTTTTACGTTGTACTTTGTGTTGTACGTTGCCATGATGTTCACACGCGCAAAACTGTAACAATGTCAAGTCAAGTCAAGTCAAGTTTATTTGTATAGCGTTTTTCACAATACAGATTGTATCAAAGCAGCTTCACAGTATTAAATTAAAATAATACAACAAAGTTTGTTTCAAGAGGAATTTATTGATTGATAAAATTAAATTAAATATCCCCAAAATATCCCCAACTGAGCAAGCCAAAGGCAACAGTGGCAAGGAACCGAAAAACTCCATCAAGTGACCTAATGGTGTCCTAAAACTCCATCAAGTGACCTAATGGTGTCCTAAAACTCCATCAGGTGACCTAATGGAGAAAAAAAACCTTGGGAGAACCCAGGCTCAGTCGGGGGCCAGTTCTCCTCTGGCATTTATGAGCTAGAGGCCGGATTGTAGTTTGAACTGTGGGATTATATGAATGCCTGGCTGAAGAGATGCGACTTTAATCTAGTTTTAAACTGGGAGAGCGAGTCTGAGCAACGAACAGTATCAGGAAGACTATTCCAGAGTTTTGGAGCCAAATGTGAAAATGCTCTCCCTCCTTTGGTGGTTCTGGATATCCTAGGTATGACCAAAAGCCTTGAATTTAGTGATCTTAAAGAGCGCGGTGGATTATAGGGCGATAGAAGATCCGTTAAATAGACTGGAGCTAAGCCGTTTAGGGCTTTATAAGTCAGTAGCAATACCTTGTAATTAATACGGAACTTTATAGGTAACCAATGCAGTGATGATAAAATCGGTGTTATATGATCATATTTTCTTGATCTCGTAAGAACAATGTATCTTACAAGGTAACACGATCTAACCTTGCTCTCACTTGAAATGTGTCCCCACATTAAGTCCTTGAATTTGAGGGTATTTGGACCTGGAAAGTCCTTGAAAGGTCCTTGAATTTGAAGTTAACTAACGTGTGGGAACCCTGTGTTAAGATATTATAATCATGAATTTCTTCAAAGCAGCTTGGAAATGGTGTATATTGTAAAAAGTGCAATACAAATAATATTCACTCGTGTACTTCTGAACCATATTTAATTTCACCCCAAAATCAAATTAGAAATTAGATTTTGCAAGAAGAAATTGAAGTTTATTTTTTAAACCATTAAGATGTTTTGCATCATTCTCTGCATTTTTTCATATTCTCATTACTGTACTGCCTTTAATTTGTTGATTTAAATAAAATAAAAATTATGATTGATTGATTGATTGATTGATCATGATTGATTCCTGCTGTATCAGTTGCCAATGAGCGGCTCGACCTTCAAATACTTGGTCAGCATTTGCTGTAGCAGTTTCAGTGCTCTTTCAGAAACCCTCCACCTTCCCCAGCTCCACCTGTATACAGTAGATCTGCTACGGGTGATTCATGTACGCTCTATTGTACAGCCACAGCATGTCTTACTTGCTCACAGCTGCGCGTTGTGTATGTATTGGCAGTAGCAGGGCCGGCCCGCGGCATAGGCGGTATAGGCAAATGCTAGGGGCGCCACTCATCCATAGGGGCGCCAGAATGAGTGAACGAGTGAATTTTTTTTTTTTTTTTTACATTATTATTTTTTTATATATAATACTATTTTAAAACCATTAATTCGAAATACTACCAAAAAAAAAAAAAAAAAAGTCCGGCTCACCAATCGTCCCCCGCCCATCGAGTGCTTGAAGTGCGTCAGAAACAGAGCGCGCGGCCGCGCGCGCGATCAGTTGTTGGTAATTTGTTGTGTAGCGTGCGCGACTCCGCATCCAATGTAGACAGCACTGCTTTTGTTAACACACAGCTCGTAGAAACGGGCCTGGCAGCTCGCGCCAGTTCTAGACGCGGTGAAAGTTTCCTGATTGTGACGGAAGGCCGAATTTACATGACACATTATAAATGAGCATAGTCTGCGTCTCTGCGATAGATACAGTGCCAAAAAGAAGAGAAGAGGATAAAAGGGGATAAAGACAGAGGTAAAGTGATGTAGTGAATGAACAATTTATGGCATAGGAGTAAGATACTATAATTTCATGGCAGTTATTTTTACCTTAAACTTAATGTTAGCAGTTGTTCTGAGTTCTCCAGAGTCCCCAGACTGTGTGGTTTTGTAACAATCATGTCAGTTTTAAGACGCATTTTTTATTATCACTTTTTTATTAATGTTTTACTCTACAGTTGTGCAGTTGTGGGGATACAGTACAGGCCAAAAGTTTGGAAACATTACTATTTTTAATGTTTTTGAAAAAAAGTTTCTTCTGCTCATCAAGCCTGCATTTATTTGATCAAAAATACAGAAAAAATTATAAATATTGTGATATATTATTACAATTTAAAAGAATTGGTTTTCAATTTATTATACTTTAAATTATCATTTATTTCTGTGATGCAAAGCTGAATTTTCAGCATCATTACTCCAGTCTTCAGTGTCACATGTGACATCCAGTCTATCACATGATCCTTTAGAAATCATTTTAATATTCTGATTTATTATGAGTGTTGGAAACAGTTCTGCTGCCTAATATATTTGATGAATAAAATGTTAAAAAGAACTGCATTTATTTAAAACAAAATAAAAATATTTTCTAATTATCTAAATCATCTTTACGATCACTTTTTATCAATTTAACACATCCTTGCTGAATAAAAGTATTGATTTTGTAGTGTATATTGTTGTTACAAAAGATTTCTATTTTTAAAACATTTAAAAAAATTTTTTTTTACTATTTATTTATCAAAGTATCCTAAAAAAGTATCACAGGTTATGAAAAAATATTAAGCAGCAGAACTGTTTCCAACTTTGATAATGAATCATCATATTAGAATGATTTCTAAAGGATCATGTGATAGACCGGATGTCACATGTGATGTGACACTGAAGACTGGAGTAATGATGCTGAAAATTCAGCTTTGCATCACAGAAATAAATGATAATTTAAAGTATAATAAATTGAAAACCAATTATTTTAAATTGTAATAATATATCACAATATTAAAAAAAATTCTGTATTTTTTATCAAATAAATGCAGGCTTGATGAGCAGAAGAAATTTCTTTCAAAAACATTAAAAATAGTAATGTTTCCAAACTTTTGGCCTGTACATTTTATGGCATAGTAATGATATTTATTTACAGGTTTATTCAAAATAGCAAAGTTCACATTAAATCTTTATTGTAAATCGTGCTATAAAAGATAATGGGGACTTGACTTGAATGCTATGTAATGCTCTTGGTATTTGTGTTTAGGCTGTAATGTGTGTGTGTGTGTGTGTGTGTGTGTGTGTGTGTGTGTGTGTGTGTGTGTGTGTGTGTGTGTGTGTGTGTGTGTGTGTGTGTGTGTGTGTGTGTGTGTGTGTGTGTGTGTGTGTGTGTGTGTGTGTATAGGCCTATATATATATATATATATATATATATATATGCTAAATCATGAACACAATGACGGGGTGAAATGGGCTGTGATGCATGGGGCGCCAGGTAAAATCTTGCCTAGGGCAGCAAATTGGTCAGGGCCGGCCCTGGGCAGTAGCAAGTCTCGCAAACACATCAACATTGTCATATCTATTACCATGCCAAACACTCAGAGAGTTGTCATGACCGAAATGTAATCACTAATTGATTATGGGGTGAAATGTGCCCTAGGCGTGTTTCCCAGAGGTTCACCCAGTAACTCTGTTCCTCCACAGATGGGTCTGGAGCACGAGGAGCAGAAGCTGGAGATCAAGAGGCAGGTGTCGGAGCTCACGCTGTCACTGCAGGAGAGAGAAGCTCAGATCAGCAGCCTGCAGACGGCACGTCACGCCCTGGAGAACCAGCTTCATCAGGCCAAGACCGAGCTGGAGGAGACGACCGCAGAGGCCGAGGAGGAGATCACCGTCCTCAGGGTGAGGGCTGACATCCTGATCAATCAACCAGGAGGAACATCTCCTTCCTCACGCAGAAGTGTCAAAAGTTAAGACTGAGGTTTACTGAGATCTGCAGTGTAGTGCAGTTTAAAATGTCTTTATTGCATAATCAAAGATATTAACGTTATAGCAGTTATTAATTAATAGGATGTAGTTATATAAATATATTCTTTTTGCTAGTAGCTTAACGTTCAGGTAACTACTTTTTCAAAAGGGTAGATTGTTTTTGCATTAGATACATTAAATAGCTTGGCAAAAAAAGTTGCTTAATGGTGGTTAGTTTTATATTTTTTACTATGTAAAACCTGACATTTGAAAAAAAAAGTACAAAAAAAAAGTTTCATTTCCCCTTTAAAAAAAAATGGAACCGTTTTTTGAAACAAAAAAAAAAGTTTGCATTTGTGTTTTTTTCTTGAGTATCATATTTAATGCATCAGGCTTTTATGGCTCATATAGTCTCATGGAGCTCAGACTTTATTCAGAGGCTCAAACTGAGGAAAAAAGATGCTGATATTTATATGATGTTTTAAAAAGTAAGATGATATTTTGATGCTTGTAATGTAAATCACTGAGATCTTTATCAGCAGATACTTACATAAAATGCATATAAATATCAGTCGTCTCTCTATATCTGCCGGTAGGTCTTAGTAAGATGATATTTAAATGCTTAGTTTTATGATCAATCTCTGTAGTTTTAAGGCATATAATGCAATAAATGATTGAGATATGAACAAATAAACCTTCCTCAAAAGCCCGAAGATCATCTTTGATACTCACATTTGAACATGATTTTTCAAAAAAATTATGTAAATAAATCTTAAGTTATAAATAAATATTACTAAAAATACAAAGTTATTTTTATGTTTACTTTATATAAATCAGTGTAGATTTCACAGCATAAAGACAAGTGAACCACGAGCTGAAGGTGGACATTTTTACAATTATAGCTACTAAAAGATTTTACTTGCACAAAAAGCAAAAGCTATTAATCAGACGACAGAAGGCATGAAGTAGATTCTGTGCAACAGTGAAGATTTGATCATGTCTATAATGATATAGTGCATATCAAATATGGCACGGAAGGCTTTATAGGGTTAAGTAACATAAGTAAGATTGACTGTAATTTAACCAAGTGGTTTGTAGCTTGACAAGCTAAAGTGTCAAACTCGCTTCTGAAGGAGCAGCAGTTGATATATAATCTATATTACTTCATACCATCATATTTCCGACTCCACTCATCTCCTATATATGTCTCATGGTAGTGAATAATCATGTGTTTCTGTAGAATCTCATTGTGCTCCTCATCTCCAGTGTGCTGTAAACATCTTCCCACGCTCCTCTGCGGTACGCGCTCGCACCCAGTCCCTCTCATGCATGACATCACACCTGTCATGACACTCGAGTTCATTGCACAGCGCTCTGCTCAAACACACTTTACTGCAGAACTCTCTGCCAGAGTGTGCACTTCTTGCAAACATGCCGATTTTCACTCTCATTTTGTCTCTTTTTTTTAAGGCCCATCGGGATGAAATCCAGCGGAAGTTTGATGCCCTGCGTGACAGCTGTGCGGTATGCAAATGAGCTTTTCTCTGTATTTGACTCATCAAATGTGACAGCATCTGACCCACATCCGTTTAACCTGTACAGGCACAATATGCATCAGAACAGGAACTAAATCACTGAATAAAAAAGCACTTTTTTCCCCCCAATATCAAGATTTTAGAGAGTAACTTTTTATTTCAATATCCCATTTAGATATTCTACTAACTATAAGTAACTTTGCAACTACAAGTCAACTTATTCTACTAACCTAACAGTCTTCTAATACTCGAATGAGAGTTAGTTGCAAATTAACAAGAGTTAGTTGACATGTACAGTAGTTGCAAAGTATCTAGAATGTCTAAAGTGGACGAAATAAGGTGTAACCGTTTAGTTTAAAATTTCGTTAAACTATCGTTCAAAAGTTTGAGGCTGTAAGATTTTTTTAAATGTTTTTTAATAAGCCTCTTCTGCTTACCATGGCATTTTTTTTATCAGAAATACAGTAAAAACATAAAATTTTATAATATTGTGAATTATTATTATTATTATGTAAAATAACTGCTTTCTATTTGTATATATTTAGTAAAATGTAATTTATTCCTGATGCAAAGCTGAATTTTCAGCATCATTACTCCAGTCTTCAGAAATCACTCTAATGATTAGAAAACTCAAAAGAACAGCATTTATTTGAAATAGACATTTTTTGTAACATGTTTTTACTGTCGCTTTTAATCAATTTAATGCATCCTTGCCAATTAAAATTATTAATTCCTTTTAAAAAAGATATTATATAATGACCTCAAGCTTTTGATATGCATCATTTAGTCAAGTCCCCCCCCCCCCCCCCCCCAGTTCAATTAATACAAATAATCTCTCAACACAATCATTAAAAATAGTTTAAGATGAAATTTAGCATGTCACACTGTGCTTGATATCATGTCAAGCAATGGTATCATGATATTGAACGATTACTATATTAATATATCATGTTATTTTAAGACCCCCCCCCCCCCCACACACCAAAAAAAACCAGTTAGTGAAAACAATGGCGTCCACCATTATCAAACGCATCTGTTTTCAGACCTCCAGAAAGTTGTTGATGTCAGGAAGAGGTGCTTTTGTTTGCTTCGCCCCTGGAGTGTGTTTGATTATTATCAAGCTCAGAGCATCTCTGCCCTACTTTCACTGTCCACCCACACTCAACCCATGTGATATTCTCACCCGGCCCAGCGCTCATCTCCTCTTCTGCGCCGAGGCCTGAGATTACATTTCTCCTTCATCACACCTTTGCAATTGTAACTGGAGCTCAGATGAACTTCTAAACTTGGAAATGAGAATTTCATTGGCTTATGAAAATGAAAACACAGGGGCTTGTTTTGATAAGACGGGAAACTATTACTGTTGCTCATACTTCTGGTTAAGGGGTAATAGTTATTCTCAGCGTTGAAGTGTCTGAAGCTTTGCTGTGAGTCTCAGACAGGAGAGCAGCGTTTGCTCTTCCATGTGTCTTTCATAAGCTCTTATAATCCCAGCCCCTGGGTGACGGCTTCTTTCCGCTAAACATGCTTTGATCTTCTCAATTTTTGAGCTGTATTTTGTACAGTAAGTGCATAAAATAATATTGTATTCCTATGCACTTTTTTTTTGTTTATTAAAGGCATATTAAATGCATGTGCATCACTGAAAACAGTGCTAGGGTGTTTTTTCTTTTTACCATAGATGGCACAAAATCCATTTAATGAGTGAATATGCTCTTCTTAATTTTGTCAATTAATCTAAATATCAATATTGGTGAGATTTAGAACTTGTATGATATTTATAAACGAATCATTTAAAACAGTTTTAGATGAAGTATAGCATATCACACTGCTGTTAATATCATGTCAAGCAACCCATATATCATGGTATTGAACTATTACTATATTAATATATCAAGTTATTTTTAGAACTTATATTACTAAACTTATATTATAAACTTGTATACTACAACTTATATTTTACTAAAATGTATAGGCTTACTGAGGGAAATCCTTCAATGGAATTCTTAAATCTATTTTTTAAACAAAAGAACAAAATAATTTTTAAATCTTTTAGTCCGACAAAATGGCAGATAATATCTACGAGTAGAAGGAAGCAACTTAAAAACATTCTGCAAGGGATGGCACATTTGCTGATACATAATCACGACATTTTTACTCAGAAGTTGCTAGTAAATTTCACAATTAATTACAAAGAAATGGAAAGTAACAAAAGGAATTAAACATGACATTTTAAAGTAGAAAGACTGAAATAGTATTTTCTTGTAAAACATAATGCAATAATATTTGTTTTAATTACTACAAAAAACCTTAAAACAATTTATAGGCTACTGTGCTAAACTTAAATATTGCTTTTTAGGTTTAATTTAGTTTAGTTTTTAGTTTTAGTTTTTATTTATTTCTAGATAATAGTTTTAGTGCTTCAATTGAAACTGATTTCAGTTTAATGCCACGGCAACATTTGTAATTTTCAACTGAATTTTTCATTTAATTTTATTTAATTTTATTCATTAATTTAATTTTATTTTATTTTATTTTATTTTATTTTATTTTATTTTATTTTATTTTATTTTATTTTATTTTATTTTATTTTATTTTATTTTATTTTATTTTATTTTATTTTATTTTATTTTATTTTAAAACTGGTTTTAATAGTTTTAGTTCATGATAATAACCCTGCATAAGGGAGGCATCTTTCCCATCTTATCCTATTACTTTTCTAATCTATCAGATTTCCACTTGAACAATATTATAAAGCACAGAGGAACCATCCAAGAAACCACAGAAACCGCATAGCATCATACAGACAGCCTCTCAGAAGAAGACAGACAGATGCATTTTTGGATTTAGTAGGTGAACCTAAACACAGGCTAAATACACTAGAGTAGGGTAAAAAGTGTGTTTCTGGTCAGTAAAGTGGGTCAGTGTGTGTGAGCGTGGCGCTGTGCCTTTAACAGTAATGACAGTAATAATGAGCGCAGAAGCCTCCTCCGCACCAGAGGAGTGTTTGGCACCGCTGCTCTCCTTGGCGTGCGTCAACACACTTGACCAGCACTGCAATTTCATGCAAACCTGCATCTCTTCTGTTTGTCAGATGGAAGTGTTCTGAAGCGAGAAAACGCTTCTAAAAAGGGTTTTAGTCGAAGTAGGGTTTCTGATAAAGTTCAGAGTCACTCTGCATCATGCTTGCAGTGATGTTAAAGTCTTTAAGAACATTTCTGACAGGATTAAATACACGCCTGAGACACTGCAGGGGTTTTTAGGACAGGACTGTCAAGAGCGACAGGGAGACATTAGGAAGAAAGATGGGGAAAGGCATCAGGATATGATCACGCTGTTCTTTAGTGGGGAACAGTTTGCTAGCACACATACCTCTGACATTTTTAGCGAGATGGACCACTTTGCAGCTTATCTTTATTCTTAGCATGTAAATGTATGAAAACTTCATCATTCTGTAACAAGTTTGTAAGATTTTATATTGTTGTTGAAATAAGTTGTGCATTTATTAGCAAGGCTGTAAAATCATAATATTGTGAAATATTATTAGAATTTAAAATAGAATGTTTTCTATTTGAATATATTATAAAATGTAATATATTTCTGTGATCAAAGCTGAATTTTCAGCATCATTACTCCAGTCTTCAGTGTCACATGATCCTTCAGAAATCATTCTGATTTGATGCTCTAGAAACATTTATGATTATTATCAGTTGTGCTGCTTCATATTTCTGTGGAAACCGTGATGCATTTTGTTTTCCATGATACTTTGATGAATAGAAAGTTCAAAAGTACAGCATTTATTTGTAATAGAATCTTTTGTAACATTATAAATGTCTTTTGATCAATTTCAATGCATCCTTTCGGAATAAAAGTATTAGTTTCTTTGTAGAAAAATGTCTTATTTTGAACAGTAGTGTGTGTGTCATACATATAACACATTATAATTCCATCACTGTGTTTTTTCTTGCACCTGCATCAGGTGATCACGGACCTGGAGGAGCAGTTGACGCAGCTCACGCAGGAGAACGCAGACCTCAACCGGCAGAACTTCTACCTGTCCAAACAGCTGGACGAGGCCACGGATGAGAACGAGGAGAGACTGCAGCTCAAGCAGGACCTGGAGCGCCTGCGCCGCGAGGTGTCCGACCGAGAGATGCACCTCAACAACCAGAAACAGGTGGAGTGAACACACACACACACACACAACTCCCATCAGACGCGGCGGGAGAGATGGGGATGAATTTATGAGCGTTTAAACTGATGATGCTCAATCTAAAGAGGATGTTTAGCTGTCATTAGCATCTCAAAAGTGACATAAAGGGGCGTAATGTAAGATTTTAAATGAAGTTCAAAACGTTGGTTCAGGAGGAGCCTAAACATACAGTCCTGTCAATCATCATTACGAGCGTACTATATAAGCGGTGAACTAGACGAGAACACGTTAAAGGGCTAAAAGTTCATTGTTCATACTGCAACTCAGTCCAAAAATGATAATTTATTAAAGCTTTCATTTGAGTTATTCTGTTAATTACTAAAAATATTTTTTCTTTTCTCCTTATTACTTCAGCAAGCCAATTTTTTGATCACTGAATAGGCATCGACATCATGTATGGAAGCTTGTTTCTGCCACAGAATTAAAAATAAAAAAAGGGTAATTTTTATTTCAAAATTCTGACTTTTCTCACAATTTTGCGAGTTTACATCTCGCAATTCTGACTTTTTATCTCAGAGTTGTGAGATATAAACTCTGAGGAAGAAAGTCTTTTTTTCCTTAGAATTGGACTTTATAACTCGCAATTGCGAGTTTATATCTCACAATTCTGAGAAAAGATGTCAGAATTGCGAGTTTATATCTCACAATTCTGATGATGTAAACTCGCAATTGTGAGATAAAAAGTTGCAATTATCTTTTAAAATGTTTTTCTTTGGCGAAAGCAAGCTTCCATAGCCATGTAAACGTACACTACTGTTGAAAAGTTTGGGGTCAGTGAGATAAAAATAAAAATCTAAACTTTTATTCTGCAAAGATGCATTAAATTGATCAAAAACAACAGAGTATGTATAATGTTACACAAGATTTAAATTTCAAATAAATGCTGTTCTTTTGCACTTTTCAACACTGATGATAATCAGAAATGTTTCTTGAGCATCAAATCAGAATATTCAAATGATGCTGAAAATTCAGCTTTGATCATAGGATATAAATTACATTTTATAATATATTCACATAGAAAACAGTTAAATGAAATTGTAATTATTTCACAATATTACAGTTTTTACTGTATTTTTGATCAAATAAATGCAGCCTTAGTGAGCAAAAGAGACTTCTTTCAAAAACATAAAAAATTCTTACCCACCCCAAATTTAGATGGTAGTTAGTGTGTGATCATGACCTTATTTTTGATGTCCAAAAAGTTTATTTGCACTCCATATTTGCGTTTAGTAAGCTCTTTTTTCCTGGGAGATAAAGGTTGTTAAAGTTTGTGGTATCGCCGGTATATGATAATTTTTCGTTCTTGAAAAGTGATGACACAACAAATAAACAGCAAATCACAGCTGTCCTCCTCAGAGCTAAAACAAAGCTGTTTAATAAGCTGGAAACCGATGCACGCAGGATCTATTGTATTGCATGATGATGGCGCAGCTTGATGAGAGTTGTGTGTGTGTGTGTGTGTGCGGTGATGTATGCGCGTGGGACGCGTGTGTAGGTGTGCAGTCCTTGCTGTTGTATAACAGGAGCGGATGGTAATCATAGATGCTGGTAGGAGGCAGAGATGTGTCATATTCACTCGCTGCTCCTCTGCCCTGCCAGCGTTGGACTTCACAGGGGCAAAAGCACCCAGGCTATATTTGGAGACTCTCTCTTTCTCTTTCGGTCCTGTGTCTTTGTGAAACGTGGTAATATTCAGTCCTGCCACTGAGATGCACTTCCAAGCACATCTGCCGGATGCGAGACACCCTCGAGCCCCTGCCGGGAATCAATTCCGATTGGCAGCGACTCTGAATTCCGGATCTGCTAATGAAAGTCAAAAAGGAAAAATCTGCTGCTTCCTTTCCGGATCTATCAGCATAATTTCGGCGTCATATCCTGCAGTTCCTCAGATCCTGTAGGTTTGCAGGAGATGTATTGAATAAGTTATCGCTGATCTGTTTCGTTTCATCAAGGTTCTAGGCGTGAAAGAAATCGGGAAATATTTGGTCGTTTTAAAATGGTCATTTCCAGGAAAAATCTTGGAAATTTGATAAAATCTTAAAACAAACAAACAAAAAAAGAAAATCGTAAAAAAAAAGGAACTTCTATACTAAAAAAAATAAAAAAAATAAAAAAATATATATACGATTTATTTAAATAAACGTATTTAACTTATAAAATGTTATCTACTAGTAAATGTTTTATCTGCTACACATTAACTATGTTTACATGTGCACTAATAATGTGTTTTTATTATTTTTACTATAATCAGAGGAAGGACAGAATTGCAGTGAGATGTTTGCGTGACATAAACAACCCTCTTCACTCCCGTTTACATGACATTTTCATTATTCTGATTATTTTAATTTGACCGCCATTCTTCACACACACACCCCAACGCTCAGCACAAATGATGAACTCACACTGTAGGTGTGCTACTGGCCACTGTTTCAATCCACTTATTGTACGTCAAATGCAAAACACATTTCTATGGACGTATCGTATATTATTCAGCGCTGTGATGACAAAAAAATAATCATCCAGTAATTATGAACAACTACAAAAGCCATGGAAACTTAAATGATTGCTGTTTGAGTAACATTATAAGTGTCATAGAAACCTGGAAAATTAAATAAAATGTATTTCATTTAAATTAAATAAATTGATGAATAACTCGAAAAGACATGGACAATTATATGATTACTGTTATGAGTGTATGTGTAAGAGTGTGTGTGTGCGCGTGTGTGTGAGAGTGAGAGTGAGTGTGTGTGTGTGTGTGTGTGTGTGTGTGTGTGTGTGTGTGTGTGAGTGAGTGAGAGAGTGTGTGTGTGTGTGTTTGTGGCCTGGTAAACCCTACATTATGGGAGCAAAATGTCCCCTCAGAGATGGAAATATCCAAAATAAATCCTTGACCTTGTGGGGACATTTGGTCCCCATGAGGAAAACAGCTTATAATAAATCAAATAAGTGATGTTTTTTGAAAATGTAAAAAAAATGCAGAAAGTTTTCTGTTAGGGGTCGGGTTAGTGTAAGGGGAGATAATATACAGTTTGTACAGTATAAAAATCATTGTGTCTATGGAAAGTCCCTATAAAACATGGAAACCCAACCTGTGTGTGTGTGTGTGTGTGTGTGTGTGTGTGTGTGTGTAGAACATCGAGACGCTGAAGACGACATGTACAATGCTGGAGGAGCAGGTGCTGGAGCTGGAGACACTGAACGATGAGCTCCTGGAGAAGGAGAGACAGTGGGAGAACTGGAGATCTGCCCTGGACGAGGAGAAGAACCAGGCCGAGCGCAGAACCAGAGACATACAGAGACAACTGGACAACGAGAAGCAGAACAGGTACAGACACACACACACACACACACACACACACACACACACACACACACACACACACACACACAACTGGACAATGTCAGAGCCGTGGTCTAGCAGTTAGTTGAAGCCTGGCTAGAAAGCTCAAAATTTAAAAAAGAGTAATCAAATGTCTCTCTGTTCTCTGTAGTCTAGAATTTGTATTTTATTTTATAATAATAAATAATAAATCAAGTAAATTAGCATAAAATAAATATAAAATATATAAAAGTATATACTTGTGTATTTTTTATTATATATAAATAGTAACTATATATTATATTATATAAAATCTGTTATTTTTTACTAAACAATTATATTATTATTTTTAATACAATGAAAACGGCAAACTAAGATATAATAAATTATAAAATTTGAATAATATGCAAATAATGTTAACAGATAGTTATAATTAATGTCATAGCTTAAACTAAAATAATGAATTTTTTTATAATTTATTAATGCAAAAATAAATAAATGCATATATTTAATGCAAAAAAAAAAAAAGTTTTCATTTCATTGTATGTGTTTAGGATGCATTAAATGCTACTTAAGTTTATAAAATATAAAAAAAATATTTTTAAATGTTTCCATCGCAGACTGCTATTAAACACAATAAATCCTTTGAGATGTAATGGAAATGACATTTGTTGGTTCAGAAAAATGACAGAATTCTCCTGTGAAATATTTATGTAACTGTTGGGCATAATCAGTGTACAAAATAAACTAGCAAGTGAGTAAAAATAGTTTATTTTCTGAACGTCCACAGGGCCAGAAGTACTCATAGTTATATAAGAGTTACATAATGAACGTTAAGTATAGAGATACCAGAAACACTCGAACGCTTCAATGTTTGATAACTTCTCTCTCGTTCTCCAGACTCCGTGCAGAGCAGCGCAATTCTGAGTCTCGTCAGACAGTCGAACTCGCCGTGAAAGAACATAAAGCTGAAATCCTGGCCCTGCAACAGGCCCTGAAAGACCAGAAACTCAAAGCTGAAGGTCTTTCTGACACCGTAAGTGTGGGTCACTGTGGATAAAAGCATCTGCTGGATGACTACATGCATGCATACTCACTCTGTGTTCATCAGCTGGGCGATCTGGAGAAGAAACACGCCATGCTGGAGATGAACGCGCGCAGCCTGCAGCAGAAGCTGGAGAGCGAACGAGAACTCAAACAGAGGCTCATGGACGAGGTGCTTCACTTTACCAGCACGCAAAACACGTATTTAACTAATAAATACATTGATTTGAGCTAAAATGATCAATAGTCCAGTCATTTTATGAAAAAAGGTTGAACAAATTGCAACAGAAGCAAACTCAACTGATTTTGTACCCTCAGTATGTCTTAAGTAAGGAAAAAAATGCCAGAAGAAAAATACCCAAATATAGCCTATTCATACGCCTATTCATTCTTTTTCTCACGTGAATAGGGTCAAATTTTTAACCTTTAGATATCACCATGAAAATTGCTGAGTTGATTACTTACATCAAGACAAACAAAAAATGCATTACAAGTTTTTGGAAATTGTTTGTTAACATGGACAAACGGTGCATAATCTAATTACTCATGTGCTAATTTGCATAAATACCACAACAGATCTAAACATTGGGTATAGCCAGGTGAAAATGTCTTGTTGAATCTTGTTGACAAATAACAGTAAAATACTTAATGTTAAGGTCTGAATGGAACCCATTTAGGCTACCCATGAGCATTAATACATAGAGGCAGGAAGAAGTACTTTAGAAACCAGCCTTTATTCATTTTTAAGAGATTGGGTTTGGGGCTGGGTCCGTGGGACTGTTTCTGGGGGACGAGTCTGAGGGAAGAACAGGAGACAATGGTAAGGAGAATGCAGAAGACAAAAGGTTGGGCAAATAAAAAGTGAATCCCCAGAAACATGTCCCACAGACCCAGCCCCAAACCCCATCTCTGCAATAATAATTAATAAAGGCTGGTTTCTGAAGTGTAATCGTGCATCCTTAGCATAGCCTGTGTGTGTCATGCTGGGACTTTATTTTCTCAGCAAGCGAAACTGCAGCAGCAGCTGGACATGCAGAAGAGCCACATCTTCAGACTGACTCAAGGACTTCAGGACGCGCTGGACCAGACCGACCTTCTGAAGACTGAGCGAACAGACCTGGAGTACCAGCTGGAAAACATACAGGTGCACATACACATGTACTCTTCAAAATAAAGGCTCTTTATGGGCATTGATGGTTCCATGAAGAACCTGTCATACTCATGGAAACTTTCCATTCCACAAAAAGTTCTTTATCGTGGAAAAAGGTTCTTTAGATCAGTGTTTCTCAACTGAAGGGTCGCCAGACAGTTTTGAGTGGGTCACGAAGTGTGTAGTCAAAGAAACAACAAATGTAATTCTTAGGGCCCTATCTTACACCCGGTGCAATGCAGCGCCAAGCGCGACGCAAGTGTGTTTTGCTAGTTTCAGCCCGACGCAGTTATCATTTTCACGTCCTGCGCCACGTTATTTAAATAGCAAATGCATTTGTGCGCCCATGGGCTGCTGGTCTGAGAACGAGGTGTGTGTTCTGGCGCATTGTTGGAGCATTGCTATTTTGAGGCAACAGAAATAGACTGAGCCATTGACCAACTGAAACCTGGTCTAAAGTCAATGGCGCAATATTTTTTTTTGTTATTTAATGAGCAATTTAGTAATGTACGCCTATAGGCCGGTCCACAACGCACGTACATTCTGCTTATTACACACTCAGGGACGCACAGCGGCACACAAACATGCCAAATATTTAAAATAAAAGGATTACAATGTAAAAGATTATTATTGTGTATATAAAGATATGGTGGAATCTGGCTTGTCCTGTAGATGGTCTGCTTGCACACTTTAACCTCACGCACATTTGCGCTCTGGAGACGGCTTCGGTCTTTCCACTATCAAATTCTGTCATGTAAACAGCGAATCCGCCATGGCGTGATTACATTTTACGTCTTCAAACTAAACCTCGGTCTCCAGCCAACAAAGTTTAAATCCCGTCTGTCTAGCGCTCTTCCCATAATGTTCACTCATCGGGTTAGTAAGTGGAGAGAAGTCGGTCTTTTGTGGCTGTTCGAACACATTCGACCACATGAGCGTTTACACTACGAAAGCAATCCGGTCGAATGTGTTTTCGACTACCTCTGTAAGAGGTCGAAAGTGGACAAGCTCAAAACGTTTTAGACCCTGTTTACACCTGGATTTAGCGTCGTCCACTTGTTTTCCGGCAGAAAAGGCAGAATGTGCTGAATCCGAAATCACCCCGTATAGCCTTAAATAGAGCATTATTTGAAGGGACAGCCATTTGTATGCTGTCTGAAACCATAGTGTGTTGAGTGCACTCATTCAATCCCACATTGCACCGCAATAACGAGTGTATAACTGATGTACACTCAACGGCTGTCGGAATTCACACACTTGTTTTAATTCACTCCTTCACGTGAATAGTATTAGTGGACTAACGTAGGGAATAGTGGGGGGCGATTCGGATTCAGCCCTAGTGTTTCAGTTCAGTTCAGTTTATTTAGAGAGCACATTTAAAAAGGCCGACCAAAGTGCTGTAAAATAAAGCTAATAAAAATTTGTAACACAAATAATAATAAACAGTTTAAAACAGAACAATCATTGTAAGCTAAAAGCAACAGAAAATAAATAAGTTTTGAGACATGACTTGGACTCAGACAGAGAGGAAGTCGATCTAATATAAAGTGGGAGCTTGTTCCACAGTGTGGGTCCAGCCACTTCAAATGCTCGGTCTCCCCTTGATTTTAGCTGGGTTTTAGGTCTCTGAAGAAGTGTTTCATTCCAAACATTCCCAAAGGTGTTTTCTAAGAGTATTCTGGCTCCCCTGCAGGCGGCGTATTCTCACGAGAAGGTCAAGATGGAGGGGACCATCACCCAGCAGAGCAAGCTCATAGACTTCCTCCAGGCCAAGGTAGAGCACCCCTCTAAGAAGAAAAAGGTCAGAGTCATCCGCTGTAAATTCACTTCATTAACTAATCTGACTAACTGCTTGCTGAGCTGCGCATTAGGTGTCCCTGGAGCTACATACGCCAATAACTGCATACTAACCGTGCAACGCGTCAGCCAATCAGAAATCTCAGATATATATGTATAATATATATCCATATATCCAGCCGCCCTGAATGTGTGAGTTGTAGAAAGGGACACCTAATTTGACTGGATATATAGGGATGGAATAGCAGGATAGAGTCCTAGCATACTGCGCTCCTGTAGCTGGGCACAGGAGTGAGCCTGAGCGATTCACTTCGTCTCGTGTTTTGGGTGCAGGGGCTTTTTGGTGGCCGGCGTCGAGAGGATCTTCTGGCGGCTCTAGCGGCTCAGGGTCAAGCGCAGGGGTCCGCTGTGCCCTCCGGGACCCCTGTTCCCCTGCAGTACAGCGACCTGAAGACCGCGCTGGAGAAAGAGCGAGCTCGCTGCTCAGAGCTGGAAGAAGCGCTGCAGAAAACACGCCTGGAGCTCAGAGAGGGTGCGACGCCGTTACACACTTTTACTCATCTTCCCTGTCGCTACATTTGGAACCTGCTTGCTCGTTTTCATTTTTCACACCATAAACATCTCCTTTTGTGTTCCTCAGAAGAAAGAAAGTCATATAGGTTTGGAATACTTTGAAATTACATATTTTACACACCTACACACACACCACACACACACACACACACACACACACACACACACACACACACACACACACTTTCTTGTACATCTATCTTTATGAGGACATTCATTGACACAATGCAATCTCTAGCCGCTTACCCTAACCTTACCCATCACAACTAAGTGCCTAACCCGAACCCTGACCCTAAACCGACCCTTAACCTCATTATAACCTTATCCCTAAAACCAAGTCTTGACCCTCAAACAGGCCTTTAAAGGCTCTCAGAAAGTGTGGACCGGCCAAAATGTCCTCACTTTACTCTCTTTGTCCTCACTCCAATGGTCTAAAACTCAAACTGGTCCTCACAAAGATAGTTGTACAAGTACACACCTACACACACACACACACCTACACACACACACACACACACACACACACACACACACACACACACACACACACACACACACACACACATATATATATTAGTTCAAAAGTCTCCGCATAAATTATGATGAGAGAATAATAAAACAGACTATAATTATAACTACAAGTATTGCAATAAACACTACTGTTCAAAAGACTGGGACTCTTTTTAAGAGTCAATTTATCAAAAGTGAGAGTTATGACATTTATTACAAATATATTACAAAGATTTCTATTTCAAATAAATACTGTTCTTTTGAACTTTTTTATTCATCACAGTGTCCTTAAAAATGATCATAGTTTCCACCAAATTATGAAGCAGCACAACCGTTTTCAACACTGATAATAATCATAAATGTTTCTTGAGCATCAAATCATCATATTAGAATGATTTCTGAAGGATCATGTGACACTGAAGACTGGAGTAATGATGCTGAAAATTCAGCTTTGCATCACAGGATATAAATTACACTTTAAAATATATTCAAATCGCGAACAGTTACTTTACATTGTAATAATATTTTACAATATTTCTGTGTACTGTACTTCCGATCAAATAAATGCAGCCTTGGTGAGCAGAAGAGACTTTTGAACAGTAGAGTGCTGTAAAGAATTAGTGAAATTTGATTAAACATTAAGAAAATGTGCCGCACACTGTGTGCAATGTTCTCAAACGTGACATTTATCTCTGTACGGTCTCACTGTATTCTGTTCCCTCATCAGTTCAGTTTAATAAAGCTCTGGAGCACAGCGGTCCTCCAGCCACCCCGGGTCTGGCTCGACAGCAGCTCATGATGTCCACCAAATCCAACAAGTCCCCGGAGCACCAGCCCAGCCTGATGTCATCCAGCTCCGGGCGCAGGAAAGACGCTGCCAATCCTGAAGGTTAGAGCGGAGACATGGAACATTTGCAGCCTTTTCAATATTCAAAACTTAAGCAAAACAACAGCTGTGTTCTCTTGGTCCTTCTTGCCATTTCATCTCATGCTAAGAATACAGGGAAATTAAAGTGCCCCTATTATGCTATTTTAAAGGCTCCTCATTTTGTTTTGAAGGTCTCTTACAATAGGTTTACATGCATCCAAGGTCAAAAAACACTTTAATTTTCTCATAATATACATTGCAGCTTCAGGATTCAAGGATTCAGTCTCTCTAAACCCCGCCTCTCTGAGAGCTGCTCTGCTCTGATTGGTCAGACGGCCAAGTCTGTTGTGATTGGTCGACCACTTACAGTGCATGTCTGAAAACAAATGCTCATTATCATATCTGAATTTCAGCTCTTTCTCAGCACTTAATTCACAGTGATTCGAACAGTAACGATGGCGTGAGTTTTACCGTATCAATCTCATCAAAGTGGATTTGCTTTGTCAGCAGAAAGCAGCGTCTTCTCGACATGAACAACACGAACCAAACCCTTCCAGTCTCAGATACACTACAGTGTTCGAGGGCGGGGCAAAGCAGACCTTATTTGCCAACGGCCAATGAAGAGCCTAGGCTGGCAATATGCAAATTAAGCAGGAAGTCAGACTGGAATTACTGATGCCTCGTTTCAGCAGTTCAGAATCGTTTTTTTTCTTTTAGGAGACAGTGAAACTTTGCAGACCTTTTACATTCACGAACAGCTCTATTACACACTACATGAAAGGTAATATCCCCAAAAAGCATAATAGGTGCACTTTAAATCAGAAGCTTGTAGGAAAATGCTGATTTGATGCTGATTACTGTTTGAATATAAGATGAGAGGACTCCAGACCGTACGTATTTACAGTAGATGTTTTCGCTCATGTCTGTCCACACTCACTGTCCCCTTTGTTGTCGTTCCACAGAAATAAGGAGAGTCACTTCTGAAAGTAAGTTCTTTCTTAGGCGACCCACTCTCAAGAAACCGTGCCATTTATGTGCTTGAAATATAAGGATTTTTCATTGATTTCATTATTTATGCTTTCGTTTCAAAAGGGTTACTGCTCAGCTTTCAAGATGAGTAAAAAGTAAAAACATCATGAAGTATACATTTTTTAGTTTGAACCATGTGATCAGAAAGACTTTGATGTAATATGATAAAGATCAAATCATTATTTTCATCATATTTAAATCATTAAATGGGGAAATGTCTCAGCATAAAGCGGTGTTAAAGAAAGTGAGGGACACAGACAAACTGCATTTTTATGCATAAAATGCATTAAGCATTTTAGAAAACACACACACACAAATTGGCTAATATTCAGATAAAAATAAATATAACACCAAACAGAGTATAATGTGACCGTGTTCAGTCATAGAGACACAAATGGCACTGTTTCCTGAGAATGAACCAGGCGTCTCTCCGTTATCTATTCTTTCTTGGTATGATCTTTTTATTCCTGCAGAGATAAGCTCTCTGGCCAAATCCAAACATGTCATTCTAGCGAATGCTTCAGTTGAAGTTTTATGGGGGTCCTACACTCAATTTGGTATCAGGTCATCATGGTTTGATGGCTGCAGACTTCCACTCAGGACATCACGGACTGATTCTGGATATCCGAAGCTCCTGCACACAGATCAGTCAGGACACTGAGCTTATCTCGTATATATACACTCGTATTTATGGCCATACTCTTGCTGTATGCCATGCAGAATGCGAGAACTCCCGAAATCCTTGCATGTTTGTACTCAAGCTACCAAGCTTGGACAGTACAGGGATTTCTTCATCCTCTGGTGGAGAAATGTTCTCAGGAGAGGACATTTTCAGCTTGATTTGGCCTGTTTGCATAAGTTATATAGACGGGTAAAAGATCGTATTTAAGAGCGTGTGTTTGATCCTCTAGAGTACACCAGACGTGTGAAGGACAGGATCCATCACAACACTCCTCACCGCTTCACGCAGGGGCTCAACATGAGGGCGGCCCGCTGCACTGTGTGTCTGGACACAGTCCATTTTGGACGGCAAGCCGCGACCTGCATTGGTACGGATCACACCGAAACCCTTTCCAAATAAACATACACCATCACTATACTTACGGTAGGGATGTGCTGATGCCACTTTTTCCATGAGTATGATAAATATACATGGATTTTTGGTACTTGCTGAGACCAATACCTGTATTTTCATTGAATTGCATTGCCTAGTCAAAAATACAATTTAACCACTGAATCAACCTAATACATTCATTTATATCAACAAAACAAATTTGCAGTTGTCAAACCAGGGAGAAATAGTTCTGTAAGGCAACAATTGCAGGTTACCAGAGTATGAATATTAGTTGGCTTAATTTGTTTAGGAAATATTTTGAATATGATACCAACTTTTCCTCCTTAAACATTGTTGTTTGACCCAATCAAGTTAAACTTAGCTTCACATAATAAATCTAGTTTTCATATGTGACCCTGGATCACAAAACCAGTCATGAGTCGCACGGGTATATTTGTGGCAATAGCCAACAATACATTGTATGGGTCAAAATTATCGATTTTTCTTTTATGCCAAAAATCATTAGGATATTAAGTAAAGATCATGTTCCATGAAGATATTTTGTAAATTTCCTACCGTAAATATATATAAAAAATATATTTTTGTGAGTGGATGCAGTTAAAACGTGAACATAAATTTACAACTTTAAAGGAGATTTTCTCAATGTTTCGATTTTTTTGCACCCTCAGATTCCAGATGTTCAAATAGTTGTATCTCGACCAAATATTGTCATATCCTAACAAACATGCAATGGAAAGCTTGCTAATTCAGCTTCAGCTTATTTATTCATGAGATGTATAAATGTCATGATATTATGACTGGTTTTGTGGTCCAGGGTCACATATTTCCATTAATAAACAAAAGTACATTTATACTAGCAATATACTTTGTGATATATTGCCTTGGCATTACATTTGTGAGTGTAAATTAATGAGAGGCAAATTTAACATCTTTCTCTCTTCTGACCAAAGGTAATCAATCTCTCAATATTTATTCCTGTTTTGGAAAGTCATAGAAACACTATTGTTGATTTATTTTCTTGCTATTGGAGCAAATGGGAATGCAAAAAATTATATTTGCTGTGCAGTCCTTTCCCTTCACCACAGAAGTTTACCCAACTATGACTTCCGTTTCTGAGAACCACAGAAACGTGAAAAGAGTCCATTGTTGTTTGTTAATAGATTGCTGAGCCAATCAGGTCAGCCTGGGCTAAAGCTGACGATGCTGATCCTGTTTCTTCTTTCTCCTGTTTTAGAATGCCATGCTTTGTGTCACCCGAAATGCTCCCCGTACCTCCCAGCCACCTGTGGCGTTCCCACCGAGTACGCGCTGCATCTGTCTGAGGCTCTGTGTCGGGAAAAGGGAAGCAGTTCTGGCCTGAAAGACGCTGGCGGACACATGAGGCTGGAAGGATGGCTGAAGCAGCCCAGGTGAGCATGTGACCTCAGGTCTCCTGCTGCAAACAAGTCAAGTCACCTTAAACACCACGGGGTGGTGGTGGCGCAATGGATAAGACCCATGCCTTTGGTGTGAGAGACCCGGGTTCGAATCCACTGTGAGACACCAATGTGTCCCTGAGCAAGACACTTAACCCCTAGTTGCTCCAGAGGGCGTGCGACCTCTGACATATATAGCAATTGTAAGTCGCTTTGGATAAAAGCGTCAGCTAAATGAATAAATGTAAATGTAAATGTAATTTATATAGCGCTTTTAAAGGTCCCATGCCATGAAAATTTGACGGGTGAATGTGGATCCTTCCCCTTATGTCTTCATAAGGGGAAAGGTTACCTCCCCTTTCTCTGCTTTACCCGCAAAGATAATTTGGCCCGCCCATGAGAAAATGAGCTGCGCGACCGCGATATTGTTTTTTCCTCGAGAGACATCATGGCTTGCAAACGAGCGAAGCATGGCAGTTGCTCAGTGTTTGGATGTACAAATGAACACAAAAGTATTTTTTTTGTTCCTTCATCCGAGCCTCTGAAGAACCAGTGGGTTATGTGAATTTCTGATGTGTAATTGTTCAAGTTCTGACAGATAATCTTTCTCTCAAAGTCGTTCATTACTGTTTATGCATCAGTAAATCAAGCCAGTGACTAAACGATCAACTTCACGTCGTTTCTCTTAGTAGGATGAAAATAATCTTAATCTAAACTGTGATTAATATATACAGAAAGCGATCAAAGAACAATCTGTCAATCACACAGCGCGAGTTTATCTGGACACTTGCCAAAACTCGTTATGAAATCAATGACGCTGTTACGCTGCACAACGAAGCTCTTACTGTACTTACCTCATGTTTGCATTGCTGAAAGCATTAGTGAGAGTGCAGAAACTGCGTTGCAATGATAAGATCTTCATTCACGCGATCAACAGACTGTATGTCATCTGCTGAATGCTCATCACTGCAACCTTTCATGTGATGGGAATAGATTTAAATACTTTAAAAACTTCTCACGATTAGTTAATCTCTATAGCTGTAATAGTAAAAACGTATAATAGCAGTAATATTAAAAGTTTTCGAGAGAGTTCCACATGTAATACTAGCTATTTCATATGCAAACATGTCAGCCAATCACAGCAGTGAGTGTTTACACTGAAGTCTCACAGCAGCCAATCACAGCAGTGGGCGTTTACACTGAAGTGTCACAGCAGCCAATCACAGCAGTGGGCGTTTACACTGAAGTCTCACACAGACACGCCCCTTCAAACAGAGCGTTCAAATCAGAGGCTAAAATCAGGCATAGGAAAAATTATTTCTAATTTCTAAATGATGACCATTTTTTATCTAAAAAACATAATAACATTATAAGGTCACCCCAGGAAACATTATAAAATAATAAAATAATCCATGCCATGGGACCTTTAACAATATAGATTGTTTCATAAACCAGCTTTACAGTGATAATAGGAAATTACAGTAACAGAGATTGTTTTGGCTTTACAGCAGCTCTAGAATAAAGTTATTGTCCAGCTAAAGTTAGTTTTGATTGATTCACTTCTGTTGCAAAGATAATTAGTTATTAACTTAGCGGCCGCTAACACGACACCATTCTAACAGAAGACTCTTAATGCGCTCCGGCTGTTCATTCGCACAGCAACAGTGCCTGGTGGCTCGAGAACGCAAACCTTGAAATAGGTTCCAAGGTGCAAGCGTTGAAAAAAAAAAAAAAAAAGGTTTTCTCTGCGTAAACTTGAAAACGATGACGGCGTGCACATGCATATTATGTGTTTAGTCTATAGGTATGCGCATTTGAATATATATGTGCGCAGACTATATATGTAGGTCTCTCTTTACAAATTGACCTCAACAAATTACTTGTCTGGCCTTAAAAATGTTCAAATACCAGAAGGGAGGAAAACGTGAGCGCTAAATGTGCCTGGAATTGTGGTTGTTTTCCTGCAGAAATGGGAAGCGTGGTCAGGGCTGGGAGAGGAAGTACGTGTTGTTGGATGGATATAAAGTGATCACGTACGAGACAGAACCAAGAGACGGTCTGTGAATATTCTTGCTTTTCCCAATGTGCATCAGTTCAGTTTGCACACTGCATGTTATAACAGAACAACAGTTCATCCCTGCTGGAAAATCTTGAATCATACCAGCTTACGGTGGTCTTGCTGAAGGTTGGATAGTAGTAGCTTGTGTTTTATCCTGACCAAGCTGATCTACCAAATCAACCATCTAGACATAGAAGACCAGCTTGAGGAGGTCTGCTGATCTGACAAAACCCCTCTAAAACCATCAATCCAAACCAGTCTGACCAGCGGAAACCAGGTTTATGGCAAATGTTGTAAATTCTATTTCTAATTTATGAAAATTTGCCGATTTGATTTCTGATCTGTTCGTTATATTTCATTCAATGTATGGAGAGTGATAAAAAGCATTTCGTTACACATCATACTTGTGTATGGTTGTGTGTTTAACTTGAATTTGATTAAAAAAACACTTTTTCTAGCTGGGAATGACCATAAATGACCAGCTAGAAACCATGTTAAACTAGTTACCACCTTAATCAAGCTAGTTTGATCTATTTTCCAGCAGGGAATGTGTTCGACAGGTATGGAATGATGTGAATGATGTTTAATCTGTCCTCTCAGAGTCGGTGAAGGCGCTGGATGAGTTTGAGTTGTGTCTCTCTGATGGAGACGTGACTGTTCACTCTTCTGTCGGAGCCTCTGAGCTGCCCAACACTGCCAAGACAGGTGACAAACCTTCTGTGGAATTACACTGTAAAAGAAATCGGAGTGTCCATTTACACTAAGTGCAAAAAGCCCGCCTTTTTGGCAGAGGCTATTTACACTAACTCCGCCCACTGACGTCTGATTGGGCCAGACAAAATTACGGAAGACGCTGGATCGTTGTTAGTAGCATTAGTGTAGGGGTAAGACGGACGCGTGGCAGAAAGTTTTGACGCAAATCAACCCGAGTTTGAAGTTCGAGTTCCTTTTGCCGAACTTGTTCCCTTTTCCCATCATGTATCAGATCGTAAAAGTATTTATTTTCAGTAAAAATGAAGAAAATACAGTACAGGCCAAAAGTTTGGAAACATGACTATTTTTAATGTTTTTGAAAGAAGTTTCTTCTGCTCATCAAGCCTGCATTTATTTGATCAAAAATACAGGAAAAAAATAAATACTGTGATATATTATTACAATTTAAAATAATTGGTTTTCAATTTATTATACTTTAAATTATCATTTATTTCGGTGATGCAAAGCTGAATTTTCAGGATCATTACTCCAGTCTTCAGTGTCACATGTGACATTCAGTCTATCACATGATCCTTTAGAAATCATTCTAATATTCTGATTTATTATGAGTGTTGGACACAGTTCTGCTGCCTAATATATTTGATGAATAAAAGGTTAAAAAGAACTGCATTTATTCAAAATAAAAAAATATTTTCTAATAATATAAATCTTCTTTACTATCACTTTTTATCAATTTAACACATCCTTGCTGAATAAAAGTATTGATTTATTTCAAAAAAGAAAGAAAAAAATTACTGACCCCAAATTACTGACCAGTAGTGAATATTGTTGTTACAAAAGATTTCTATTTTTAAAACATTTGCTTTTTTTTTTTTTTTTTACTTTTTATTCATCAAAGTATCCTAAAAAAGTATCACAGGTTATGAAAAAATATTAAGCAGCAGAACTGTTTCCAACTTTGATAATGAATCATCATATTAGAATGATTTCTAAAGGATCATGTGATAGACTGGAGTAATGATCCTGAAAATTCAGCTTTGCATCACAGAAATAAAGGATAATTTAAAGTATAATAAATTGAAAACCAATTATTTTAAATTGTAATAATATATCACAATATAAAAAAAATAATCTGTATTTTTGATCAAATAAATGCAGGCTTGATGAGCAGAAGAAACTTCTTTCAAAAACATTAAAAATAGTAATGTGTCCAAACTTTTGGCCTGTACTGTATTTGAAAAGTGGAAATAAACGTGTTAAATAATAAAGTGTTTATCGGTTAGGGTAAGGAGAGCTTTATTGTCTCAATAAGGTGGCATCTATTCAATAATTTTAATAAATATAATCATTTACTTTGTTATTATTGCATACCATTTAATGTACAACAACACTTAGGTGCAAATAGTATCTGCCATTATTTATACGTAGAAATATCATCTACTATTTATTTACACTTATTGCAAAGAAAATTGACCTACTTCTATAGTTTAAATAGAATCAATCACTATTTTCATTTAGTGTAATTTGAATCTATTGATACTTAAACTTAGTGTAAATAGCATCTGTCACTAAGAAAATATGCTATTTTCACTTAGTGCAATTAGCCGCTGCCCCAAAAAAATCTGGTAATGATTATTGGAGCACATTTGACAAGAAAATAATATTTCAGTCTTTTTACTCAAAAACATATTGTTTAATTCAATGTATTACTTTCCATTTCTTTGTGAATTTTTTTTGGATGTGGATTCAGAAAGTAGCCAATGTCTGGAGGAAGGAACGTGTTTTCTTGTCCTCTAACATGCACATTTGTATGCGCTCAGATGTGCCGTACGTGATGAAGTTGGAGTCGTCTCCTCAGTCGACGTGCTGGCCCGGTCAGACTCTGTACCTCATGACTTCAGGATTCTCGGAGAAGCAGCGCTGGGTGGCCGTGCTGGAAGCCATCGTGGCCAGCAGTCGTGGAGCGAGAGAGAAAGCTGAAGCAGATGCTGTGAGTGAGACCAACCAGAAACACCACTCGTTCTGACATTTAAAGAGTGTGTGTGACGATATAGGGGGACAACTTAGACCTGTCTCTTTTTAAATATACAGCTTGGCGCAGTCTGAAGTTAGTTAGTATACTTTATTTTCCTTTTTCAGAAAATTTGTCTTGGACTCAAAGCTGCATTAGTACACAACATATACATACACACACAAACCAAAAAGAAAGGAGTAAAAAAAAAAAAAATAATAATAAAAAAAAAAAACGACTACATTACTACATCTTGCTATTTAACATATTAATATTATTTTTTGTAACGGTTACATTTACTCTTACACAGTGGGACTCTATACCGTCTCCATGATGGCAGAAGCTGATACATTGGAAATAAAACATGGCTTGAATCACTCACTATTGTCTGTGCATTTTTAAAAATCCACGATTCGTAAATTGATTGAAGTGATGAGTACTCTCTTACACCCATAACTTACATTGCAGTTTTCACAAGACGTGCAAGCTGTGATTTTAATTGGACCGAAAGATTGCCATACCAAGTTTGCATCCCATAATTTAAAAGACTACCTAAAACGGCATAATCAAATAATTGCATACATCTCTGATTTACACCAAACAGCCTTAGTCTTCTTAAAAAATAGTGTACAGTATATCTTGAATGCACTGCGAGTTTTTTGAGTAAAAATGTCTGCGAAGTGCATAAAATATAAAATGCACGTTTTAAACACTTTTGCATGCTCATGATGGTGTTTTTGATTTTGTACAGAAATTGTTGGGTAACTCTTTACTCAAGCTAGAAGGAGACGACCGTCTGGATATCAACTGCACCCTTCCATTGACTGACCAGGTATCTGTGTCAATCCCCTCATTTTACTTTCAATCGGTTTGAATTTTCAAGGTTAATTTCTTTATTTTCAGTCTCTGTTTGTTGTAGTCTGATACACAGTCGTCGGGTTATCTTGTTTTTGTCATCAGATTGTGTTGGTAGGCTCAGAGGAGGGTCTCTACGCCCTGAACGTGATTAAAAACTCCCTCACTCACATCCCGGGACTGGGATCCGTGTTTCAGATCCACATCATCAAGGACCACGACAAGCTGCTGATGATCGTGGGTGAGCAGAGACCATGATCACTGTGGGTTTCAGAAACCAAAACTAAAGGATTTTGACTAAGAGCCCTTGCAACATTAACAAAAGTACCATAATATCATGCTTTTTTGTCCTACACACCATGGTTAATAATACCATTTTTTTATTCCTGAAGCTCAAACAGTAGAGCATGGTGCTTGCAACACCAAGGTCATGGGTTCGATTCCAAGGGAATGCATGAACTAATACAAATTTATACGCTTTAGATAAAAGCATCTGGCAAATGCATAAAAAAGGAATTTTTTTAATGCATATTGTTTGGCTTTTATCCAAAGCGACTTGTGAATTCAAGGTAAAACAAATGATCAGTTTGTGGATTCCGTGCAAATTCTTATAATAAATTGTAAATACCTTTATGAAAATACCTTGGTACATGCATATGCTAATCATTAGGTATTAATCAAAATGCCATGGCATTATTGCAGTACTGTTTTGCAAGGGATGCATGTGAAATAAGTGGATTATGATGATGTGTTGTAGGGGATGAGCGGGCGCTGTGTCTGGTGGAGATTAAGAAGGTGAAACAGTCTTTGTCCCAGTCTCACCTCCCCACACTGCCAGAGATTGTGCCATATATCTTTGAGACCGTCAAGGGCTGTCATCTGTTTGCCACAGGCAGGGTAAGGCCGTGTGTTTCACTGCATTGCAACTTCCACTATTTTTAGTGCACTGCGTTGCATCATGCCGTTTGTGACGTGTAACCCAACAAATTTGTACCTTACACAGTATTTTATGTCTACTCTTGCTTTAGATAGAAAATGGTCCATGCATTTGTGCCGCAATGCCCAATAAAGTCACGATTCTGCGATACAACGACAATCTGAACAAGTTCTGTATACGGAAGGCAAGTAACGTTTGAGATTCTGAGTCTTGAAGCACTCGTCTTTGCAGCTGTTTGCTAAATTTGATGTGACAGTGGTTGATGTGCTTTGCTTTCTAAACTCCTTCACACGGACACACCTCTAATGATCCTTCTCTTCATCTCTCAGGAGATTGAAACGCTCGAGCCGTGCAGCTGCATCCACTTCACCAGCTACAGCATCATCATTGGTACCAATAAATTCTACGAGATTGAGATGAAGCAGTGTGTTCTGGATGGTAGGTATTACAGTGACGTCCTGTGAGCCAGTTTAGATGAGGGTCAGTCTCTCAGTCCTCTAGATGTGATGGATCTGTTATTTTAAAAGCATTTCGCTAGTCATTTTCTCCACATTTGCATGTTCCAGTGCAGATATCAGGTTGGACCGGCTGGCGGGCCATTTGTGAGACTATGATGATCAGGCACTTATAATTGGTAATTGTGCATTATGTAAACAGCGTTTTGCATGATGGGCTGTGTTTGGCAGAGTTCCTGGACAAGAATGACGTGTCGCTGGCGTCCGCTGTGTTCACTGGATCCTCCCACTGTTTCCCCATCTCCATCGTCCAGGTGTCCAGCACTCCACAGAAGGAGGAATATCTGCTCTGCTTCCACGGTCAGACACCCGTCACACCTTCTAAACTACAGCCATCTCCTATTGCATGACAATATTAAAGCAATAGTTGAGACAAAATCATTATTTACTCACCGTCATGTTGTTCCAAACACGTTTGCTGCTATTTTTCCCTGTAATTTATGTATGAACTATGCCTTTTAAAAAAAGCACATGTTGATTACTTTGCATATATAATGGTATATACCAATGGTCTACATATAATACAAGAAAGTAGTATGCAGCATGTATACTATTGCTGTTTTATTGAATACTCAATTAGTGCAATGCTTGACTTCACTTTCCATTGTCAGTGTGGTGAATGAAATGAAATCAACCTATTTCTTTGATAAGCCAGAAGTTAAGACAAAACAAACAAACTCTGATTAAAAATACAAAATAACTATTAATATGAGTCATAAAACCTTATTTATAACTGAAATAAACATGGTATTTTGAATTTTTCTCCAATTGTATTTATAATTGGATGCTGCAGAACTAAACATTAAATGTGACGACAATGCAACATGCTACATTATGATTTTTTTTTTTACATTTTTATTGCTGCAAACTCCATACTACTCCATCTATATTTTAGAAATAGAAATTCTAGAAGTGAGAATTTCTAGAAATTTAGAAATTCCATCTATATTTTAGAAATAGTGGTCATTACTCATTACAATAGCTACAGCCGTCACAGTTCCTAGATGAAAAATACAATTAAAAACACTTAAATTGTATTGATTTTCTTTTTTTTTTTACACTGTTTTCTATTAAATGTCTGATAACAGAGATCGGTGTGTTCGTGGATGCTTATGGTCGTAGAAGTCGCCCTGATGATCTCAAGTGGAGTCGACTTCCCCTGACGTTCGGTTAGCCAGTCTTCTTTTTTTGACAAACTCAAATGTGCAAAATGTAATAATGATCATCTTCAGTATGGATGCACTGATCATGATTTTTTTTATTTTTCAAGCTAGTTGGCCAATTCCAATACTGAATTTGTTGTTTGTTTTCTTCCTTTAAGGAAATGTATTTGTTGTTTATTTGCTCTATAACAGACCAAGCCTAAAAATAAATAAATAAATAAATAAATAAATCTATAAATATATATATATATCAGTAGCCTTCTTGAAATAAGAAGCAACCACTGCATTTAATCATGACCCAAACAAAGATGCTTCAAACATGCAGAATGAGCAGTTTTTATAATTGGATTGTATAATTTCAAGATTTAAAGCTAAAACAGAATAGCCTGCCTTTAGCTTTATGACAAAACAGCAGACGGACTGAATCCAAATGCAGATTCACTCTCTGACAGTAGGTGGCGCTACAGCAACAGCGGAGATATAGCTTTTACCGCTGTACACAAAGCTTATACATGGGCATTATGCAGAGGTAAGATGAAAATTAATGCCATCAAACTTTTCTGAAGACAGTCAGTTCCCTACAGAGATTCATTCATATAACCCCCCCCCCCCCCCCCGCCAATTCAATATTTATATATTTCATCCAATATTTCAGGCATCGCAAACAGTGAGCTAGCTGTGCCTGGTCCAGTGTTTGCTTTGCTGTGTTCTCAGCTTTGCATCCGTCTTCAGCGTCTCTGGTCTGTGTTAACGTCCTGTTTACAGACTTTATAATATTGCCACACAAAATACATTTTGGGAAATGATTGCAATGCAGTTTGTGTGCAAGTCTGGAATAGAGATTGGCCAAAATAAAACAAACAAAACAAAGCAATTCATGTCCGTTCGACCGTGCATCTCTAATCTTCAGAGTCACTCACTGAAGCATCTGTCTGTTTCCAGCTTTCAGAGAGCCGTATCTGTTTGTGACCAACTTCAACTCGCTGGATGTCATTGAGATTCAGGGACACGCAGCTCTTGGGTAGGATGACAGAAACACTGCATGCATGTAAGAAACCAGAATAACAGGAGGACTTGAGAGTGACACTAAATCCCCTTTAAAACAGGCCTCCCAGTTTCGCTCACCTGGACATTCCTAACCCCCGTTACCTGGGACCGGCCATATCGTCTGGTGCCATCTATCTGGCCTCGTCCTACCAGAACAAACTGCGGGTCATCTGCTGTAAGGGCAGCCTGGTGAGAGAGTCCGGGGAGCTGCAGAGGACCGGCTCCAGCAGGAGGTGCGGGTTATTTACCACAATATATTAAACTTACAGTCCCGCTTTGAAATGTGATTTAACCAGTTCTTATATGGAGATGGTTTAGGAGTGTTTTATGTGTATTAATTACCTCGGGCACACGGTCGCTCATTTAGAAAACTCCAAATTCATCAACATTCCAACGAGGTTAAAAGATTGATGAGTGTATGCATGTGTTGTGAATTAAGTGAGAAGTTAAAATGTATGTATAAATATGAGTAATGTACGCAATTATTAGTGAATGAGATTGTGTTTTTTTTCCATTTTGGTTCATTCTGAGCAGAAAACAAGAGAGCCGGAAACATTCAAATACAATGAACAATAATGTTGTAACCTGAACATAATATTTGTGTATTCATGTACTTCTGGCAAAATGAGAAGAAAAAGGATGACATGTTTGCTAGATCTATAATCTGACATGATTGCCACAGTGTTATCTGTACCGTGTTATGTTCATAATATTTATGTGATGATATAATATTAGTATGTATTAATATTTTGAATGATCTTTTCTTTTTATATTTTCTTTTTAATTTAAGTTTAATAATTTTTTTGTTGAACTTTTGTCTTTCATTTATTAGTTTTTATTTATTTTTTATTTTTACTTCTAGTAATTTTAATACTTCAATGTGGACTTATTTTATTTCAATTAGTTGCCATGGCAACATTTCTAAGTTTTTCATCTAATGATATTTTTTATTTTACTTCAGTCTTATTTCATTTAACAATATACATTTTTTAAATTTGTAGGTAACAGTAACAGCACAGGTACTGGACAGGTGAACTCCTTCCTGCCGTAAAAGCAAACAGGCAATGAAAGGATTCAGCCAATAGCAAGTGATGTAATTCTGTAAAAAAAACCAAAAAAACATATTCAATCTGAAACGGTTGCAACAACTTTCTTTCATGTTCTGCCAAAAGTCACTTTCCATTCCATTCCTAATCCCAGCAAAAAATTGACGTCTGTTATAATATTGCTGCTCCTTTCATTGTTTAAAAGCAATCAAATATTTGAGCTTGTGCATTTCAGTGATCTTCCCACGGTTCAAGGGATTCTCGCTGAGAACATCTCTTACCTGTGGAAAAATCACACCACGCGTTGAGTTGCTTAAAGGGATAGTTCACCCCAAAATTTTAGTTAGCCCATGATTTACTCACTCTCAAGCCATCCTAGGTGTATACGACATTCTTCTTTCAGACGAATACAATCGGAGTTATATATAAAAAATGTCCTGGCTCTTCCAAGCTTTATAATGGCAGTGAATGGGTGTATGTTTTTGGAAGTCCATCAAAGTGCATCCATCCATTATAAAAGTGCTCCACACGGCTCTGGCGGATTAATAAAGGCCTTCTGAAGTTAAGCGATGCATTCGGGTAAGAAAAATATCCATATTTAAAACTTAATCAACTAAAATAACAAGCTTCCGGCAGACGTCCTACGCATCGATTTACAGCGAAAGAGTAACCCTTGAACTTGACGCCCAACGTAATGACAAACGCGGTTGACCAGCCCTGTTTGTTTGATCCGCGAGAGGTGTCAAAGCTTACTCTACTCCTACATCTACGTCATACATCGTCCAGTGTTGCTCTTTTGGCGCAAGTCGACTTGCGTACGTCCGTTTGTCGGAAGCTAGTTATTTTAGTCAATATAGTTTTAAATATGGATATTTTTCTTACACGAACGCATCGCTTCACTTCAGAAGGCCTTTATTAACCCCAGAAGAGCCGTGTGGAGCACTTTTATCAGGGATGAATGCACTTTGAAGGACTTCCAAAAACATACACCCATTCACTCCCATTATAAAGCTTGGAAGAGCCAGGACATTTGTTAACATAACTCTGATTGTATTCGTCTGAAAGAAGAGTCATATACACCTAGGATGGCTTCAGGGTGAGTAAATCATGTGCTAATTTTCATTTTTGGGTGAACTCTCCCTTTAATGCTTGAATATTTCACATGCACATGCGTTTCCGTGCCTCATGCATTTACCCAAATCAGCCATTAATCTGACCTCCACAGCAGCCCAAACAAGCGTGGGCCGCCCACGTACAACGAGCACATCTCCAAGCGCCTGGCCTCGGGTCCCGGGGCCCAGGAGGGGCCGCTTCACCGCGAGCCCAGCACTCCTCACCGCTACCGCGAGGGCCGTACCGAGTTCCGGCGGGACAAATCTCCGGCCCGGCCTCTGGAGCGCGAGAAATCCCCCGGTCGAGCTGTGCTAGACAGCCGAAGAGAGCGCTCGCCCGGGCGCTTCGAGAGCAGTGGCAGCGAGAGAGACCGAGAGCGCTCGCGGCTTCACACTAGCTCTGTACGCACCCAGCTGACGCCCGTCAACAAGGTACGCACGAGACACTGCCACGTTAACTGTGTATCCTTCTAGGGATGCAAACCTCAGGTTTGGCGATGTTCATGCATGCACAAATACATGAACATCCGCCGCTTAGTTAAATTCCTTCTAGTTATGGCCTCAAACAGGGTGCACAGTTAATGCCCAGTCTCTGGGAAAATCAGCATCCTTTGCAGCAGTAATGATGTTTCTGCGTCAGACAGGGAAGTGTTGAAGTGACCTCTTTATCCTGGTGGTGGTGTAGGTTTGGGACCAGTCTTCAGTCTGAGAACGTCCCGGAGGGATGACGTAAGAGCCATCGTCCACTTCCAGCGTGGATTTAACAGGCGCTCCGTAAAACTCTGAACTGTATCATCTCATGCCTGTAACCGTGAACCGAGCCATGTTGTTTCACTCGAGTCTGGGACATTGTGCTGCTGATGTTGTAAAATCTGTCCATGCTGTAACCATTCATGAAGGTCCATTGTGAACTGCAGTTTTTTGGGCGAAGACCTTGAAGGAATGTCTCGGGTTCAGTAGAAAAAAACTCTATAATAGCATTTCGTGGCATAATGGCCATCGCCACAGAGAATCATTTTGTCTCTTTCATTATTTTTTTGGGAGTACACAAATTGTGGTTACAGTAATACATTTACAATGGAAGTAAACAGGAGTTTATGAATTTAAGGCAATACATTACAGGCAAAACCCATTGTTTTCTTCAGGCACTGGCTGAGATTTTGGGCTATTTTGCTTCTATCAGACTTGAGGAAAGTAAACATCCAAAATACACATTTAACAGTTTATTAGACTTTATCTATCAGCATCTGTAGATTTCAAATACAATACATAGGCCTATCTCTAAAAGTGGGGTTTTTTCTCCAGAAATCTGCAGCACTTTCACGTTTTATTCATATTTGTTTACTGCAGGTAAATTTTCATATCATTTTTGCCTGATGACTTGCATTTTATTCCTGAAAATATTACAGTACAAAACTACTGTGTTTCTGATTTATAAAAACAACTTCAACTCTAATATGTCAACAGAATGAAACAAGAATCTGGCTTTTTCCAATGTTCATATTTCTGTTCTGTAAATGTATCCACATTAGTTAATATTTAATTATTGCATATACAAACATGACTTTCAGAAAACATAATAAAACAGTAATAAAACTTCCATTTATTGGCTGGGACATTCTACGTGTTATTTTTTCTTCATGTAAACAGGATCATTCTGGCATCCCACATTTACTGGCTTTACATAATCATAACATAAGTTATTTTATTGGATATATAACTGCACTGACGCAATTTGAGCTCGCATTAAAAATGTACTTTCATTGTATCTTACTGTAACCACCATTTTTGGTTTAGATAAAATTATGATCTGTGGTAATCAGCAAACCACAAATGCTGTAGATGTATATTGACCCCGGGATATTCCTTTAACCACTTGATTATTAGCACATTGTAAATATGGTGATTTCAATTTTTATAGCTAAACGGAACTTGACTGATGAAGCAATGAAGTCTATTTTTTATGCTATTAAACTGTTTGTATAGACAGTTGAAATGGGTTTCCTACAGAAAAGTACAGAAAAGGTTTTATTTCCCTTAATGTTGTATGCTAATGTGGTAAACAGTCAATTTGGCTGCTCTTAATTAGTTTGTCCGGTTTTTTAAGATATATTTGACTGACATTATCGAACCTACTGCACATTGTATATTTTTATGCTAATAGAGTTTGAGCTTGTAAATCTTTTTAAGGAGACACGTCATGTTCTCGCTACAACAAGTGTCCTTGTGATGTTCAAGTGAACTTATCGTATTTTGTTGGAAATAACGAAGCTTTCGTCGACACACAGCAGCAAATCCACACGGGGCTCTTCTGGACATTTCTGCTGCTTTCTCGTTAACGGACGTCGTCCTGTTGAGCTGTGTGATCACGTCCGGTAGGGTTTGTAGAAGACCTAGCTGTCGTTCCTCGTGGGATATGAAGCTCAGTTTGCGGCTTCTCGAGTTCACGGGTAATTGTAACTAACGTTAAACGCCTGAGTGATCCTATCAAACGCATGATAAATCTGACTTGGGGCGTCCCGTTATGTACTACCTTAATATTGATAATCGATGTTTTTCAACCTACAAGGCTGCTTACCTTGAGCTTTCTTTTTGTATAAAGAAATGACACTATATTAAACACTAATAAAGTATGAGCCATACCGTATTCTTAGCGTTGAGTCTTTTTTTATATATATATTTTTTGGTCTGCCAGAACATCACATGTTCACTAAGCGCTTAAAGGGGTGGTATAATGCCCTTTTCAAAGATGTAAAACAAGTCTCTGATGTTCCCAGAGTGTGTATGTGAAGTTTTAGCTCAAAATACTCTACAGATATTTGTATATAGCATGTTAAAGTTGTCACTTTTTGAGGGTGAGCAAAAACACGTTTTGTGTCTGTTCCTTTAAATGCAAATGAGCTGCTGCTCCCGGCACAGGGGGCGGAGCTTCAACAGCTTGTGTTATTTTACCTCACACAGACATGCACTGAACATTTCAAAAACTTTTAGACTTTTATGTTCAACCCGGAGTCAGATGATGTCAACGGAGTCAATGATGGAGAGACTCAAGAAGAAGTGACAACATGAAGAAAGATACAGGATGTTTCTGAATGGTTAGTTGATGAGTTTATGTAGCTGATGTGTAGTTATCTTCTAGTCACTGATTAGCATATTCTGTCTTGATAATCTATAAATCGTGTTCAGGGGGCGGGGTTTATGTAAATTCTAGGGTTGGTGATGTCACTAACCTGGGAGGAATGTCTTGTAGTCCCGACCAGCCGTTTGTAAAAACACGCAATTAAACAAGACAACGCTCTTCATCACCACTGTAATGTAATGCTACAGAATGTCAATCTATTGCCTGCTGGTCCATGCATGGTCACATTTAATTTATTAACTCTTTTGTAGCCTATTATTGGTTTAATTTCTTAACCTTCTTTAGACCTTCTGTAGCCCCGCCCCTTTTCAGCTCTTCGCTCTTTGTGTTCTGTCTTCCAGTTTGTAACTCCACAGCATGAAGGTAAGATCTTACAGATTTATAAATAAACCAAAATCTTCCCGTTCTACTGACATTTGTCATGAAATCCACTTAAAACGTTACAATGCTCATGATAATTAGTTAAAATAAGTAAATCCACTTCACCAGCTAATTATTCTTCGACAGCGATACCATAGAAATATACAGAACACCACAAAAACACACGTTCAAAGACTAAATTCTAAAGATGGCTGAGCACTTGTTTCTCTGGCGCATAAGGTCTATAGTATGAACAACCCCTTTTGTAAAAAGCATATCGAGGCTGGGTCAGATACAAAAGCTCGTTTAATTTTATAATGTATAATTAGCTTTTTTTGTCTCTAATTAAACAACCAAGATTTGGTAAGTGGTCTGTGTAAATAAACATCAAATAAATGTGGTTTTAAATGCATTATGTACTATGCACTTTTAAATGTCTATGTAAACGAGGCTCTAGTTTATTAGTTTTATACATTGTAAGTTAATGTTAAAGCCTCTAAGGAATACTTTAAGCAAGAAGATTTAATATCAACAACTTTAATGGAGCAAGATTTATGATAGTGGGAGTTAGATGAGCAGAAGTGTACAGCCTTACACACTGATGTTATTGACCAAATCAGGATTTCTCAAACTGGGTGATTGCGAGGAAGTTCGTGAAAAGCAAATGTAAAATTAATAATATAATTATTAAAAAAATAAAAATGATACAATATAACATTTTAATAAAATAAAATAAAAAAAGATTCAATATTTTAATTGTTTACCTGCCTATGTGACCAATAACCAACATCAGAGTCTGTGAATGTGTTGTTACATTATTAAAATATTAAATCTCAGGCGGACTTGAAGTAAACATTTTAGGTAAAAGGGGTTTGGCTTGTGAATCTTCGCAGTGTAAACACAGTCGGGTCAGTGAATTGAGTCCAGGAGTCGGTTCAGTTGGAATTCCACTTTGTTTAATTCTTACAGAAATCTGCAACAGTGTATTTCTGATGATTACCAATGTGCAAAATACAAACCCATGGAATTTACTCTTTCTGAAAAAAAAAAATTATAATTCACATTCATGGATTGGCGTTAATGCAAAAGCTGTCGCACCGGTGACACTGAAAGCACTCTTGCACCGACTTCTACCAAGAGGAGCAGAGGTCATCAGCTTTAGGAATTAACGCCCATCATCATCACGGCCCTAAACCCTCAGGAGCTTCCAGGTCATTATAGCATCAGCTGGCGAGCCCAGTGTCAAGGTTATAGTTCACCGCAAACAATTAAAATTGTCATTATTTACTCACTTGCTGTTGTAGTTTTAACTTTTTCATTGAACTCTTTTCCATATAATAGTGATCACATCCATCAAGCTCCCAAAAAAAGACAAAAGCAATACAATAAAACTTGCAGTCGCTATGAACTGTCATTACGTGGAAAAGAGTTGCATGAAGATTCTCCGAATTCTGAGGGTGAGTAAACGCATCATCAGGTGAACTCTGGCTGAAAGATCGGCTGATCGAGGGAAACGTCACAATTAACCTCCAAAAATGTGGATAAACTGGGAAAGGCAACCTAAAGAGATTTTGATTGTGATTTGTGCGTCATTTCTCAAATGTGTGTGTGTGTGTGTGTGGAAGGGGCTTTATCTTCAGTGCAAAGGCAGCTCACACCCATCAACACTGATTATTCTGTGGTGAATCAATTGTCAGGATTGAACATACAATTCAAACAAAAACTTGATAATAAATAAGTGTTGAGAGCGCAAAGAAAAACAAAAAACATCATCATCTGGGGCCCTAATGCAGCATATCACATACATCTCTCTCCACATACAACTGTTCAGCATCACTGGGAGGACAAAAATAAGAAATACATTAAAAGAAAACCCCCAAATGGCTACAACTGGGGAAAACAACACAACTTATATTTGGTGACTAATTTAGTGAGCCACTATTCAAGAATTCTATACAATTTCTCATTTTAAAAGCTATACGTCTCATTCTTATATCATTCTAATATATTATCTCATTTGTCTCGCATGTATGTTACAAAAAAAAAAAAAAAAAAGCATTAGTGAGAAGGTCTCAGAAGCAGACCGTGTCTAAACCAGCCGGCGTCCACACAGCAGATCAGAAAGACAAGAGCGCCCTCTAGTGGCCCGTGCTGACATCACTTCCTGTCCACTATACAGTCAACATTAGAGAGAAAAAAATGAATGGTTTCTATTTGAGAAAGTACTTTGGAGTAACTAACCAAGAATCTGGAAATTTGGTGCATTCAAACCCTAGACTGTTTGAATGCTGTGTGGCACCCAGAATCACTTGTGCAACCTCAAAAAAAAAGAAAAGAAAAAAAAAGCAGATTGTTGAAAGACAAGAGATGAGAACTCAAAAAACAAAGCTAGGATCTTGCGGACTCGTCCCAGAAGCACCTTTCACACCCTGTGATCTTTGTGAGATGACGAGGGAGGAAACCCTACTCTCGCACGCCGTCCGCTGGTTGGTGAAAACCTTCCCTCTTATGCAGCAGGTACAGGACAAGTGTCATCGCAAAATGAAGACAAGCTCTCAATCGTAACCCGCCTCCGCAATTAAGTCTCTTCTGCAAACGCCAACTGAAAGTGCTAAGCCTCCTCTCCTCCCTGGACGACTCTCTGTGCGTTCCACATCGTTCCATATATATACATGATTCCCTTTCGGGTGGGAAAGAAGCGACTTCAGTCTCTTGAGCTTCTACCTCTCGTCCTGTGGGTCCTCGGCAGTTGTCCGTGTGCAGGTCTGGGATCAGTTGGAGCTGGCCGTGATGGGTTTGTCCAGCTCCATCTCCAGAGCCGAGGCGGGAACCTGCAGGTTGCTGAAACACGACCTACACACACGACTGGGCTCGAACAACTGCTGGCTTGGCACCGGGATCTTCTGATCGCAACAGCTGGCACAGAACACATTCCCACAATTCCTGCAGGGGGCGGTAGAGGTCGGGGAAGTAGAGAGAGAGAGAGAGAGAGAGAGAGAGAGAGAGAGAGAGAGAGAGAGAGAGAGAGAGAGAGAGAAGTAGGGAGTCAGAGAAAAAAAAAGTTTCGAAAGAAAAAAAATAGAATAGAATTAGTACCTTTATAAATCACTTTTAAGAATTTAAGATAGTACTACCTAGAATATATAAGACTTATTTTTTTGCATTTGAACGCATTACAACTGGATGCACTACATAAAAATAAAAAAAACTACAGAAAAAGCACTATAATTTAAAATAACAATATGAGGATATTAATGCATTCAAACTGAATGCACTACATTTTTGAAATATAATAAAAATATGAATTATTCTTATTGATATTATTTAGATTCATCACATTTAAAATCTGAGATCACTAAGAAAGCTCCTCAAATAAATACATAGCGATAGCCCTAATAAGAAAAAAAAAAATAGAATAGAATTAGTACCTTTATAAATCACTTCTAGAATTTAAGATAGTACTACCTAGAATATATAAGACTTTTTTTTTTTTGCATTTGAATGCATTAGAACTGTATGGAAGCTTGTTTCCGCCACTGAATAATAAATAAATAATAATAATTGCGACTTTTTATCTCACAATTCGGACTTTTTTTCTCACAATTGCGACTTTATTTCTCAGAATTGCGAGATATGAAGTCAGAATTGTGAGAAATAAGTCGCAATTGGGAGATATAAAGTCGCAATTCTGAGAAATAAGTCGCAATTGTGAGATAAAAAGTCGTAATTCTGAGAAATAAGTCGCAATTGGGAGATATAAAGTCGCAATTCTGAGATATAAAGTCGCAATTGCGAGATATAAAGTCGCAATTCTGAGAAATAAAGTCGCAATTGGGAGATATAAAGTCGCAATTCTGAGATATAAAGTCGCAATTGGGAGATATAAAGTCGCAATTCTGAGATATAAAGTCGCAATTGGGAGATAAAAAGTCGCAATTCTGAGAAATAAGTCGCAATTGGGAGATATAAAGTCGCAATTCTGAGATATAAAGTCGCAATTGCGAGATATAAAGTCGCAATTCTGAGAAATAAAGTCGCAATTGGGAGATATAAAGTCGCAATTCTGAGATATAAAGTCGCAATTGGGAGATATAAAGTCGCAATTCTGAGATATAAAGTCGCAATTGGGAGATAAAAAGTCGCAATTCTGAGAAATAAAGTCGCAATTGGGAGATAAAAAGTCGCAATTCTGAGAAATAAAGTCGCAATTGGGAGATATAAAGTCGCAATTCTGAGAAATAAAGTCGCAATTGAGAGATAAAAAGTCGCAATTCTGAGAAATAAGTCGCAATTGGGAGATATAAAGTCGCAATTCTGAGATATAAAGTCGCAATTGGGAGATAAAAAGTCGCAATTCTGAGAAATAAAGTCGCAATTGGGAGATATAAAGTCGCAATTCTGAGATATAAAGTCGCAATTGGGAGATATAAAGTCGCAATTCTGAGATATAAAGTCGCAATTGGGAGATAAAAAGTCGCAATTCTGAGAAATAAAGTCGCAATTGGGAGATATAAAGTCGCAATTCTGAGAAATAAAGTCGCAATTGGGAGATAAAAAGTCGCAATTCTGAGAAATAAGTCGCAATTGGGAGATATAAAGTCGCAATTCTGAGATATAAAGTCGCAATTGGGAGATAAAAAGTCGCAATTCTGAGAAATAAAGTCTCAATTGGGAGATATAAAGTCGCAATTCTGAGAAATAAAGTCGCAATTGGGAGATAAAAAGTCGCAATTCTGAGAAATAAAGTCGCAATTGGGAGATAAAAAGTCGCAATTCTGAGAAATAAAGTCGCAATTGGGAGATAAAAAGTCGCAATTCTGAGAAATAAAGTCGCAATTGGGAGATAAAAAGTCGCAATTCTGAGAAATAAGTCGCAATTGGGAGATATAAAGTCGCAATTCTGAGAAATAAGTCGCAATTCTGAGATATAAAGTCGCAATTCTGAGAAATAAAGTCGCAACTGGGAGATATAAAGTCAGAATTGTGAGATATAAACTATTCTGAGGTAAAATAAAAAAATACAAAAAAAAAAGTCCGTTTTTTTTTTCCTTAGAATTGGACTTTATATCTCACAATTGTGAGTTTATATCTCACAACTCTGAGAAAAGATGTCAGAATTGCGAGATGTAAACTCGCAATTGTGAGATAAAAAGTCGCAATTATCTTTTAAAATGTTTTATTCTGTGGCGGAAACAAGCTTCCATAGAACTGAATGCACTACATAAAAAAAAAAAAAAAAATTAACTACAGAAAAAGCACTATAATTTAAAATAACAATAATGAGGATATGAATGCATTCAAACTGAATGCACTAAATTTTTTTTAAATATAATAAAAATAAGAATTATTCTTATTGATATTATTTAGATTCATTACATTTAAAATCTGAGATCACTAAGAAAGCTCCTCAAATAAACACATACCGATAGCCCTAATTTAAACACATTTTACTAGTAACATTGTACAAAATATATATATATTAAAAAGTTCTCGATCACGTCCTGAACAGTAAACGACAGTGTTAAAGTGTTAAGGGTGGGAGGGGCTTCTTCAGGTCTGGACGAAATGAAGCCCAGACACATGCAGACTTACTGCAAGAAAACATCTAATTACTGTAATCACAAAGGAGTGAGAAGAGGTGCATCATCAGCGCCACACACTGTGTTATACAGAATCATGCAGCCCTTCATGTATTACCATCATACTCAAACACACATGCACAACTGCATGGGGAGAGAGAACATAAAAGGAGAGGCTTTACATAAAATCAATCACAATTTCCATCCATGAATCTCCATGACTTCCAGTTCACCTGAGCCTTATCACTGAAAACAGGACTTTCTGGCTCTTATGAAGTAAAGTTTGATGTACTAGTCTATAGAAATACTGCAGGTATATTCACAAAGCATCATCATGGTACTGGCACCAGGAACACATGTGACCTCATTTACATGCCAAAGCCTGTGCAGTTGCAGTGTTAACTCAATTTACATGCAAAGAGACTAAACAAATCATTTTTCAAATATGGAAATATATTATAGGTCTAAAAAAACAGTGAGGGTGGAAAATGGTTATAGAAAAACTGAATTATGGCTGGATTTGGTGCAGGAAAACCTTAACTACCATTAGAAAGGGATTTCAAGTGTCCATATTTGCCACTTTTACAGCATTTTATTTAAAAGATTAGATTTATTTACACTACTGGTCTTGAAAGAAGTGTCTTCTGCTCACCAAGGCTGCATTTATTTGATCTAAAGCAAAAAAACAGATAAAGCAAAAACAGTAATTTTGTGAAATATTGTTACAATTTAAAAATAACTGTTTTCTATGTGAATATACTTTAAAATGTAATTTATTCCTGTGATCAAAGCTGCATTTTCAGCATCATTACTCCAGCCTTTAGTCACATGATCCTTCAGAAATCATTCTAATATGATGATTTGCTGCTAAAGAACTACAATCCTGCTGCTCAGGAGTCTTTGATTAATAAAAAGTTTAAAAGAGCATTTACATTTTTTAAAATGATTATTATAAATGTCTTAACTGATTAATTTCATGCATTTCTTAAAAAAAAAAAAAAAAAAAAAAAATTACTGACTACACTTCTGAACATTAGTGTATGAATCGAAGACATGAAAATGAAAAGGCAAAACCCCTCTGTTCTCTCTTAGACTGGCTCTCTGGATCCTGTGTAATTACTACGGTACATTTCCCCCTAAACCATAACAGAGACGGCCCACTTCAACCCTATGAAGAGATGGAGGAGGAGAAGGTTAGGTCACTCTGAAGCGATGCAGGGTTAACGGGACATACGAGCCTGAGAATGACAGAGAGAGAGAGGGCAATTCTCACCAAACCTCTTCCATACGCTCCTTGCCTCTGTGGTACAGGAGGAGAAATGAACTTCAAATCCTAGTAGTGTGAAACCTAGTGAGATTTCTAACTAGAAAGCATTTGTAGGCATCACTGGCCTGACACAATTAAGGCTGTACCTTTGTTTTTAGGCCAAATCTAAGGATACTTTAACATAATCCCAGAATACATTGTAATCTTTCCAAATGGCAGATGGAGTTGAAAGAAATATAAAAGACTGCAAATAATATTTCATGCATTGCTGAAAATAACTAATGCACTCAAATATTGGGTGATAGTCGGAACTCTACTACTATAAATTGAAGTATTTGTATATTTGTTTATTAAAGGTATAGCGGAGGATCTTTCCAAATTTTAGATAAGACCCGCCCTCTCCACTTTTTGAAAAGTTTGATTGATTCACCAGAATGATTGACAATTAGGAGGACCAATAGTTTAGACTACCCACCAGGAAGTAAAACATCCTCCGCTATACCTTTAAGTTTATGATCTTTTGCATTCTATTATGCACTTCACTATTTGGTGTGCATATTGCAGGACGTTGCTGCCAAGGTATAGCATTTCAAATCAGTCACTTGTTATGAGCTTCCATTTCAGTCAGAATGCTGCCTGTGTTTAGGTGTTCAGAAGGAGCTTTCTGCTGCTAAAAACTGAAACTATGCTTGATATTTGCACAATTTCAATAGGAAACCATACTGCCGTTTACTCATCGGGGCAGTTTGTACAAGTCCTCACAGTTGGGCAGCTTGTTTAATCTGCTGTGTTTACAAGTGCTGCTGTAATGAGCTAGGAGTCATGAAACATTTCTGTTTACTGGACGACCAGAGGAATTTTAGAGAGGAAAAAATAAGGTTTTCCAGAGACGTCAAGAAGAAAGCGAGTCAACACTAATGCATCTGACCCTAAAAAAAGGTACATGTACATAGTACAAGAGCCAGAAAGAAATAGTAACAGAAAGAAGGCTGTAGAGATGTGTTCTTTGTGTGACGGGGTTTGTGATGTTGTCGAACCTGCAGTGGTGCTTTCTAGTGGCCAGCCAGAATCCTCTCTCACAGCCGTAGCACTGAGCAGCCAGATGGTCCGGGTACCACCGGGTCACCTGCAACAAATACTGAGCTCTAAATAAAGGGACCAACTGCCTAATAAAGACCTAAAAAAATGCATAAAATGGCATTCACAATGCATTAAACAAAGTAATGTGATGTATTTAAAAAAATTTTTTATGAAAATCAAAATTTCTTTAGACTAACATGCAATGAGGAATCAGTTTTTAATAAGTAAATTGGGACACATTTAATGTCATAATGTCCTTAAAGTCAGTAGAAATATTTTTATCATAAATTCTAAACTCTCAAATAATTATTTATATACACTACTGTTCAAAAGTTTGGACTCAGTAAGCTTTTTTTTCATTCAGCAAGGAAGCATTAAATTGATCAAAAGTGACAGTAAAGACGGTATAATGTTACAAGAGATTTTTAATTCAAATAAATGCTGTTCTTTTGAACTTTTTATTAATCCTGAAAATTATATCGATAATCAATGTTTCTTGAGCAGCAATTCGGCATATTGAATGAAGGATCATGTGACACTGAAGACTGGAGCAATGATGCTGAAAATTCAGCTTTGATCACAGGAATAAATTACATTTTGAAACACTGAAATATATGCAGTTATTTTAAAATAATAATATTTCACAAAATTACTATTTTTACTGTATTTTTGATAACAATTAATGAAGCATTGGTGAGCAGAAGAGACTACTTTCGAAAACATTGAAAAAACTTACCGACCTTATATTCTTTCTCCATACACCGGTGCAACAAATCCAAAGTCTTTCTAGTACAATAACAGTCATATAAACAAAGCAAAGATTAAAGGTAGGGTAGGCAATGTTTTTCATAAACACTTTTTTTGTTATACTGGTTGAAACTCTCTTCACATCCTGATAGCAATCAATAATGGAAGTTGTCTAAATATTAAAACATGTACATATATGTTCTGTGGAAGTCTCAGGACCAAAAAAAATGTTAGTCCAATCTTTGCATTCGGTTCTAATGCAATGATACGATGCCTGTCAACCTATGTATTTGCATACTTCCGAGCACCTCACATGTCATCAGCGCGGCTATGCAACGAGCTTATGTTGAGTTCACGCCATGTCGTAACTGTTATTACGAGATGGCAGCCCGTGACGTTCTACTCGGAGCTGAACACATCTTCGGATTCGGATTTCTATGGCAATACTATCAATGGCGAAATGAATCTGCAGCAGTCAGGTGGTGCAAGTCAGAGCTTTGCAAGTTGTTTATGTGTGTAATGTTATGTGCTTTGAGACATGAGGTAATTTAACGTGTAACACTTTGCAGACTCTGCTCTGGCTGTGCTCATTCATGTTGTTTTGGAGGAGGCGTAGCTTTGGAGAGCGTACTGAAGGGAGGGTGGGATTGTATGCTTTCAATGCTAGCTTGCTATTGCTAGCCTCTCTGAAATTGCCTACCCTACCTTTAAAATAAACACAGTCAACCTAGTTTAATTCTGTACCTCAGTGTCCTGCTTGTCCACCTGCTCCCAGCTGGCCTCAGAAAATAGTTCAGTGCTGCAGCGGGACAGACAGTTGTGCTCCAGGTTGAAGTCGGAGTCTGTGATTGAGGTCTGACAAGAGAGATGGGGAAAAAAAACACGTCTCTTAAGATAAACCTTCAAACATGGCTGAAAAACACAAACCCAAACCAAGTGAGGGGAATTAAACACTAGTGTGCACGGCTCACCACTTCATCTCCTATGTCTCCGTTGAGTCGCAGCATCCCAGCAGCCTGATGGCTCTCCAGACGGCTCCAGAGCTCCTGTACCTGCCTCTTCAGAGCGTCCACCTCCAGCTGATGACCCGCTTCGATCTGCCGCAGCCTTTGCTGCACGGCGTCCGTGTGCAGGGTCAACCCGTCATCGTCGAGATGGTTTCGGGCTGAAGGGGGCTCTGGAGGGCTGAAGCTCGGCCGGCCCAGAAACCCTAAGTGCAGGCAGCGATGGTGGGAGCAAGCGCCCCGTGCGTGGAGGGTCAGCGAGCCACAGCTAGCGAGTGACACCTGTCGGCTAAGCGTGGCCCGTTCCCCGTTTGTGCGTGGCGTGGAGGGCTCAGGGTCGGGGGAGTCTCCGTTACACACAGAGTGGAGGAGGTCAGCGGAGGGCGGAAAGGCACTGAGAGACGGCCGTTTAGGGGTGTTGTTTAAAGTCCTGGGAGCGCCTTGCGGGTTGGCTGCTGTGCGGAGACCCTGTTTGAGGCACGACGATTCAGCGAGGGCTTTGAGAGGAGGCGGAATAATTAAGGGTGCCAGACTCTCCTGCAAAACGCCCAAGTCCTCCGTGAGCGTTTCTGTGGAGCTCTCCAAAAGAGAAAGACGTTGCTCAATGACGTCTCGCCCCGGTGGTTTCTCGACTCCATGGCCGTTACTCAGAGTCCTGAGGCCATTGGGAGGGAAATTTGCCGTGCTACAAGAAGGGTTGTGTTCTTGTATCATGCATTTCTCTAGGGTTACTTCCTCCGAGTCTTGGCTTCCCGAGGTATCCTGGCTGAGAGCAGAGGATGCTTCAGAATTACCATCTTCTGAACAATGGCCATTGACATTTCCATTTCCAAGGCTTTTAGCTTTGCTCTCCTGAGCATCATCAATACCACTGTTACTTTCTTCTGAATGTGCAATATCATCACTCTTGATGATATCATCACTCTTAGCGTGGTCTGTCTTTGCGTCTCTGCGGCTATCTGATGCAGACTCGTCTTTTGTAGCTTCCTGGAGAATGTTCTCCATTTGGCCCATAGCCACACCCACTGTCAGCTCTGCCTCATCAACCCCCTCCATCATTGGCAATCTGACATCCTCAGGCCCCTCCCCATTCTCTGTTCCCCCACTGGGCAATGTTCCCATAATCCCCACCACGGTCTGTCCGTTGACCCTCTCGTCTGGATCTGGAGATGCAGCACCTTCAGTCCCTGTCCCAATGTTGAGCTCCAGAGATCTGCGATGGTCCTGCCATTTCTCATTCAGACTGGGGTCGCTGGAACGTCGATTGGAGGTCAGAGGGTTTCCAACTTCACAAGCGCTAGGCAGGTTTTCAAACGACCGGGTTTTAGGACGCCTGTGGGCACAATACAAAACGAAAACAAGCTCAAGTCAACATGAAACACCATTTACATGTACTAGCAGAAAACTGCTTGATTGTTATATCGCTGAAAAATGTGAACTATTATAGCCCAGCAATATATTCAAAGTTCTATATATAGTACATCCTACTTTACCTGCGTATTCATGTAAAGTAATATGTACTATATAGCAAATCTCGGCTGCATGATTGTTTATATCGTTGCAAAAATGTAAACTATATTAGTGCACGGCTCTCTATATATTAAGTTTGGATATATATATTATATCCGACTTTATCTGTATAGTACCGTACTCTCACATAAGGTGATGTATACTATATAGCAAATCTCAACTGCTTGATTGCTTGTATCATTGCAAAATGTATATTTATATTAATCACCCAGCTAATCTAATCTGCTAAATGTTAATACATCATGATTAGCTGTATAAATAAATTTGACCTGATGTGATTTACATCCCATTTTATTTCTGTAATGCGAAATATTTAAGTGTAAAGCATTTTGCTATCAGTTAACATTAACCAGTTACCTGCCCAGGGGCTGGTCCTCAGGGTTGGCACCAGGTGCGAGGTATGGGGCACAGGAGTCATCTGAAGGGGTTGTGGGTGAAGAGCTGGGTAGGTAAACTGCTGTCCATAATAGGAGATTGCGTACGTGACACACAGGATGAAGCACCTAAAAGAAACAGAAGAGATATCATAAAAATTGATGCTTGATGTTATGATCAAGCTCAGCATTAGTTCTGGCAGGTCACGTCAGTCATGCTCGCATCAGCTGATCCATGTCTACCTATAGGAATACGACGCCTATCACAGCGTCCCTATATATAAGGTCCATTCAGTATTATCAGCAGCTTTATCGCGTTGCTGAGAAGCTAATTACCCTCCTCCATCCCCAGCTCCCCACAGTCAGGGATTCTGATATTCCTCTTCAAATCAGACTGTCATTTATATTGCTTTATGTTGTCACATTAAATTATTGTCGTGCAGCCATCATTAATGTTCTGAAATACATTTTTATTGGTACATGCTAGGCTACATGGATGGGCAGGGAAATCTTGCCCAGAACGGAACCACACCGCCAATCCAAACTGTATGCTAATTGTTAATCATCTTTGACGATAGTGGTCCTGACAGAATTTTAAAATGGGTGAATCTCACATAGAAATATCCAGGTCATATTTCACACAAAAAAAAAAAAAAAAAAAAAAGAATCGAAAGAAAATGAAACATACTTTGCTAAAATAATTGTTTCTTTATTTGAATTTCGTTATGTACTATGACCCGAGTGGAATTCACCTGATGTTTTTAGTTCAATTGATCTAATCCAAGCAGGAATAAAAGAGAAAAGGCACCCAAGACAGCATTTTTTATCAAGTGTAAATCAATATACCACTGAAAGTTTGAGGTGCAAAAACTAAAATTGTTGTTAAAGGCTGTTTACATAGAAATTGGTTGTCATCATCACATTGACCCACGAACAGTGTTGTTGTTGTTTACAAAAAAACAAAAAACATTAACTGAAATAAAATAATCAGCGACTGAAAAAAAAAATTTACTTCAAATTTTTTTATTTAGTGTAATTTGAAGTACTTAAATAAAAGTGAAATACCAATTAATAAAAAGTAAATAGAGATCTTTTTTTTTTTTATCTACAAAAAAAATCTACTAAAAAGTCAGGATACTGTTTTTGCTGGGGCAGTGTGAACTATTCCTAAGAAACAGGAAATGAAAGGAAACGACAGCGCCGGGTCTCTTGAGTAATGTAGAGGAATGCAAGCATGCGTTCTGAAGCCAGTAAACGCCTCCCTTCATGTTTACTCACTACATAAAGGTCAAAATAAACTATTACAAAACAGAGGTATGAATTATTAGGTAAAGGTGTTAGGAAAAGAAAACCTTGCTATGAATAGAATCAGTGGAGTACAGACATGACTAGCAATGGGCTGAAATATGGGCCATGCCAAATAATGGGCAGATTTTTGTTTTCATATTATTGATTATATTTGTACCCACTTTGCTTAACAGAAGACTGAATTTCAGAGCAAACATTTCCTTTATTAAATAAAAAGTTGTATAAAATAAATGTTTAACATTTAAGTGTCACGTGACTGAAGAGAAATTTAGCTTTGCATCACAGAAATAAATTACATTTTAAAATATATTCAAATAGAAAACAGTTATTTGAAATTGTAATAATATTTCACAATATTACTGTTTTTACTGTATTTTTGATCCAATAAATGCAGCCTTGGTGAGCAGAAGAGACTTCTTTCAAAAAACATTTAAAAAAATCTTAGTGACACCAAACTTCTGAAAGTTAGTGTATGTGGGAAGCTGACATGTGCAGTGATGTGACATGCTATACTCCATATGAAACAAGTTTTAATTAAACAAATTATTTCAGAACTCAATGCAAGATTTGAGCAACTACATGGAATATTCGCACTTTAAAAATGTACTTTTTAGCAAGTAAATTGCTTTTTTACACCGCAAGACTATTTAAAAACTTATAGTAAAGTCATCAAAATCTATCATATCTGCTCTTTAGATTTTGGCATCAGCTAAACCTCGTATCAGTCGACCACTACACAAGAGATGAGCAAATGTTCATAAAAGAGTGATGAGTAAAAGAGAGAAGAAGAGGTGACGTACGGTTTCTGAATGAGAGGAGTACAGCATGTTTCCGAAGGAGCGGTTGGCAGCTCTGAGGAGAGACCACACTGAGCAGGTTCTTTCCTGGATGTGTCGGTCTTCCCTCTCCTTCCCGCTGTTACACAGGAACGTCCCGAACAGACACGAGTACGTGTGCTGCACAAGCTTCACCTGAACACACAAAGCCAAAAGAATTCAGAGCTAGTTCAACAAATAGTTAAATCAAAGTACAACAAGAAACATAAAGGTTTGCAGCAACTTTGACCCACCAGAAAGGCTTCGTTGAACTCAAAGGAACATGGGAATTGTCTTTGGAGCTGGTGAACACAGTCTAGCCACTGCAGGAAGACAGGACATCTCTCGTTTAAGTCTTCCGCGTTCTCTCCGTGACCACAGCGGTCTGCGAACTTGTGACCGAAGTCCAACCACTCGGTCTCAACCAGCACCTGAAAACCCTGAAAGTGGACCGGATAGTTTCTGATTATATGATATCAACAGTTTTCCCAAATATGAGCATTCTGGGACCGGATTCACAAAACATTCTTAAGAATAAAATTGTTCTTAAATGCTATTTTCTTCTTATTTTCTAACTTAAAGGTATAGCGGAGGATCTTTCCAAATTTTAGATAAGACCCGCCCTCTCCACTTTTTGAAAAGTTTGATTGATTCACCAGAATGATTGACAATTAGGAGGACCAATAGTTTAGACTACCCACCAGGAAGTAAAACATCCTCCGCTATACCTTTAAGAGAAAAGATACGAATATTTGGTTATACTTTATTTTAAGGTGTCATTGTTACAGTGTAATTATATATTTAAGTACTCAGTAATATTAAGCAACTACATGTACTTACTATAGGGTTAGGGTAGGATTATAGGGTTTGGTTGAGGGTTAGTTGCATGTAATTATGCATAATTTACTGTTATTACTATGGTAAGTACATGTAACATATGTAAAACGGACACTGTAAAATAAAGTGTTACTGAATATTTTGTATTCCCAAAAACATTTTTAAAGAAGTATTTATATTCCTGAAAAGAATGTTCTTAAAAATCTTTGGAAATAACTTCTTAAAGTTAGTATGACCCCCAACCTGTCTTTAATACCCAAAGGTAAGATGTTTAATGAATTTATTGGGTTGTTTCAAATAATAAGCATTACATTTAATCATTTAGCAGATACTTTTACCCAAAGTGACTTACAAACGAGGAGATCAATAAAAGCAATCAAATTACAACATAACTAGCTACATATAATACATATCACCAGTAGCATGAATGTGGACGAGTACTCTGAAGTGACACGGTCAATCATGAAAAGAGTGATATACATGTCATGATGTGTTCACTCAAGCTAGAACTAGCGACGCAGCACACGCATGATGCATTTACTCTAGATAAACTGCGAGAAAGACGTGTGTGCAGATGAATGGGAAAGACCACTACACCTTGAGTCAGGCTATTTTAAAATAACTATTTTAACTTGACATGGCGTATTAAACACACCACACTAAGTGATACTCCTGTCAAGCCAGTCGCAACGAAAATACAGGCTTTGAGGAGTTTTTTATTCAGCGAGTCTTGGGCAATACCAACCTTTCAATCAAATAGCACCAAAGCCCGTCATTTTCTTCTTAAGAAAATATCTGAGAACTCGTGAGTTCATGAGAAATGTTGCAATTTCAAGAAATTCAACATTCTTACAAACTTCTTAGAATTTACAGTAAATGAAGAATTTTCCTCTTTCTTAAGAAGGTTCTCGTGAATCCATCCACTGGTGTTTTTTTTACACCTTCAAAGCACAACATGTATTCAACATCAGAAAATTAGATATGAATGTTTAAAATATAGTTATGCCTCCTCCAGTGCTTAAGATGACTCATGCACCTCTCCTGAGATCCACAACTAGATCCATGGACTTCAGATTTCTATCAAGTTTTCCATTTACTTTTGCCATATAAACAGCTTGCTATTCTCAATTATTTGTGGAAAAAAAATCAAATGTGGCTTGATAAAGTGCAGCAGCACCACTCTAACCCTCAAAGAGTCCGTACAACGTGAATCCTGATAACCTGAAATCACAAAAACCCAGGGATTTACTACAGCAGAAGAACGACTCTCCATTGTTTCATCCGTGACTCCATGTTAATCACAGGCTTCAAGCTCAGGAAACATTACAAATATTTTTACATTTCCTCTAAGCCATTGTCAATGTAAACATGTCCTTGTGAGCATTTCAAACCACAGGATTTAAAATAAGCCCTTGTGGATTTTTCCAGCATGTGATATAGCTTACAAATTCCTTTTGTAATAATTCAGAGAGTTTTAATGTTCTTCTCGGTTTTTGTTCATTACTAGCCTGACATATCGTCATACTCGTGTTTCAGCCAAACCAGGAAAGAAAATGCCTCTGCACTCAATTGGATAGACCTACAACCAATCAGAGAGCAAAGGAGTAAGTGACGCATGTTGAGCGACGCATACAGTAGTTGTCAACAGAACTCAACTGCACGCACGCTGGAAGAAGTAGAAGAAGAAGATGAGTGTAAACGATCTTTGCTTGCCGGTGTTGTAAAAAGAATAAGGATACACGGAGTGCTTACCAACATGATCATCATTTTTGAGAGAAATAGTAAAGGTGAATGCAAATACAAGTTCTCCATTTAGGCTTAGAACTCGACAATACAGCAAACAAATCCCAAGCGCTCTTTGGTGATGTGAATGATTACGTTATTGCTGATCATCTGTCAATCTGACAATTTGATTGGTCCAAACAGCTCTGGTTCGAGCATAGTTGCTCCACAACGGATCAAGTCCAGACCGAACTTCCCGACCTCAAATGTTGTGGGCGAGGCTTAGTTCGGCTGGCATCCAGGCTAGGTCATTACAGCAGAGCTCACCTCAATGGTGCGGTAGTACGGGTCCAGCAGGAGTTTGGCCAGCGCCGCTATCTGAGGGGTGCGATCCCAGCCGTCTGAGCAGTGCACCATTACGGGCCTGTGGTCGCGGTCCACGGCGTTCACTACGAGCAGAGACGCCTTGAGCAGGAGGGACAGATGCTGCAGCCACTTTGTGCTCTCCAGAGCAGACAGCCAGCTAAAAACACAACAAAACTCACCATTACACACTTCTACACATCTAATGATCAGGGTGCTGAAATGTGTTCAAGTAGAAGAAAAAAAAAGATCAGGACCGTTTACCTGTTTAAGGTTATAGTATACAAGGTTTCTTGCACAAAAAAGTTTAATAATATTTAGAATTTAAAAAGTAGTTTTCCTTTCTTTAACTTGTAATTTGACACAAAATGCAATGCAATATGGCTGACAAACATCTGTGTATAACACAGGTGGCATATTTTCATATATTAAGTTGCTGAATACTTAATAAGTGATGACATATACACTACAGGGATCAACGTTAAGGAATTCAGTTCAGATTTTTACTTGCCCTGCCAAAATTTCAGTGGCCCCACCACAAAAAAAAGTAATAAATAAATAAATAAAATAGTTATTGTTTTCATTGTGTTTGAAGTTTGAACAATGCAACCTTAATAAATAGGGTTATGACAACCAATTTTCAGATTCTTGATTTCAATATTGATGCCACAGCAAAACCTACTAGCCTAATAACTATATCAATTTCCAGTATTATTAAAAACAAGTAAACAGTCAGTAATAAAATTAGAACAAATAATCAAATTATGAGCAATAGCACAAATAAACAGTGCTTTCCAGGTTTTCCAGGTTTTCCAGGGCGGTCTAACTATAGTCTTCAGGTACATAAATTGAATTAAGTAATCAAATTTAAAATACTCTCCAAAATGGGCATTTTGACATAATTTTGTGTGAATTTGTCCATTCAAGTGCAAGAAGATGTGAAAGAGAATTCAATTTTTTAAATAGTTTTTTTTTTTGAGAAATTAATACTTTTATTTATCAATGATGCATTAAATTGAACAAAAAAGTAAAGAAATGTATAATGTTACAAAATATTTATATTTCAAATAAATGCTGTTTTATTTCTATTCATCAAAGAAGTATAAACCGGAAATCAGGAAAATAGTGTGTAAATCTTAATGGAAAACTGAGAATAAAAAATAAAAAAAATAAAAAGAAGTGGTTTGACAAGTGTGGGAAGCAATCAATAATCATTATAAAAGTTTTTCAACATGGTCAAACGCAGCCAAAGCAAACTGACATTAGTCAAGGAAACACAGAGTGCGGGTAACCGGAGGAGACATTCGAAATAATCGTTCCCACGAGGAACATTAATCAAAATCACGTTTAAAAGGAAATCACCTTTGCTTGACCATTACTACCTTAAGCAGAGACATTTACAATCAGAATAATCAGAGCAGGGAATTTGATTTTTTTCCCCCTCTCAACAATTCACGTCTGTTGCCTAGAAACGCAGCTCTTGGTCAGAGAATATCATACTGACTAAAAAGAGAAAGAGAGAGAATGACAGAAAAAGAGTCACTTGGAAGACTCCCTGTTGACTTTACAACAAATGGATACGTGGAAAAGGCGCGGATGGAAAGGAAGCAAACACGAGCCAGCGCTGGAAATCACAGGCAGAAATGATGCCAGGGAAATAACAATAGACGGGAAGAGAAGAGCTCATAAAGAAACTAAAGCACTTCTGCATTTGTACCAAACTAATTAGCTTAAATAAAACATCTGATTCAAAGCAAAGAAGCATTTTGTTGACCAGTGTTATTTTAGTTTTAGTTATACACTACTATAGTATTTACTATAGTGGATGCTCACACTGGTGGTGGTTGAGGAGAGATCCCCTGATATGATTGTAAAGCGCTTTGGGTGTACAGTAGTACATATGAAAGCGCTATATAAATGCCTCATTCATTCATTCATTCATTTATTAATATTTTGAATTAGCTTTTAATTTTTTTATATTTTCAGTTTCAAATTTAGTTTAAGTTTTGGCTATTTTGTTATGATATTGTTTTCATTCGTTTTTTTAAGTAAATATTTCAGCTTTAGTAATTTTAGTACTTCAACTTATTTCAGTTAGTTGTCAAGGCAACATTTCTAATTTTCATTTTAAGTGTAATGTGTACGTTTATCATGTTTTTCTGCTCTATTTCAGTATTTCATTAGTTTCGTTTTTTTTGTTTACAATAACAAGACTGATGTTGAATACATTACTAGTTAGTCCTATTTTAGATAATTCTAGGTAGATAACTGTTACAGGTTTATGAGGTCACAATGGACACAAATAATGATAAACTTATATCAAAAAACCTCACAAAAGTTTATATGCAAAAAAAAAATAAATCAATATCACTATTTTGAATATCATTACGTTTTTCCTCCATACAAAGATTAAGAGGGTCATTTTTAGTAGGCCTTAGATTTTGAGATAGATTAATTCATTTGAACAGGTTGACAGTACTGAAGCATTAAAGAAAAAAACATGTCATATCCCTAAAAGGTCGAAATATATAAATAAACAAAGGGACACACTGCAACCGCAGCAGACGTTCCCTGGAAGACTTACTTGGCTGGATCGGGCATTTGGGTGCAGAGGAAGCGCAGAGACTGGAAACTCTTGCGGATGGAATGGATGTTGGCCATACCCATGAACACCACCTCACAGTTAGGGTAGTACTCTACAGGGGAGAGCAACACGCCATTAATGAGAGGGGTGTCTCGCTTTACTGTGATTGGTAAAAGAGCATCTATGAGACAGTACCTGGGCATTCACACCCTCCACCTTTGGCTCTGTTGGCTACGGCAGCAGCGTATGACCTGGCGTCCAGGATCAGAAGCTTTCGAGGTTGGATGGCCAGTGTCTCCACCTCTGAGCTGTTAGTCATGGACGAGTCTATAGAAAGAGAGAAGTAGAAGATAAACATGTATGCATAGACATTATACAGGCATAAGTCACACAATAATCAATGTACGGAAAAGGAAATTTAAGATGTTAGTTCACTGGAAATATTTGATGTTGCCATGATCACCCTTTATCAGATTTGACAACTAAAACCATCTGCTTTATAATTTGAATTAGGCCATGTTCCTTTCTAAGTGTCTATGGCTTAAATAAGAACAGTATTCAGTTCTGACCGAAGTCCACATCTGAGAGGTCAGCTCCGTTAGTGTACTCGCGGGAGAAGGAGCCATTGGACACGCCTTTACAGGTGCTGCTGTCCACGGCACAGGCTCTGGCGATGGACTGCACCAGGTGCTCATCATCTGCATTCCTCCAGCCCCACCAGCTGACCTCAGGCTGACCACAGCGAGCGATCACTGCCCCTGTGCTCTGGTGCCTGGGAACGAGAAGTGAAAGACCTGCACTATTAACCTGAAGGCTCTAGGCAGTGCTGTCATTGTTAACCAAAACTAACAATATTAAAAATAGTGGTTACAGTTTATTTTAAAGTGTCATTGTTATAGTGTAATTATGCATTAAAGTACTGAGTTATATTAATTACCTACATGTACTTACTATAGGGTTAGGGTTAGTTGCATGTAATCATACATAATGCATAGTTATTACTATATTAACTACATGTGTAACAAGGACACTGTAAAATAAAGTGTTACCAAAATTGTCACTAGGTTTTGGAGCAGTTTTCATTCTCCATGCTTATGAACAGATGAAGCTGACTGACCTATAAACCACAGCCGGAAACCTCTTCCAGGAGCGGAAGGCCGCCACATTCTCCAGCTCCTTATCAGTAATCCAGGCTGGGACCAGCAGCATTTGAGGGTAGCTGGAACACAACCTGGTAGTGCCAGGGGGCAAGTAGAGGGCACTGTGATCAGATCAGGGCATCATACTGACTGATGCCTGTCTAAAGTCATCTAATATTGTGCGCGGCCCCTGAACAGACCCACTGAGCGCAGCAGAACGGGGTTGAGTGTCCAGGACTGCGTAGATGTTCTTAAACTCAGAGTGTTATGAGTTTGAGAGAGAAACACTCACTTGTACTTGTTGTTAATCTCAGATACTCTCCAGGCGTTCTGAGTGTCGAAGCCCATCCGCTCCACCTCGTTATGGAAGCGTGACGTCACATGATCACCTGAAAGATAGAGGCAAGTGAGGGGTTGAGATGAATTCTGAAGGATGTTCGAAAGATGGACTAGTTGCAGGACTGAACAAATTTAGTGAGGTTCTTTTTATTTATATCTTTGAAAGATATTCAAGAGTATCTTGTTTGTACTCACTAGGCGTTAAAATAAAATACAGAGATACAACTATTTGTGAGACATCTAAGCACACAGGTTAAAAAGTACCTGGCCTACACAGATCTCCATGCTGCTCCTTCTCTCCCGTGTACAGATCCACGCACCACGCGTGGAAGGCGAAAGAAAACAGCTCCTCTATCCGGGAGGGTGGACGGACCACCACGCTCAACCTTTTCAGCCACTCCTGACACTGCTCAAATGTTGAAAACTGACACCTGTCAAAACACACATTAGATCTACTGCATCAGAGGGACACAGGGAAACGAAATCAAAGAGAGCCAGAGAGACAGACTGGGCTGACCTGGATTACTGTACAAACTGGTTATTGCATTTTCAATAGACACAATAATAGTCAAAGACATTCTGCTTCAAAATAACACTAACAATGATACGTTTTCATAGAAAAGGAGATTAAATAGATCATGATTCTCAATATACAACTAAACAAAATAACATGTCATTTACTAGAGGTTCTCAGCGTTTCTGAACACATCTCTTGAATGAATGATTCAATGACATTTAGTTTTTTAACAGGAACCTGTCACCACCTAATTTTTACTTTTAAGTTTCTTCCAAAATGTGATTAGATTATTTTGATCGCTACCACAGACATTTTATCCCGGTATTTCTGTGATCATATGAATTATTGTTATGTTTGTAAAGCTGTTTAATACCTATACATGACAACCGATCTCTCTGGCTAAGAGGCAGCGCCAACGCAGATCTGAATGTTTGCTGTGATCGTACTTATCAAAGGTTTAATAGACTTAAATCTTTGTCATTTAGGAATAAAAGGATCGTGTGGGTGTTTGACTCAAGATTGGGTCATGACATGGACTGCTGATTATTCTAATATGTTCCTTGAGGTTCACATGTATAATGTTAATAAAGGTTTTGCACAAAAACAAAAACAAATATGTATGCGAAAAAACAATTACTTTCAACATTTTACCCATTTTTAGGGGCGGCTCCTTTAAGGCTTGTCAGTAAACGACCTCTGTTATGATTGGCTAATGTCATTGGATAGGAAACAGTATCAACGCCCACTCGCAATTGCACGCGAGTATGTGTTTTGAAAACATTATCCATATAAAACCGTCATTTACATATAAAGCATTATTAAATCATTTACTTATGGTTCGTGACGCAGCTGCTATCAGATCCAGTACAGATGATGGCTGCTTCATCTCTCAACAAAAGTTTATTTGCGAAATCTCAATTCCACTGTGTCTCACTGACAAAATAAAATGCTCAGAACAAACATATAATCCTTCGACGCGATCCGGGGCGGCTTTAATATACACCGTCCACTTGTTTCCGATGCTGGGATCCTCTTAAAGTCTGTACAGAGACGCAAACAAGCCGTTTAAACTGTACGTGTCAAGTTTCACTATTCCATTTGTCCTGTTGTTGACAGACTCGTGTGAAGGATGTCAGAAACTGAACGCGCACCTGAATACTGTATCCAGTGTAGACAACATCAGTGATTATAATGGGTTCTACGCTCACAACCAGTGTAGCAAGTAGGGCTGTGACTTTACGTTCGAAAATAGATTGCACAATCGATCAGACCACCCAACGCAAGTTTCGAAAATGAAAATAGGCGCGTCCAGCTCACGATACGCCCGCAGCGAACGCGCATCACACAGCAACTGCAGGCTCTGACAAACACGCATAACAGCAAATTATACTTCTGCATAATGTGTCTCTTTTTACAACAAAACTGTGAATTCTGCCGGTATGCAGACAGTCTCATGCGTACAGATACAGATTCGGGCTACGAGTCTACAATCGCCTACGTAGGTGAAATTTGTTTGACGTTTCTAATCGTAAACACAGCCATGTTGAAGCCGGCAGTGATGTTTTTCATTGATGTTATGGCTTATTGTTTTTCAAGAATGTTGCACACCTGTTTGTCATTGTGCACAAAACTTCACGCCAATAAATCATCAGGAATATTTGCTGACTTGTGCGCGTCTCAAGCGCCCTCTTTACGTTCGAGCTAATGCCTGTTAGTTGTCCGTGGATTTGCCCATATTTGCCGTTTAAAATGGAAATGTCTTTAGACATGGAAAATAGATTTTACAATCGATTCAATGAACACTTATGTCTCAAAAATCGAACAGGATTTTTTCACAAAAGTGACAGCCCTAGTAGCAAGTGTCAGCCGTTAAGTGACTGAATGCCAGTGGGCGGGGCCTGTGGTGCGATGATGTATAACTATTCGTCGATGTCTTGCTCTGGAGGCAGGTTTATGCAAATGTATTTGCCAGTGTGACATCACAGGTCACCCAATATCAAAACAAGCTGTTTTTCAAGGTTGATTAAATTTGTTTGTGATTAAAAGATGTTTTAAGTTATAAAACATATAACTTCGAAGATGCTCCTGAATGTAATAGATTGCAGAGCAGGGCCATGAGGTGTTTTCTTGAAGTGCACAGGTTCACTACTAGAGCTGCGCTAGAGGGAGATATGGGTTGGGAGCCTTGTATGGTGACAAAAGGCGGAAGTAATAAGATTATGGAATCGTCTTATTAGATTACCTGAAGATAGACTTACTCTGAAAGTTTTTGATTGGGATAAAGCTCACAACTACCCCTGGTCAATGGAGGTCCTTGGAATACTCTCATCAGTAAAAGCACAGTATATATTTACAAATGATTTACAATGTGATATATCTCAGGTCAGACAGTTTTTGTTTAATTCTTATAAAGAGCAATGGCAATGACAGGTGTTAAATAAGCCCAAATTGAGAAGCTATGTTCACTTTAAAAATGATTACTCCACAGAGCCTTATGTTAAATGTTGGTTAACTAGATTACAGAGGTCTTTGTGTGCCCAGCTCAGAGCAGGGGTGTTGCCCTTGCAGATCGAGGTGGGGCGCTATAAAGGTGTCCCAGAAGAGGACAGATTATGTGTTTTGTGTGATTTAAGGGCCGTTGAGGATGAATGGCATTTTTTGTTTTATTGTCCTGTATATCATGATTTAAGAATGGGTATGTATTTGAAAATGAAATTTATAGTTTGGCTAGATATGTGGAAAAGGCGTGGAAACTTATATCCTGACCTAAATTGACAGTGTTTTGTTTGTTTATATTGTGAAAATGATGGTAATGTACTTTGTATGATGGTCATCTTCCTATGTACTTTGTATAATGGTCATCTTTCTGTATTATGTTTGTTTTATGTCATTAGTGTCTTTTAAGCCTATTTGGGCTGGGCATGTAAGTGCAAGACACTTTAATAAAAAATTCAATTCAATTCAATATAAAACTTGCTGAATGTTTTAATTGTACAAAGATCTCTTCTATGTTAAAAGATCAAGGCAAATCTGATTTCTCGTGTCATGACCCCTTTAATGATGATTCGTGCCGCTCTAATAGATAGACTCACCTGACGACCTTGCAGTCTTTGCAGGTAATGTGCAGTTGAAACATTTCCCGACATTCTACACTTTCTATCAGCTGCAGGGGAACCTGAAAGAGAGAGAGAGAGAGAGAGACAGAATAGACATTCAGACATTATTTCTCCATTACTGGCACTGTGAGTCTCAGCACACCACACGGAGCGACTAAACCGGAAGTCACCATTAACCCACCCAGTGCTAATGATTATATCAACCTGCTGAATCAATCACACTGAAAGTTTAGACGGGCTTAGAGTTTACAAACACGGTTAGTGATTAGCGTCTGCAGCTTATTTCAGACAATCTCATTCTTTGTTCTGCAGCTCAAGTGTTGAACGGCCTTGCATGCCAATCAGCTTCAATCAAGTATGTGTGGACAGCATTGCAACTGTGCGTTTCAAAACGCAGTTCCCCTTTAAGCTCTGGAACTTGCTCGTGATCACACGTTGACCGCATGCAAGTCACATCAGACCACGGCTCTCAAAACTGCAGCTCGCAACATCATGCACACAAACAGACCGTTCTGTGATTACTTACTGACACCTCACACGAACAATTCTGTTCACAGAGAAAGAAAAAGAGAGGGAAGACAGAGTCACGAGGTGGACGTGTACACTGCGAGTTTTGGCTCATCTGTGATACACACATTGCTGGGCTGCGGTTAAATTCCACTGTACTAATCTGGCCACACTCAAACATTCCTAGGGCGCTTGTTAAAGGGTTAGAGAACACTAAAACACATTTGTGAGATATGAACTGATCCATATTATGGATGGCAAACTTGTAGTCATTTAGGAAGTTGACTACTAAGATTAGTATTTTTTTCTCTCCAAAAAGGTCTCTCTAAATGTAACCCCTTTAAATCACCAGCACTACAGACATTAAAAAGTGTGTTGGTATCAAAGTCAGGCATGTGATCAGCTATGGCCAAAAAACGGATTCATGATATATTGGCTGCGTCCGAAAGCTGAAGACAGGACATGTAACGAAGGTATGAAGGCAACAATGTGAATCCAGTGATCGTGATTCGAGACAGAAGGGGCCTACTGACTAAATATATATATATATCGTATTAAAGTTGCGGTTGGTGGTCAGTTTGTGTGCAAATGTACGTTTTTGACCAACTTTTTCCACTTTTGTTGTCATTTCAAGTGATAAATTACTGCATACTAATTAAATATTTGCTTGGTTATCGACAAAGCTCGCTCTATTTTGTTGTAGATCATTAAACCATTATGATGCCTCTGTCTCAGTCTGTCTGAAATCACTTTGGAGAGGTACCTTCGTGTGCAAACCTTCTTGAATAGATATATATATATATATATATATATATATACACACACACACCTACCAGCATTTGGTAGTTTGTTCATAGTAATTTTTTTATTAGATTTTTCTCGTTAAACATCACATAAAACTGTTTTTCCCCCCTCAGATTAACGCAATTCATGTTGGTCGTCATACCTAGCTTGGAAAATATGGAAATATGCATAAATACGGAAAATTTTTATATAAATGGTACCGAAAATCATCCAATTACTATCAGACTTCGCAACCTTTGCTCTAAGCAATGTTCCTGTTATTACACACAATCCATAAGGCATGCCAAGTTCAACTTTTAAAAACACGTCTCAAGACTCCTGCACTCTGCACTCTGAGAAAAAAAAGAAAAAAAAAAGACACTTTAACAGAAACAACAGTAATCACATTCTCTCAATATCCTTCCTCTTTCAAGTCCCAGCACTGCACAACAGCTTAGTTGCCTCACTGGCTGGTCTGCTATAGACACACACTCACAGTGTCAAACACACACATCACTTTCTCTTCTTCTCACGCTCAACACACTCCCTCTTTCACAGGCACACAGAGCGCGTCACACTCATTTACTCTGGTGAATAAGTGACTGATGAATCAGCACTGAGCTGATCACCCACAAGCCACAAACAAACCCAGACGCCTGGTCGCATTTAAGCGAACTGAAGAGCACAACACGTTGGAGGAATATTTCGGTACAAACAATTCAAACTTAACAGTATATCTGTGAATTATCACAGGCAATAATTTTGATAATAATTTTGTCTCTCAGTTTGTAGTGCACTTACAATGAAAGCTTAGCAGGAAAGAGTCTAATTTAGAGATAATTTAAGGGATAATGTGCAGCCAGACCGTCATTAATGCAAAATTAACCCCAACAGAGATCAGGACCCTTATGCAAAACAGTTTGGAGTGGAGTGTATGCAAAAAAAATATTAAGCATAATATATAATATAAGCACTTAAAAAAATTAAAAAATAAAAAGTGGCTGTACATCCGCTTTAAACCATCCAGTACACAGTCCCCATAGGCTGCCATTGTAAGTGCATTACTGTAGATGTAATTTACATGCATTTTTACAATCTCCTGACAGAATGGCCAGATAATATTCTGCATTTAACCCAGAATATTCCTTGTGGGCCATTCCAGCAGTCGTTCAGGAACAGGCAGCTCTGTGTGCTACACTGAATCATGACTGCTGGTCTATGAGGGGTAAAGCAGAGCAGATTATTAGTATGTACCGGTAACCAAAACCTTAATATAGTGCCATGTTGAAAGCATGGGGGTGGACAATCCCAATCAAAAAGCCACCGCAACCATGGCAACAGACCCAGGAAGAAACTGTGAAAGAGAACAGCTAATAAAGATAGACCTGTTCAATACACATACAGGGTTGATGGCCACTAGCCAGTGTTAAGAGTGCCTGATGTAACTGTGGCTCTCTGTCCCTAAATACCCTTCACAACATCTGTAGGCTCTAAATATAGCAGCAAGCCATGGCATGCGCCACATAAAAGTATCTTTCAGTGACCACTGGGCCGGCTAGATTATACACCATACATCCACTACAGCACATCAGACCACGATAGAGTTTCACTCAAGAAACTCTGAGCTGAGGGTGAAAAAATAAAAGTCACACTGTAAAAAAAAAAAGGCACCCATTATATTTCCGCATATTAATGTCGCCCAGATTTAATTGAACAGATTTGGTGTGATTTTCACTGTTCATATTGTCAAATATGCACAAAGCATTGCTGTGTTGCATGAGGAGAAAATAATTATAGTTGGGCCACATTCAAGTTGTGAAGTCAAACTTTTGAAAACCAGCTGAATTAAAAGAGGAACAAATGAGAAAATGCCTGAAACGCAAAGTTTGATTTGGTTCAGATGCAGAATATCTGTTTATTCCACTTCAACTGCTTAGATATGTAAACTGTTCATTGCTCCTTGTTTCATTATCTCTGCCAAGTAGGTTTTAGTATATTCTGTGAAGAACAAAGAGCTCATACATTAGTGTTTGGCAAACTTTGGCAACAACAACTCAGTAAAAGTTTTTTTATAAAAAATAATACTTCCCAGACTCATATCCTTAGCTACAGACTATTAAAACCTCTATTTGCAGTTCAAGGAGATCTGGTAATATAAAGCACATTTGTAAAGTGTTGAAAAATCACACAACTCACATTAACAACCGACTCTTTAAACTTGATGTGCAGGCGGTAGCTGGACATGGCGATGACGGCATCTTCCGCCCTGCCCACGTACTCCGTAAACTCTCCATGCAGCTCTGGGAAGGGCACCTACAACAGATGACAATATCACAAACGTATATCCAACATGATCAAATAAGACCAGTGCAATTATTTAGGTGTTTACAAAATAAACACTTATCAGCAGAAAAATACCATTCATCTACTTCCTGTCAGAGATGCTGATAACAAAGGCTGTTTTGAAACCTAGAGAGCTCTCTCGCTTTTCTACTGTCGACATATCATCAAAACAGAAATTGTACCTCATAATTAAATGATTTGAAATGCTGTTAATAGTCAGTCATGTGTGACACGTACATTATCTTGAATAAAAATATTCACAGTGCTTTCTAAGAGATGCAAGTAATGCAGTCTTCGGTTTTGAACAAAACAACTGCCTACTATTTGGGACAGGCTACACATTGCGAGCACATTTATGATTAAAACCAGGCCACCTTTAAACCGGACTTAAAGGTGAAGAATGTGCAGTAGTTTATGCGATACGTTGCGCCTCCCCAAACTCAATCACAGCTCTTACGGGTACTTGTGAAGGCATGTCTCAACAGGTAAAAGTAGGCTATTTTCAATAAAAGGTCCAACACATTAGGTATACTTTTAGCTGTGTTGCTATGTGTCATAAGTAAGCAATTGAGTAGGCTCATTAACACTCTGTCCAGAGTAACCGCGAGCATCTCGCTTATAATAAACCCACCCAATGTATCTGCATTTTTTAAGCACATGCAAAACATATTTGAGGCCGTTTACACTGGACACATCAAAGTAAACCTTATAAATTGGAACATTTGTCTATCTGGATGAGTGCATGATAATGATGTAGTGAAGCATCCATTTTAGCGCATTGATTTGCGATGCTTTCGCACGTTCATGACCCGTTTAATCTTTGAAGATCTAAATGCAGCAAAATTTGGCTTGCACTCCTGTAACCAAAACAGAATGATTTTTCCCATGTAATGCATCAGCCACGCTCCCACAGTGGATAAACACCCTCTGGCTCCGCCTGCTACAGTAGCCACGCCCCAAACTCTCGCTATAGGTTGAGCTGGAAAGAGATTGACGGACCTGAGCGGACCGCTCTCAATGTTCTGATGGTGCCTGGGGGGGGCTCAATGTTTACACTTTTGGGGGAGATAAATCCATGAATGGCATAATAATAGTAGTCAATGAACAATAAACTGGGTTAGAGAATGTTTTTTTTTATTTCCCCTCTTGGTCAGAATCAAATAATAGTTATATTAACGGTCCCACTACACCCTAATAAACATCATTCATCTTGGCAGTGGTCTTGATCCCCCTGCTTACCTGAAGATCATCTTCCTCCAGGATGGGGGGCTTGCGAGGGAAGATCTGATTGGCCTGGATGCACTCCAGACTCTGCTGCCCCTCCTCCTCCTCCTGTCAAGCAGAATATGGATAAGAAATGCACTGCATTACACAATGTTATGAAATACCATCAAGCATAATGTAGCTAAAAAATTAAAAATAAATACAATTATATATACATCATTTATATTATATATACTTCAGATATATTTGGCAGGGAAATGTGCCACATACTGTACATGTCATTAAAAATCTATGCAATATAATGCAAAGAATTGAAACGGTTCTAAAAAAGGAGACATTTTCTTTATGCAAAATACTTTAAATAATTTATTTTAAAAAATTATAAACCCATATAAATCTACATTTATTCTTTGTTTCTGATGTGAGACGGACAGGTTTTCATTATTCACTCCACTTCACATAATTTATGTTCTGCTGCAACGATACAAGAGTGTGTGAGCGTCTTTATCAAAGGCTAAATATTTGACATCACACGTTATAAATGTACAAACTCCTTTTCCAGCTTTATCACTCTCGGGGGCCAAAAGCCACACTGTTATACGGATAAAACATTGTTCATGACTAAACCTCTGATTAAATGAGTGATTATCAAAGTTAAACTGGGGACAGAGTGATCACAGCATTACCTAAACCAATACCATTTTTGGCTGGGCTTCAGAATAGCAAAACATTTGAATTGGCAAACGGAGAGTTTGCCAGGACTTCCTGCTCTGAGGTCACTTCAGCTATTTCTGATACAACAGGCACGCCTGTAACCGATACAGTAGCCGGCTTTACATAAGACTCTCAAGGAGAAGAGTTATAGTAAATCATGGCTACTACTATCATTCACACAGACGCCAGTGAGAGACACATAAACATGCAATGCCAGTGAAAGGTTTGGACACATCTACTTACTTAGAATAATAGTAGTCATCAAAACGAACTAACACAAATGAAAGTATGGGAATTGTGCAGAAACCAAAAACATTTAAACAAATAAAAACGGCAACCTTAATGAATTTCAGTGCAAAACATATTGTTAGAGTTGTGTGCTGCGTTCAGCACAAGCTTCATGATTCATGACAGCGATGTGCAGGGCAAAAGTCACTCCATTCACTTCTGTATGCAGGAATGAGAGGCTACGGCCCGCGGTAGCCTTGAGAGTTCAGATTGGCAGAGAATGTTTGGACTCAGTTTCCACAAATAGGAGAGACTCTGTGAGAGAGGGCAGCTGTGTCGCCATGTTGTCTAGCTCAAACACGGGAGTCCTCAAGACGGAGTGATCTGGTTGTGCCATAATATGCTGCCCAGTCAAAGACAGGAGTGTACTGGATGAGATATGATCAGAGGAGGTGTGGTTCTGTATAAACCATGTACTCTTTTTCTATCAGTTTATTGTTCTCTAATCTCTCTCCCTATCTATCTATCTATCTGTCTATCTATCTATCCGTCCGTCCGTCTATCGGTCTATCTATCTGTCTGTCTATCCGTCTATCTAGCCATCTATCCATCCATCCGTCCGTCCATCCATCTATCTATCCGTCTGTCTATCCATCTATCTATCTGTCTGTCTATCCGTCTACCTGTCTATCTATCATCTATCCGTCTATCCATCTATCTGTCTATCTATCAGTCTATCCGTCTATCTATCCATCCATCCATCCGTCCGTCCGTCCATCCATCTATCTATCCGTCTGTCTATCCGTCTATCCGTCTATCCATCTATCTATCTATCTGTCTGTCTATCCATCTATCTATCTGTCTGTCTGTCTATCCGTCTATCCATCTGTCTGTCTATCTATCCGTCTATCCATCTATCTATCTGTCTGCCTGCCTATCCGTCTATCCATCCGTCCGTCCGTCCATCCATCTATCTATCCGTCTGTCTGTCTATCCGTCTATCCATCTGTCTGTCTATCTATCTGTCTGTCTATCCGTCTATCTATCTGTCTGTCTATCCGTCTATCTATCTGTCTGTCTATCCGTCTATCTATCTGTCTGTCTATCCGTCTATCTATCTGTCTGTCTATCTGTCCATCTGTCTATCCGTCTATCTATCTATCTATATCTATCTGTGTGTATTTGCTGGATCAGCAGCATAGGCATCTGTGTGTAATGCTGACAATGGCCCTCAGCACGGCTCAGTAAACACACCAGAGGGGCCGTGCCCGGGGAGGCTCATTGTGGGCACAGGGAAAGAACATTACAGGGCACAAACGGACAGAATAGCAAACAAACAATAATGTGCATTACTCATTAAGAACGTGTAAACAAACACATCAATCAGAATTCGCACATAGAACGAAGGCGTTTGTTAAACTGTCTTGACACTTCAGCAAACAAGAAAATGAGGTACACTTTGCTGAACACAGACATACACAGATTCAGACACAAACATCACAGTAAATTATGTCTCTGTTGGTTTCTCTCAAAATGAAAGGTTCATAATAAAGCTTATATTCCAGTTGCAGTGATTTTACCTCGTTGTTAGTTATGACATGCAGCAGAGCGGATAAAATCCCTTAAAAATAAATCACTGTAATTCAGAACTCTTGTGACTTGTGCGTCAGTAAAACGGCTGCAAGAGCAATGTGATATAAAGCATGAATGTTCATTTATTCATTCATTCATTCTACAAACTGTAGGCTGTTTACAGTTGCCAAGCAACTCACAGAATGTGTATTAATGTATAAATCAAATGCTGGTCACAGATGATGCATCTATCATCTATCTTAATGCGTCTAACAGCTGTGAACATATTTCATCCCATCAGAATTTAAAGCCGGAACTGTTTTATAACCAGCGGCACACACTGATGACACTAGCACACATCTATCCATTCATCCCGTCTGTCTGTCTGTCTAAAGAGGGCATTGATCTGCGCTGAGACAGCAGTCAGGACGGGACTTTGACACTGTCTGAGTGGCGTTCATTTCAGCTGATTAAAAGCCTGAGAAATCAATGAGCAGTTTCCGATTCAGCATTTGAACCAGTGCCTGGGAGTCACGCGCAGGGAAAGAGAGAGAGAGAGAGACGTTGGTGGTGTTTGTTTTACCATAGCCCCGGTGAAGGAGTGCGGGTGCAACACCGTCGTGTCTTCAACCACTCGTCAGCTCTTTCTCGCAGACTTCAGTCTGAGTAAAAAAAAAAAAAAAAAGAACAATGTTTACTTTTAATTTGTCTACTATTTTCCTAAATAACAATGTCATGTAATTAGTAGGGCTGCACAATATATCGAAATATCGCAAATGTATATATCGCGATATGCATATCGCAACGGCTTGCAATAACTGGGGTCATGATCAAAAGACAAAGAGAAAATCACTCACTGCTCTCGGCTGAATAACTTTTGCAGCTTTAATAAGAATCAGAACATATTTAATTCATACAGTGAAAACTAAGCAGTGTTTAATTTTTACATTTGATTATAAAGTTTCTGTTGTTAAATAAATCTAATGTAGGATAACCTGAACCCCTAAACCCCGTGGTTTACACTGATGTTAAAATAACACTTCTTATACTACAGTAAAACACTGATGTTCACTTTCAGAAGTTGTAGGGATGTTTTCTAGTCACAAAAAGAATGTGAAACACGTATAGGTTATACAATTTAAATATATTTTAAAGATAATTTAAGTTTATTTTACACACTTTAAGCGTTATCGTATCGCATATCAAATATCACATTATTTAATGAGTTATCGTATATTTTTCTTCAATATCGTGCAGCCCTAGTAATTCGTTTTAATTAGTAATCACTTAGCAATAATGGATTTGGTTGAAATTATGGTTTCTCTGATTGGGAAATACAAATGCAAACATTCAAACTATATTAACCAAGCCTTAATTTAAAAGACACACACTTGGATCTTACCAAACTCTTAAAAACAATAAAGTGAGGTTTGTTTTGGACGATCCCACGCTGGTACCGTCACTCAGTGTTATGACATTGAAACCTGTGGAAAGAGGAGAAAAAAGACCATCCATCACTCTCTATTTCCAAACAAACATTGCATAACATCTCTGACAATACAGCTTTTCACACCTTTTACACCAGGTACTCTGTGTGACATTACACAGCCATTAATCTACAGTCAATATACTCATCAGGAACAGAAGGTTTATTGCAGATTATTTCAGGCTGAATGAATCGCAACTGATTGATTCAAAGGCTTTTCAAAGATATAGTATATCACTTATTTACCAGCAAAAACTGTTCATTTCTTATAGGAGAACACCAGCATATGGATGAGCTCAAAACGACACAGACATAAAACAAACACACAACTTCTTATTTCAATAAACTGTACTTTAGAATCAAAGTTTGCTTGGAAGAAAACAAGCAAAACACTGTGACAAGCACAGACACCCCAGAAGTTCATATACTGTACCTAAAATACACATGAAAAACACCATTATGTCATTTATTTCTCTTTTTCTGGAGGTGCATCAACCGACAACACCAACCGGTTTTTACTATCCTTCCTATGAAAGCTATCTGTGAAGCTCTGCTAAAAGATGCATAAAGAATGAGCTGATACTGTTCCACAGAAGACAACAAAACCTAAATTGTCATAGACTACACAGAGCAGCAGTAAAGCGTGTCATGGACGGGAAGATTTCAGTGACCGGTTTGTCTCCTGAGAGTCATGTGGAGTGAGTTTAGTCGGTTTATGACCAGAGGGCAACAGCATCCATACACGAAAACATTCAAACACAAGTGGAGGCCACACTGAAGCCGTCTGGAAACTACTGATAAAACATATCTCTAACAGGCAAACGCTCGTGTTTACTACAGTTGAGGGGTCTGTCTTCAATCTGATTGGCCCTAATGATCTGAACAAATTACTGACTTGCAATGTGGGATCATTTGAGTACATGCACACGGTCCAACATGAAGAAGTCTGTTAGGCCGTGTGTCCACCAAAGTGTTTTTTCACGTGGCTGGCGTATTTTTTCAATTGTTTTCAATGGAAGCGCCGTGTTTTTAAAACGCCATGAGCGTAGCGTTCGCCATGTTTAGGCCCGTTCACACCGCCAGCGACACGCAGCGACATAATCCCATTCATTCCAATGGAGCGCTGGCGACTTCAGGCGTATCTGACTGTAACCACATACATGGATGTAATAAAATTATGCATAAACTGTCGACAGTCTCAGTGAGTTTAATTCACACATTTAGTTCGAATGTTGTAATTTTATGATGCAAGTTTAGCACTGCTGCAGTTCATTTTACAGTTTCCCCTGCATTATGTTGACTATTGGGGACAAGAACATTTATTATTTGTCAAATTCGAATGACGTTTTAGTCATTTATGACAGTATGAATTAATTTGTTGATTGATCGATTGTTAATCTAGTAGGCTAAATGATTTAATCCTGTGGATATATAAAAACACAGCATACCGTTTCTTTTGAGCCTAATTCCTAGTCAAATTAAAATGATATAGTTGTATATATCACTTGTGATGGTATTTTGTATAGATATGGCCAGACGTGCAGTCTACCAATCACATTAGAGCGACAGCACAACAAACGCCCACAAGCGACTTCACATTACAGAGACTAGCGACATACAGCGACAAAGTCGCTGGCGGTGTGAACGGGGCTTTTTACAGGTCGCCGAGAGTTGAAGAATGTTCAACTTTGGGTAAAATGCAACGCTCATCACTGTCACTTTTTACCCAACCGTCCAATCACAGTGGAGGAGGGGCGGGACTAATACCACACCGACCAACCGCCACATTCTGCTTCCACAACGTCAACAGACGACAACAAGCATAATAACAGAACAAAATCATTTAAAACAAGAGCCAGAGAAACATTGTATCGACATTTTAATATAGAATCAACACAGAAACAAAATATGTGTGAAATGAGACACTAGTAACACTTCCGCGGATATTCCGTATCATAACAAGCGAAGCGTCTCAACTGAAAAAATGCTGCGCTGCTAAAACGCTCTCAAGCGCTCATAGCTAGGCGTTTTCAGCTGGATAATAACGCTTTGGTGGACACACGGCCTTAGTTTTGTGGAGTGCCAAACCATTTTCAAACTGGTCTGTATCCAAAAGCAAAACAAGCTTCAGGCAAGTTTGGGTATTCAGAAACAACGGCTTTCTGGAGAATTCTCCACTTACTTTTAGGTCAACTGACTGCAGGTGGACAGAAGAATCATTCAGTATTTTTCTTTCCTTCTCAGGTGTCACTCTTACTGTCCCAAAGGTCAATCTGTACTGTGTGTTCTCATTCCTGAACCACCGTTGGGACTGATTCAGTTTCATTTTACTAAAACGCCAACCAGCGATTACCTAACGCTACTCTTCCTTATTGTCCCATGTCAAAGGGCACATTCATGGATGGCACATGTTTATATTTTGCTGTCATTATTTTCACTACACATAATCATTCCGATTTCTAAGAATGTGTTATAGTGAACATAAACACATTTATCATTTGACTGGAACTGGGAATAAATAAATGGGGGGCAAAATTTATTTTGCATGCATCCTGTAAGGACATTTTTTTAGTGCCATTATTTTGTGGCACACAGCCTTTTTATCTAACTTTAATAAAGTATGATTTCATTTGCTGTGGTGCTGGAGATTCAGCAACGGTGGGAAATAAACAAAACTTGCAAGACAGGAAAATATACAAAGGCTCCAAACAGTATTTGGACACACTTAAAATGCCTGAATGAATACATAATAATTTTGCACTGTCACACCTATAGGCGACGTTTACTACTAGTGCTTAATTCTGATGTATTGCTCAGATCTGATTTTTTATTATAGCTGTTCACATTATTGTTTTAAATGTGGCCAATATCAGATTATGGACTATAAAAGCAAAAGAACGATAAAAAGACGTCACGCAGCACGCTGTCATACGGAAGTAAACAAGGAAGACATTAAAGCAAACGATTACGCATTTATTTGCCGTGAAGAGTGATTATATATATAGAGTGATTTGCCGCAAATGAATTGCAGGCAATATGAAAAACAAAAATGAGGGTGTGAACAAAAGTGTCTTAACATTTATGATACAAGCCCTCATGTTTTGCTTGTATATAGAGTTGTCATTAGGGCTGCACAATATATCAAAATTATCGAAATATCGCAAATGTATATATCGCGATATGCATATCGCAACGGCTTGCAATAACTGGGGTCATGAACAAAAGACAGAGAAAATCACTCACTGCTCTCGGCTGAATAACTTTTGTAACTTTAAAGGGGTGATGAACTTAGAAATCAAAATTTCCTTGAGCTTTTGACATATAAGAGATCATCATACTATAATAATATCCTGTAAGTTTCAGAACTGAAAACTACCTTGTTAGTCCAATAAAAGCTTTTATAGACATCGGGCTCAGCAAACGACTCGTTTTTCAAAGTGGGGAACTATGACGTCAAAGAGGATAAAACACCGCCTCCACAAAAGAAGATCAACGCCTACTTCAACACGGCCTGTTTAGCCACGCCCACCGATTCGCCCAAACATGCTAAATAACAGAGGACGACATGATAATCGCTAAACCGGATCGAGCTACTTCCAAGCAATAAACATGCTGTTTACTAAATATTGTGCAGTGCCTGTTTGTGGAAGAAGACAGTCTGCATAAGCTTCCTTCGGATTCCAGCATGGTTAAACTTTATTAAATCAGTCAATCACAATTTCCCGACACGGATCTGCCAGCAACATGTAAGTAACCATGTGTATTCTAATGCCTGATCTGCGATCAGTGATTTCTGTGTAATTATTCAAGTTCAGATATTTCTCTTAAAATCGTTCAATACTGTTTATGCATCAGTGACTAAACGATCAACTTCACATAATTTCTCGTAGAATTATGAAAATAATATTTTTTTAAACTGAAAGCGATCAAAGAACGATCCCTTTCCAATCGCCCAAGCTGTCAATCAAACAGCACAGCGCGAGCCGCGAAGAAGCTTATCTGGACACTTACCAAACTCGTGATGAAATAATAACACTGTTACACTACACAACGAAGCTCTTACTGTGTATTCACATCGTGTTTGCATTGTGATTTGGTGTAAGCATTTGTGAGAGTGCAAAAAATTGCTTTGCAATGATAAGATCTTTATTCACGCGATCAACAGACTGTCTGTCATCTGCTCAGTCAGTGCTCATCATGCTGCAACCTTTCATGTGATGGAATAGATTTAAATATAATGCTTTAAACGATACTTTTCACGATTTGTTAATCTCGATAGCTGTAATAGTAAAAACGTAGTAAATGTTTTCGAGAGAGTTCATATAATACTAGCTATTTCATATGCAAGCATGTCAGCCAATCACAGCAGTGGGCGTTTGCACTGCAGTCTCACAGCTGACACGCCCCTTAAAACAGAGCGTTCAAATCTGAGGCTGAAATCAGGCTTGGAAAAATGGCTTTTATTTATAAATTATGACAATTTTTGATGTAAAAATCATACTAACATTATAAGGGCACCCCAGGCAACATTATAAAATAATAAAACAATCCAGTTCATGACCCCTTTAATAAGAATCAGTATATATTTCATTCATACAGTGAAAACTTTCACTGTATGAATTATATATATTTGAACATTTGATTATTCAGTTTCTGTTGTTAAATAAACCTAAAGTAGGCCTTCCTGAACCTGTGGTTTACACTGATGTTATTGTTAAAATAACACTTACTTCTTATGCCACAGTAAAACACTGATGTTCACTTTCAGAAGTTCAGGGATGTTTTCTAGTCACAAAAAGAATGTGAAACACATGTAGGTTATATAATTTTAAAGATATTTTAAAGATAATTTAAGTTTATTTTACACACTTTAAGCATTATCGTATCGCATATCGAATATCACATTATTTAATGAGTTATTGCATTTTTCTTCAATATCGTGCAGCCCTAGTTGTCACTGTAATACTTATGAGTTCTGACACATCACTGTCCTTCCACTGAATACCTTTCACAACTGTCTTGATAACGTCAGGTATGTAAAATCTTCGAAGCGATGCGCATGAGAGCAGAATCGTGATGAATATCTATGAGTGATGTAAAAGTTGCCGGGTGACCAGATTTCTCACGGGACAGGAAAAAGAACAAAGAATCAAATTACAAAACATACATGTTTTCAGGATCAGTAGGTTTTCTTTAACATGAATAAATTTATTTAACATCTTTTGTTGTTTGATTAACATTAATGACACACAGACAGATATTTTAGGCTGTGGTCACTTAAGACAGAACGCTAGGATCTAATAATGACATACGTATAGCCTAGCCGGTTTTCACCAAGCTGTTTACGACCACTCAAGCCATAACCGACTGTATTTACATGAGATATGTACTCCACATGATGGGCATTTTAACACATGTGGTCTGTATTTCACCATTCAGGTGCAAAGGAAACTGCATTTGGGATCGCACGCTGTCTGAGAGAGATTCTGGTGTGTGTCATTCAGAGCGATGCTGCATTGAGTTATTTTTTCTTAAAGGGTTAATTCACCCAAAAATGAAAATTCGGTCAGTAATTATGAACCCTCATGTTGTTCCAACCCCGTAAGACTTTCGTTCATCTTCAGAACACAAATTAAGATATTTTTGATTAAATCTGAGAGCTGGATCACTCCTTCATAGGCTTTTCTCTGTGATCGATATCTGCCAGCCCAGAAAAGTTAGTAAAGTCATTGTTAAAATTGTCCAAGTGACTACAGTGACTAAAGTTTATCAAGCCACGAGAATACTTTGTGTGCGCAAAACAAACAAAAATAACGACTTTATTCAACTATTCATTTTTTTCTGTGTTTGTTTCTGTTCGATCCTATAAAAGCCTATGGAGTAAATATCTTAATTTGTGTTCCGAAGATGAACGAAAGTCTTTTTCCAGACATTCCAAAACATTATTTGTTCATCCTTCAAAGATTACCCCCATTTATAAAACTAAAAGTTTCAAGATGTAGGAACATTTTTCTTTTAATACATTTATTAAATTTTTTTTAAATTAAGGACATTTCTCTGCCATTTCTTATTTTTTGCTGTATCGAAAACGTACCGAGCCGTGACATCACTGTGTCGTATCGAACCGAGCCGTGAATTTTGTGAACCATTAGGCTACACCCCTGCTTATTACAGATGTTGATACCTCAAAGTTTGCCTTGATTGCTCTACGTTTACACTGCACACATTTTATTTAAGTTCAAGAGTTTCTTTAACACATACTTTTTTTTTATCTTAATATAAGATATAAAGAAGATATTTTTGTTTACATTTTATTTTGTTTTTGACTGCTAAAACTAATATAATTTGTTGTTTGTTATTAAGTTATCCTTAATAATGTGGATAACTTAAAGGTATAGTGGAGGATCTTTCCGAATTTTAGATAAGACCCGCCCTCTCCACTTTTTGAAAAAGTTTGATTGATTCACCAGAATGATTGACAATTAGGAGGACCAATAGTATAGGTGATCCACCCGGAAGTAAAAAAATCCTCCGCTATACCTTTAAAAAACAAACATTTCTACTTGTCTTTTTTTTTTTTTTTATGTTATAAAAAATGTCAATAATTATTGATACCGAACGATATGAAAGATCATATTGTGATAAATGTTTTAGCTATATCACACAGCCCTACAATCACCCTGCAAAGACAATTTAGGAAAGAAGAAATACGGGACAAAGCATGATTTTTTTTTTTTCATAATAAGTCGGGACCCTAAAAATAGATCTGAAATACGGGACTGTGCCGGGGAAAAAAAAACGGGACGTCTGGTCCCCTAAAGACGCATGAATTACTATATGACTGTTCAGACTGAGGTCGCATTGCAAAACATCCGTCCTGTATCGGATTGGAATTTAAAAGATCAATTTCCATGTGATTTGTGCTGTTCACACTGTCATGAGAAACACAGATCGGAGTCACATGTGAGCAGAAAAATCAGATTTGTGCCACATTTACCTGCAGTCTGAACGTAGCCTTAGTGGAACAAGTCCAAAGACATTAAGACTTCAAAACTGATGAAGAAAAGGGAAGCTAAGTGAAAGCTTCTGCAGCTTACGGCATTATTCGGATGGCGTAATTGTCCAAAAATGCTTTATTTGTGGGTATGCTCTGCTTAAACAAACAGCAGAAACAGATGTTTATTATTATTATCATCATCTCTCAGCATTGCTGGAGTTCATTCATAAACTCAACCACTCGCCCTCCTGTCACTCTGGTTTACTATTGATCGCTCAAAACAGACACACAGTCAGTGATTCGGGTTTGATCAACCGCTGAGTTTGGAAGTCATGCATTTGTGCTCATTCAGCAGAAGAGTTTAACCTTTAACCAGATGCATTTTATCCCAGAGTCACACCATGAGTCAGTCAGATTGACCACACATGAGAAACCCAACACCAAAACAAGAGCAGGAGAGCCAAAGGATCATCTATACCAGTCCAACACCACGCGGATCTGACAGAAACAAACAAACCTCTACAGCAAAGCCTTTACTGAAGATTCCCTTCAAAACACTGTAGTTACTGCAGTGAAACGGTGTTTACTGGGTATAGAGTGCAAGTGAAGTAAAAGTCCCATTCATTCTGATGGAAAATATGGTCTCCCCATGGCAACTGCTGTTACTACAGTAAAACTGTCCACATAATTTAATAAATGAGTATTATTAATATGTTACGGAGACACATAAAGCATCATTTTCACGACGCCATAGTAATCATAAGTCTCCACCAAAATACCATAATTATTAGAGAACTGTGAGGTCATGATAATTACAGGATCTCCTCTTGATACTGTTGTACTGTAGTAACAACAACTGTAGTATATGTTATTATGCTGATAACATGACAGTTATTGTTACAAAAGTAACAAAAATGACCTGAAAATATTGCTTTATGATGCATAATGATTTGTTTTTTTTTGTAGCAGTCATTACACCATGGCACCCAGTTATCGCCTCAATACTGCAGTAAATGGTTTATATCATTTTCTTTGCAATCGTGGCAGTTTTATAGCAATACCAATTGCATAAAGCTGGTTACCATGGTGAACTGTTGTAAGGCGCTCGCGCTCGATCTGTCAGTCAGTCGCGCGGCGGCTGTTTCACTGACTGGAGCTCGAGCGAAGTAACCGACAGAAACTGAGCTAAAAGGCCGCATTTCTACCCCTGTCAGGGGTCAAATGTATATCAAACCAACTAAATAACACAACCCTCTAAACCACGGTGATTTTTTTCACAGCTCCTGTGAAGCATTTATTAAATGTATCCTCAGTCAAGGCCCGTTTCGGCGTCTGTTGTTGTTGTTGTCGCGAGCAGAGGGCGGACCCCTCAGATAAGGCCTCAAAACACGGCAAAAAACACCCGCATCTCGGGTTAAAACGACACGGCTCACTCACCTGAAGGCAGCCTGCGAGGCAGAGCGGGTATACTCTTTCTTCCGAGTCGCAGGAGAAGAGATTAACGATGAAGAAATCGACAAATTGCACCTCGTAGCCATTTGCAGAGTCGGCCCGTCCCACTGTGGAATCCCGTCGTCATCGCAGCCTCCCCGACGTCATGACGTCACGGCGCAAATTGCGTCATCACGTTCGAGCGCGCTGTGGGGGGAGGGGCGGATATGTAAACAAGCTTTGAAGTGGAAGTAATGCTGCTTATATACATGAATAAATAAATAATTACAGTACATATTTTTCAGGTTTATTTTGAGTCAATTCCTGCATACCTACACAACTTATCACAGTGAGAAAGTGCTGTTTAGCGGCAATATTTACCAGTGGAAATAGGGATAGATTTGCCATTTAGGCTACACCATGTAGGCTACAAATAAATGTATTTTCTTTGCAATAAGTGTAATGGTAGTTGGATACTATTTGCACGTCAGTATTTTAGTAAGCCTACATTATAAAACAGTAGGCCATGCAGTGCAATAATAACATATTGAGTTAAAATTATATTAAATAAATACTGCTTTATTGGGACAATAAAGCCCTTCACCTGCCCCTAACCCTATACACACTTTATTATTAAATAACCGTCAGCCACTTTAATTCCACTTTTCTCATATTTTCAAATTGGTTCAAATTCATGAAATATCAAGAAGGGCATTAATGCAACTGGACTTGTTTGTAATGTGTCTGTAATTTAAAGTTGCCAATGATTTGGCAATGTAAAGCCTTTTACCGTGAACATTACTAGAGTATGAGGTGTAAAAAAACACACAGACAAAAAAGGTTTATACAATGATGTACTGTATTCAATAATGACTTGGTACATATGTGATTAAAAGACACATGACATTTGACATTTATTTGTCCTCTCTTTAACAACCAAAGCTTTAAGTGCTCTGCCATAAGGTCATGGGAAATGTGCGCAAACGTTGGAAAGAGGAAAAAAATGCGCAAAAGAGAAACAACCAAAACACAGAGTTTTGCCTCCCGCTTAAGTGTCGAATTCAATCGCATACTCACCACAGAGCCTCATTTACACACAGTACAATCTCCAAACACACACATTAAATCATAAGCAGAACTGACAATTAAGTTTTCAAGTCTGACAGTTTTTTAATTCTTCAGTGAGGCGGTTTAATATTTTACTATTCATATAAAGAAAAGGCCAGTGTTTCCTAGGGCTCTGGGATAATTCAAATACAAACACACTCAAGCACCACAGATATTAAAAGTAATCTTGTTTTGGCCGAGTTACTTATGACCACTAATTTTATTATACTGGAATGGCACTTTCCACAAACAGGGTACAACACAGGGCCTGACATGCTTAACGAAATGAAGCCTTTTTTTCCTTTTCAGGGAATAGTTGGTGAAAGGAGGTGCGTTACCTTCATAAAATGTTTCATTTAATGTTCCATTTATTTTATGAGGTCCTGTTGTGAAAATATGGGACATATGAATACAAATATATATCTTTTTTTGCATTGGGGTCAAATCATGTGATAACAGTGATGGAAAACGGACAGCTAAACATGATTTTTGGTCTTAAAGGGATATTTCACCGCTGGAAAGATGAATGTGTATTTAAATTGGGTCATTTATGTAGTAGAAATGTGAAATTATTTTAGAAGTTGGAGCCTTCTAGACTGAGCAAAGCCAGAAAATGCATTTTTGGCTCATGTGGATGAAAGACAACAACTCCCAGAATGCACTTGCTTCGCTGCCCTACGAGGACACTCCCAAGCCACGGTTACAGAGGGCAGTATCGGGAGAAATGATACAGCTAGGCTACTAGTCGACTCGAAACTGAAAAGACTGTGTTTTATCGTGAGATCCCCCTATGGGCGGGTTGAACACATGCGGGACGAGCTCCTCCTATTGGCTGTAGTCTCTCGCCTCTGGACACAAAAGCCCCAGATGAAGCTAAATGACGATATTTGTGTCATCAGAGTTTTTTTTCCAGACACACAATACAGAAATCTCTCGTCTCAGGGCGACATGAGGGAGGGAAGCACGGTCACTCGAAAATACTACCGGGTTTCTACAGATACAAAGCTTAATGCTAATCGGTGAAGTATCCCTTTAAGTAAAAGCTTTTTTCAAAAGTAAACTTTCAATGGTCAAAATGATGACATTTTTGCATGAGAAGGTCAAGACCTCTTCGATGAGACAGAGCATTTTAAGTGGTTTCTAGAAAAAAACAACCTAATTTTCATGCTTGGTTAGATTTACAGTATATGTAATGATAATTTGTCGCCTAATCATTCTCAAGCCAAAAAAATAAAAGAAAGAAAGAAAGAAAGAATAAAAGCACTGTACTGCATTTGTGGAAAGTGCCTAATACAGTCTCGTCCATTATAACCAGCAAGAAGTGAAACTATGTGTAAGTGCTGATTTCTTGGGGGGAAAAACCCACTCAAACATTCCCGATCCTTGCAGATAAAACAAGGCATGCAAAATACAAATGTTAAAAAGAAACATACAGAAAATGAAAGCAGTTTAGAATGGTCAAAAAATCTGTTGTCAACAGGAAATTTTCATTACATGAACAATAACATGAGAGAGAGAGAGAGAAAAGTAGTCGTTGAGGTTTCATTTAAATCAGCACTAATTGCTTCAGTCACGAGTTCAGATGAGATGCATTCAGATTTGTTCAGAAGTTGCTTGTTATTAATAATAAGAGTACGCATTAAAGTACATGAGATTCTTTTTTTCCAATTGATCAGATGTACAAATCACATGATCAGTCAACTGAAAAGCGAAGGGCGGTTAGGAACAGTAAACGTTGACCAGTGGTGCGACCTGACAGGTTTTGTAAAGCTTAGAGAAGCAAGTCTACCCTGAGAAGTTTCTAGAACATGGGCAAGCTTGCCAGACCACCCCTGGCTCTATGTGTTTGGTTAATATAACTGTACACTCTATTAAATATCATCAGCACGCTAGTGTCAAGGACCTAAGATATATCCTTTTCAGTAAATGTGTAATATCTATATATATATTTACATATGTTTTAAGATCTGACCCTCAGTACTATTAAGACATGTGCAAGTGTTTTCTAACAACCTCGACAAGACATGAAGGCAAAGAACACAAATTCAGAATAATTGCTGTAATTTCTCACATTTTTCTAAGTGCTGCGTGTATTTTTCTCTGTGTAGTTGTAAATATCGAGTATAAAACATGATACAGTAGGAAAGGAACGTCAATGTTTTATAATATAACAAATTAAAAAAAAAACAGTATTTCAATCAACAGCAGCAAAAACGCACCAATGAAGAACATCTGGATTGATCAAACATGAGGATTCATCTGAAATATTATTGGATTTCACGCTTTTGCGAGGTCTAAAAAGCTGCATGTTTTAGTGTTCGCTAGGTTACAGAAAACAAACAGGCCGTCCTCTGAGGGAGAGAGTGTTTGTTTTTGCTTTGGTCATTGTGTTCAGACCTCAAACGCATTCAGTGTGTCTGCTTTTGATTTAGTGTTACTCAGTATTAGGCCTGAAACAGACTCTAAGCAAGGATGCGAATGCCAGTATTTCTATCAACACAAGCGAAATGTGTCAGAAAGCAATCCACTGATAAACACAAGCACATGTGACCAAACATTTGATGAGCCCCACTGACTATAGACCTTCTGTAGCTCCGCCCCTTTTCAGCGCTGCGCTCGTCGTCTTTTGTCTTCCGGTCTGTATTTTCACAGCGATCTTGCGTATTTATGAATGAATGGCTCGTTTTAAAATCTTCCCGGTCGACTGACATTTGTTAAGACATTTGCTTTAAACATTACAATCCTCATGATAACTTTCGTTAAGTTTACATTAATTATATCCACTTCAAAAGCGAATTACTCCTGGACAGCGATGCCGTAGAAATATACAGAGCGACCGCAAAAATGGAAGTTCAAAGACAATATTCTAAAGATGGCGGCGCCCTCGTTTCTCTGGCGCATAAGGTCTATAGAAGTCAATGGGGTCCAACACTTGTTTGGTTACTCTGATATTCTTCAAAATATCTTCTTTTGTGTTCAACAGATCAAAGAAACTCTTCGTTTTTTTGGGTGAACTATTTCTTTAATGCCCTCTCTTCAAAACAACCTGAACATGTAAAATGATTGACAGGCAGAGAGCATTTGATTGGCTAACAACGACAGGCCGCTTGACCCTGTTTTATCGTCTACAGAGGATTGTTCTGTCACAGAGACAGCTGTGATTTCTCAAGACACCCATTTTTCTGTGATATCTGTCAGGTAGTGATAAAAATACTGTGTGTGCGATTCCAGAATAAAATAAAAACGTCACATACAGCACGTCTGTATTCCTGCAAATGTGCTGAAGAAGCATTCACAGCTTGAGAAGAGTGTGTTTTCCGGCCTTTGAGTAATTATTATGAAGTGAATCTCCTGCGGTAGAAAGAGCACCTGGAAATAAGTATCAAAATCACTGGAATACAGCAAATGAGACCAAGTGCTCATGGGATGCCAAAGAAACTATTAAAGCGCGCACTAAAAAAACAGATTCTCGTCTGATCTCCAGTATGTGAGTTGAAGTGCATTTATTTTAAACTCCCTGCTAAAAATGTCTTAATTATAAAATGACCTGAACGTAAAGCGTTACACTGCCGTTAGATAAGCATACAGTCATTCTCCACAGGAAGTGACATCAGAAGGACACTCCATTCGGAGGGAGGCCCACGACTCTCATGCGGGAGGGAAACACGGACGGATAGATGGATGAAGAATGATGAAACGAGTACCACCCGAGACCACGACTGGATCACTGATCAGTTTAAAACATATGCATGCTAATAACCCCCCGTCCCACCCCAGCAGTCTCTCTCCGTCGGTGGTCGCTCAGGCTCCTTCGAAACCTATCTTACATTAATATCCAGACCTCTGGGCGTAAAGGTGTGTTTGAAGCGTTCGAGGTCGCAGGAAGTGCACTGGCCCGTGTGTTTGTGTGAGACCAGCTCGTCGGGACAGTGAGGTACAGGTGTGATGAATTATTGAGGATGTGCACTGCAAAAACACATTTCCTAACTTAGCGTTTTTCTCTTGTTTTCCAGTACAAATATCAAAATGAGTGAAGATATTATGGTTTTAAATAATCAAAATTAAGTTAAAACAGAATAAAAAAATTGTTTTATCTTGTGATTCTGACTTTTTTCCCTCAGTATTGTTAGATACAAACTTGCAATTGTGAGGAAAAAAAGTCAGGATTGTGAGATAAAAAGTTGCAGTTACCTTCATTATTATTTTATCCATGGCGGAAATAATTAAATTCAAGAATTTGAGAATTTTTCCTCACCCCACTGACAGATTTCCTATTGTTTTAAGCACAAACTCATTTAATTTTGAGCAATTGTTCAGTAAACAACTTCTCACTTCCCTTATTTGTTTCTGAAGTAAATCTATTTTGTTTCGATATTTGTGCTGGAAAACAAGAGTAGGAAAAGCATTATTTTTTTTGCAGTGTGTGAACTGTGCACAAGAGCCCTGGTGTAAAACCTCAAAGTATCCAACCCCCCCCAAAAAAAAAAAAAAAAAATGACACGTTCACGAAATCAAAAATGCATCTTCTACCGTCGCACCGACTTTTTTTAAAAAACATCTCCTTTTTTCTTGTTTTTTGCCGTTTTTCTCTTTTTATAGTATCGCTCAAGTATATCACAGGTTACTATCTAGAGAGGAAATAGAGGGTAAATTATGTTCCATGCTACATCTTGTTCAGAGAAGGCTATTGCAGACGATTTCTACAACACACACAATCACACGTTGTACGCTTGTATAACAAAAGTTCCAAAACATGTCACCAAGAAACTAAATACATATGCAATGTTCACTATTTAGAGTCTTTTAGGACTATCCCTCGGTCAAAGTGAAGCTGTCGCACGTCACTCGACTTCGTGTCCCGTCTTACAGACAAAAGTTGAAAAATTGCTATTCAAAAATTAGCAAATTTGGTCATTGTCTCTCTCTCTTTTTTTTTTTTTTAAATAAGTAGTGCTTTTTTGATGGCTTAAGACAGAGGTCTTTTATTTGAATAATCTCACCCAGTGGCAATCTACAAGACGTCAGTGTGCATTTCATGACACCGCTACGCTTCCTCTCCTCCGCTGTTTAAAACAACACCAGCTAGTGCTGTGACGTAGAATTCAAAGTTACTTTTATCAAAATAGCTAAAAGGTGTTTATAAATATATCTGACGGCCAGGTTTTTTCGTCAGAGCGGCTCGTACGACGATCTCCTTCTAGAACTCCCACTCCAGCGTTTCCTCGCGGTTGGCGGCTCGCTCCAGCCGATGGATGATGTTGTTGAGGTTGGCCATCTTCTCGTTGCGTCTCTGAGTGCTTTTGTTGAGTTTGGGGTTGAGCGAGGGCGACTCCAGGCTGTAGTTGGTCGGGGCTGGAAGGGAGGGCAGTGATGGAGAGATGGGGGCGGACGAGGACGGGACGGGGGACACGGACATCATGAGGCCGGGCGAGGACGCGGCCGAGGGCGAGTTGAGGGACACCTCCAGGCTGCTCCGGGACGGTTCAGACGAAGCTTTGAAGCTGACGGGATCCTCGGGCGACTCCGCTGAGCTGTTCCTCTGAGGACCCTGACTGAGGCCCGCCTCCTCGTCCCCTCGGCCCGGGTCACTCTTCAGCGGGGAGAACTGGACGCCCACAGAGAAGCACTTGGCTTGCCTCACGCGCAGCTCCTCGTCCTCGTCCTCCTGTTTGAAGCTGAAGCGGCGAGGGCCGGCGCTGAGAGGACGACTGTGGAGCGGGTTCCTGTCGTCCCGGTCCGACACGGGGCTGTGGGACGCCAGGGGGGAGTAGTTGTTGTGTTCGGCATCCGTGTCGTTGTCTTGGAGACCCTCCATCAGGACCTCTCGTCGCATACGGGACCTGTGGGGGGATGATGGTAAAACGAGCTCAGGACAAAGAGAACACTTACTTCAGCATTTATTAATCTTAGTTAATATTAATGTCAACATTTACTAATACGTTATTAAAATCAAAGGCTGTATTTGTTAACATTAGTTAATGCACTGAACAAAACATGAACAAACAATGAAGAGTTGTATTTTAATTAACTAACACTAACAAAGATTAATAAATACTGTAACAAAAATGTTTTGTTCATTGTTAGTTCATGTTAGTTAATACATTAACTAATGTTATCTAATGAACCTTATTGTAAAGTTTTACTGATATATTTACTGTGAATACACAGTACACTGCCTTCTGTTTTTATTTTTTGCAGTGAGCTATATTGTCGTCACATGATCTAACCAGTGTTGTTATTGTTAACTAAAACTATTCAAATGGAAATAAAATAAAATAAAAATATTAAAAAAAAAAAAAAACATGTTGATAGACTATTACTAAAATAAAAATAAATAAATAAATGAAAACTGAAAATTCTATTAATAAATAGTAATAGTTTATAAACAATACTACAATAACTAACTACTGCATTGCATGTGTAATTCAGTGCATCCAGTTATCATCTGAAAATTAACATTTGGATAAAAAAAGAAAGAAATAGTTTGCTGCAGATGTGACTTCCAGTTTGAGAACTTTGCATTGTGGGATACTGTATCTTACAGTGTGCTCTGGTTGGGGGTACCAAAGGCAAAAAGGATGGTTCGGAGTAATCTCGAGCCAAACACCCCCCAGAAGCCTTTTCCCCCTTGGTCGAACATTATTAAAGTTAGAGCTTATTTAGAGAGATCAGCCGGATGGCTTAGTGCAGGCGCTAATGGTTCCAAGGATGTATCTCGTAAATTACCCCACTAATAAACTTCTACAGTAGTACAACTAGGTTCTGTACTCATAAAACGAGGCATTGGAAAGTTTGTAAGTGCATCAGGAGTTTATTTAAATAACACTTGCCTGATGGCTAATGCTACCGCTAACCCGGACGTCGAGGTCACTTCCGTGATTTGGGAAACCTATTTGTACTACTGTAGAAGTTTGGTACCATTCCAGGCATTATTACTGGGGTAATTTACGAGATACAACCTTGGATCCATTAGCGCCTGCACTAAACCATCCGGCTGATATCTCTAAATAAGCTCTAACTTTAATAATGTTCAACCAAGGGAAAAAAAAGCTTCTGGGGGGGTGTTTGGCTCGAGGTCACGGTGCAAACGACCCTAGGTTGAAATTACTCCGAACCATCCCTTTAATAATATAGACTAGTACTGGTGCAGTTATCATGTTCTTTTTTCTAACTCCTCAAATGTCCAGCAGGGGGAGCCAACCCCCCATTTACAGCTTCAAAATGTTTGCACACAACTTTGACATCTCTTTTAGCTGACTTCTGACTAGGTAAGTAGCAGAAAGGATCAGATTGGTACCTGTAGTTGTGGAACCAGTTGATGACGGTGTTGGTTTTGAGGTTGAGCTGTGCGGCCAGCATCTCGATGGTGTGCTGAGAGGGGTACGGCTCCTGGAGATACGCTTTCCTCAGAGCCTCCTTCTCCTCCGCCGCCAGCACCACTCGAGGTTTCTTGGCTTGGCTGAACGGGCAGAGCTCCAGCGGGGTCAGGCCTGGACTGATGCAGTCAGAATGAGCGCCGGGGGAATCGCTGTCTGAGCCGGGACTCAACAGACCGTATCGCCTCTTCAGATAAGCTGGAGAAAAGGAGAGAGAGAGAGAGAGACAGAGAGCCAGACAGAGAGAGAGAGAGAGAGAGAGAGAGAGAGAGAGAGAATTTGAATTTATTACAAATACATTTCACAGTATATTTAAATTACAATAGAGACAGAGTGCATTTAGGCCACGCCCACACCGGGGGGGGGGGACAAACCAACCGTCTCCATTGACTTTGCATTGCGAGAGGCTGCCTCCTTGTCATTTCTTGCTTCTAACAAAAGACAGAAAAATGCCTAAAAGCTGCTGTGTGACAAGGTGTACAGCAAACAAGCTAAAAAACCCAGAAATAAGTTTTTATTAGCTCTCGACCCCAAAAAACGAGTGTTTAGGACATAAAAGTGGATACAGGCAGTTGAGACAGAGCATCACGTGTCTCATTAACTTACTCTGAGAACTAACGTACGTCCGCTGGAGGAGACCGTACGGCAACACATGATAGTTTATCTTACAGAAATAATATATAAAACTGACATTTGGATATTTGACTCACCAGTGACCAAATGTTTAACTTACTGCACACATAGTGTATTTTTAGTGCATACTGAGTGTCAGGATCCCACAATTTACCCATTCGTTCCAGCCTGTATCCACTTTTATGTCCTCAAACGCTCGTTTTTTGGGGTCGACAGCTTATGAAAACTTATTTCTGGGTTTCTTAGCTTGTTTGCTGTACACCTTGTCACACAGCAGCTTTTAGGCATTATTCTGTCTTTTCTTAGAAGCAAGAAATGACAAGGAGGCAGCCTCTCGCAATGCAAAGTCAATGGAGATGGTTGGTTTGTTTTCCCCCTTGGTGGGCGTGGTCTTCAGATTATGACGCGTTGCGCTCTGTCTCTATATGCATAAATATTAAGAGCAACCCCAACTCACAAGAAATGTGCAAAAACCAAATCACCTTCAAATACAGAGCACAAAGCCTCACTGTAACAAATACCTTCAAAAGTGATAAGATCATCCACATATAATAAGCAAAATCAATCAATCTTCTTGCGTGCACCATGTTTGAAAACATAGCAACTACATTCTGCCCCAAATTTTGTTCGACTTTCTTTTTCCTACTTATATAAATAGCCAATTTCGCTTTGGCCTAAAACAAAATTCAACAACTGACATACAAATCTTTTTTTCAACACATATTTAACACTAGAACTACCGGAATTCTATAACTACTATAATGGCCATAGAAGTAGTTCTGACCTTTATTTGGATATAATTTCAATAAGCTATATCAAATCTAAGAATAAATGGATCTGTAATGTTAGGATAGGTAATAATAAACATCAGAACACTACATTTTAAGTCTAATGTATGTGAAAATGTATTAGTTAATCGACAACCACAGAACAGCTATTGTAATTACAGATACAAAGTCGAAAGTGATCAATTTTCTATTATTTTCTTTGTAAAATGAAAACAAATGTATTCATCCTTGGATATTAGAGTACAATAACTTACAAAAACATCACCAATATGCATTTCAATACATAGGTAAAACCTTTATGGGCACATATGAAACGCATATGCCCCAAACTGGCCAAACCAGTCATTCTGACCGTCACAGGAAAATAATATGAAAATATAACAAACTGCGAGAGATCGAACTGATTTAGTAACCAATATTTGTTTTAGTGAGCAAAAATATCATGCTGTAAAATTAGAATGAAAACTGTATGCATATGGTCGTATGACGTATGACTGTTATGGCCATTCAAGGTGGAAATACTCAAAACTCTTTTGTGTCTTGTAATTTTAATAAAATAACAATGATAGAATAAAATATAGACACATTTAGGAAAAGTCAGGGTCCTATAGTTAAGTTACATGGGTTTTATTTCAACAAAGTTATTACATTGCAAAATTTTAAAACAGTCAAAATGACTGCCTTGGTAGTTCTAGTGTTAAAACCCCAAAAATAAATAACACCGTAGAGAAAAAGTTTCATTACAACTTTGAAAAATACTTCCTAACGACAGAAATAAAGGCTCTAATCTAGCACAATTTACAAATGCATGAAAAATGGTGCACTCAGGGGAGAGAGAGAGAGAGAGAGCAGATAGTTACTTGAGATGACTTTACTGCATGTTTTACAAGTACTGCATCTTTACTGTAAGTGGGTCATAAACATGCTTAGTAAGTATTTTTGTCTTGATAAAACACTGACAGCCAATCAGAATCCACCCTGCTTCACAGAGCTTGAGCATTTAAAGTGGCAGACATTTGTTTCGGTAAACAAGACTTATATCTTCGGTCATTTTGCTTCTCAAGTAAATGCATCTTGCTTTAAGAATGTCTAGATATTTGTAGTGGAAAACAAGCTTTTTTTTTTTTTTCTTTTTTTTTTACAGTTTGTGAACTGATGCAGAATCACTGGAGAACTGAATAGATGTTTGCTCTTTATTACCTTTCTTCTCCATTTTCTTGACGTCTCTGAGCTTGTCCACGTTGTGCGGGTCGTTGAGCCACAGCTGCATGCGGACGAACGGCTCTCGACCCTTCAGACTGAGCTTATGCCAGGGCTTCGGTCTGGACAGCAGATCAGACACTGAACCCTGGGTCAATCCCAGAATGCTCTCTCCAAACAGACGCTGACCTGCATAAACACATATACTGTTACTGATCTGGCCTACAGTCTTTATAATTCTCCTTAGTTGTATGTTCGACATGAATCAAAGTGTCTGTTTCAATGAATAGATTCAAAACTTTTTTGTTTTTAACTACCTGTCATGGGTGTATCTTAAAGTGCCCCTGTGGTGAAACTCCAGCTTTTAATGTTGTGTATCTATGTGGTGTTTTTAATATGCTTTAAGACAAACCATGTGTAAGTTCATAAGTCGACACCATTGCTGAGTATTTTCTCCTTAAAACTGCTGTGAACCAAAGACAGTCTCAAAAACACGCTTTGAAATCGCTGGTGTTTCTGACGTCACAAACTACCTTGTAACCAATCAGATCAACGTGTGATCGTCAACCAGTGGATCTCTGAGCTGAGTGAGTGAGTGGAGGCGGGGCTCATTTGCATATTCATAGAACCGCGCATACTAAATGAGGCAAGGGTGTAGGAGTTACATTCAAGATATTTTAAGGCATGAAGAATTTTTTTTAAGGAAAAAAACGTTTAAATATGTAATTTTGGTGATCAAAAGTTGAGTTTTAGGATACAATTATTGACTACAGGGGGACTTCAAGAGAACGTGACTATGTTAGAAATCATAACACTACAGTTTTTTAAAATAAATGATTACTTTATCCACAATCTGGTTTGTGACTTGTGATGCAGTCTGGACTTAAAGGGTAAGACTTTACTTGAAGGGGTGTGGATAAGACTGACATGACACCTTCATAATCATGACATGACACATGTCATAAATATGAAGGAAGTTTTATGCATGTTTATGACAACTGTCATTAAGTGTCATTCATTTTTATGCAAATATGACATTGTTTGAGATGTCTTTGTTATGACAACTTGACATAAACCAATACATCATAACCTGTCATAAATGTGTCATAAACATGACATAGCAGATTATTTATTAAACTTAAGAAACTACTTAGCTTTATGGGTTAACATTACATTAAACTGTCATGTGGTCAGTTCTGACATTGGCTGTCATGAGGCCATTATAACTGTGTCATGAATATATTTTGACCATTTGTATTCCAGTATTAATTATAAAATAATTTGACAGAGTATTAACACTTAATGACATTTTAATGACAAATTAAATTCATATCACTGTAGTTGAGGTCAAGAAAAATATTCATGACACTTTTATCAAATTATTTGACAGAGTATTAACACTTAATGACAAATTCAATTTGTACCACTGGAAGAAAAAAAGTAATATAATGTAATGTTAACCCATAAAGCTAAGTAGTTTCTTAAGTTTGATGATTAATCTGCTATGTCATGTTTATGACATATTTATGACAGGTTATGTTGTCTTGGTAATGTCAAGTTGTCATAACAAAGACATCTCAGACAATGTCATATTTGCATTAAAAATGTCATAATTGAGCGAATGACACTTAATGACAGTTGTGATAAACATGCATAAAACCTCCTTCATATTGTATGACACATGTCATGATTATGAAGGTGTCATGTCAGTCTTATACACACCCCTTCAAGTAAAGTCTTACCTGTCACCTGATGATGTCACATTTTGTTGCCTCTGGCTTGCATATTTGGGTCTACTTAATATTGAACAATATTACTGATGTGACACTGCTGTACGAGAGCCGAACTGAGCTGGACGATGACATTTGAACTCATTTAATAATGGATGATCTTTATAACGGAACTGAATCAACACTGAAATGACTTCAGCCGAACAATTCTTTTTAAAGCTGCTTTACAGCCTAATTGATTATGTTTGTTTGCACCATTGAATTATAATTTTCCTGTTATCACGTAAAGCTGCTTTGAAACAATCTGTATTGTATTATAAAGTACTATAAAAATAAAGGCAACTTGACTTTTATTAAGCAAGGATGCATTCAAGTGATCAACAGTGACAGTAAAATAATGTTACAAAAGATTTATATTTCAAATACATGTTCTGTTGAAATTTCTATTCATCAAAGAATCTGGAAAAAATATGTTTTCAACATTGATAATAATCAGAAATGTTTCTTGAGCAGCAAATCATCATATTAGAATGATTCCTGAAGGATCATGTGACACTGAAGACTGGTGTAATGATGCTGAAAATTCAGCTTTTGATCATAAATTACACTTTATAATATATTCATATAGAAAAAAAGTTATTTTAAATTGTAATAATATTTCACTGTATCAAATAAATAAATGCAGCCTTGGTGAGCATAAAAGACTAAAACATAAAAACTTCTGAACAGTGTACCTCACGCTAAAATGCTCATCGTACACAAAGTGCCGTGTGTGTATTGTGCTGTAAATCACCTAAGTTGTTGTCCGTCAGAACTTCCTTCACTCTCTTGGTGATGGCGTACGTGTCCAGCTCCGGAGACATGGCCACCAGCTCCTGGATGCCCAGCGGTGTGTGTGTGTGTGTGTGCTGGGGGACGCTCACACACGGGCCGTGAGGATCCGCACGCTGAGGCTGCTGGTTCTCCTTACTGCTCTCCAGCGCCAGACTCACGGGCTCCAGGCTCATGTTGGGCTGTCCGTCTTCAGGACTCGCAGGAGGGGACGGGGACGAGCGGGTCGTCACAGGGCTCTTATCTGACAACCAATGACAAAGATCATATTAGTGTTTATAGTCAGGAGCATTTTAGGTTTATTAGTTATGAGACTGTAAATCTACTAAAAACTATGCAATAACGATCCCACTTTATATATATATATATATATATATAAAAAAAAAAATAACGACTTCATTCAACTCTTCATTTTCTTCTGTGTTCCTCTGAATGAGTTCACGTAGTGTAACAGCGCAGCGCTTCTGGGTTGTCCGTCAGAACGGAGGCTCACTATTGGCCAGCATCACACACATGACCAGCGTCGGCCAATAGTGAGCCTACGTTCTGACGGACAACCCAGAAGCGCTGCGCTGTTACACTACGTGAACTCATTCAGAGAAACACACAGAAGAAAATGAATAGTTGAATAAAGTCGTGATTTTAGTTAGTTTTTTTGCACACAAAAAGTATTCTCGTCGCTTGATAAACTTAAGGTTGAGCCGCTGTAGTCACTTGGACTATTTTAACGATGTCTTTACTACATTTTCTGGGATGACAGATGTCGATTACCTAAAAGCCTATGAAGGAGTGAGACAGCTCTCAGATTTCATCAAAAATATCTTAATGTGTGTTCTGAAGATGAGCGAAAGTCTTAGGGGTTTGGAACAACATGAGGGAGAGGAATTACTGACAGAACTCTCATTTTTGGGTGAACTAACCCCTATGATTTACTAACATTTAAATTTGATACAATACACTTATTGTGTACATACTGTATATTCCAGCCTACTTATATTAAAAAATACCTGCATGTACAGTAACTACAGCTGTAATTCCACTGTTGACCTTCCCTTAGTCCATAACCCACCCTTAAACCTACACATACTGTCCTAACCGTACCCGTATCCCACCTATAGCAGCACAAGTGTTCTGCAATACAATATGAACACAATAAATATATTGTACCTAACAATTATTATTAATATATATATTTTTCTGATGTGTACAAGGTGTGACTGGAATAGCATGTCTATAGAATGATTGATAACAAAAACATTTTACCCAGAAACCAAATAGCAAACAAGAAATCATACTTTGCTTATAGTTAATGAAGCCTAACTTTAATATGTTTTGCATTTTGACATAATTTTCATGAAACTTAAGCACATTTCCCCCCTAAAACTATCAATTCCAAAGTCACTTTATCGTAATATACAGATATATATATATATATATATATATATATATATATATTTATTTTATTTTGTTTATCTGATTGGTTTAACTTGTTCATTACTATAATAGTAACTTTTATCAAAATACAGAAGAAAAAAACAATGATTTAATTGAACCGGTGCAACAAACACTACTATAATGTAATGGTAGTTTAAAATTTAAAAAGATAGTTCACTCAAAAAATCTGCCATCATTTACTCTCCCTCGTGTCATTCCAAACCCATAAGACTTTCAATCATCTTCAGAACATAAATTAACACATTTTTAATGAAATCTGAGAGATTTCTATCCCTCCATTGACAGTAAAGAGATCGAAAAATAAATCCATATTTAATCCAAGTCTTCAGAAAAGACATGATCGCTTTATTTGATGAACATTCAATGAATGCCTTTACTCACATATAAACATTGATCATGAGAGTAGTTGATGACAGAATTAAAAAAATTTGGGTGAATTGTCCCTTTAAACTTCCTTTTGCATTAAAGACAGGGTTCCCACATCTTGGTTAACTTCAAATTCAAGGACCTTTCAAGGACTTTCCAGGTGCAATACCCTCAAATTCAAGGACTTGATGTGGGGACACGTATGTGGTGTTCAACAACAAACGCTGAGGTTCCATCGTAGTAGTTTTGTGCGCTTGAACATCATGGCAACGTACAAAACACAAAATACCTCATGCGGGAAACACATAACGTAATGCGTAAATGCGGCAAGTGTTGGTGAAATAACACATTAGCGGACCGGAGGGAATAATATGGTATTTTTTATATCTATGCATGACCTGTATCTATGCATGTTTATTTTCAGGTTCACAAACTTTCAAGGATTTCAAGGACCCGTGGGAACCCTGTAGAGAACTCCTATGAAGCCCCCACTGGCGGTGTGTGTGTTGGGTTGTGTGTGTAAGCACGACTGACCCTGGCTGAGGCTGTGATTGGGCAGCTGGTTGAGTCCGTGACCCAGCTGATCCAGAAGCCAGAGCTGCATGCGTATGAACGGCTCGCGTCCCTTCTGAGTGAGTTTACTCCAGGGTTTAGGCCTGGATAACATGTCACTCACACTGCCCTGAGACAAACCCAACACCTGCGAGAGACACAGAGACAGAGGCTGAGACATTCAAAATAAGCCTGAAGTAATGTCACACATTGCTTTTCACTATCAACTATCCTAGTGACCACTAGATGGCAGCAAAACACAACACACAATACAAGAGCTTCAGAGACGGTTCATTACTGGACTCAAAAGTTTGGGGTCAGGAAGATTTGTTTTTAAAGAAATACATTCATTCAGAATAAATGCAACGATCAAAAGTCACAGTAAAGACATTTATAATATTACAAAAGATTTTTATTTCAAATAAATGCTGTTCTTTGGAAATTAATTTATATTTTACGATATATTCAAATAGAGATTTTACAATATCACTGTTTTTACTGTATTTTTGCTTAAATAAATGCAACCTTGGTGAGCAGAAGAGACTCTTTAAAAAACATTAAATCTTACTGACCTTAAACTTTTGAATAGTAGTGTATAAAGGGCACTTAAGTTGTTTTTTGTTTCAGTTTGAAATGATAAAATGATAGATCTAGAGTTTAAAATGAAGATAAAGTACTAAATGAAGACAAAAAAACTATTCGAAATGCAATATTCGTATTATTTTGCATGGATTGAAGTACGAGTATCAGTGCATAGTTCAAATTCTTCTTCAAAAAAATTTAAATAATAATAAATAACCGCAAGGCAAGCACTGTGCTCTCATTTCTTCTTTTAAACAATATGCACAGATAAATCATTCACCAGAAACGTGTATTAAGAAAGTAAATATACTGTAGTTTTGATTTCATATGACAAAAAAATCTGAACTTTAAGAGGAGAATTAGATATGAATGTTTAGATGTGGGTATCAGATTTCTACTGTTTCCACACAATAAGATTGTGGCAGCTTTGTGTGTTAATAACTAGTTTCATGCATGCTTTGATCTTGACTCATTATAATATGGAAACGTTCTCTCCAGCTGTGCAGTTTCAATCCCACCTTCTCTCCGAAGATCCTCTGGCAGATCCCGTTCTTGGCCAGCTTCTCCTTCACCTGCCGGGTGAGCTCGAGGGTGTCCACCTCTCGGTACATGTACATCTCGTACTGCTCGGGGGTCAGCGGCGGGACGGTGGGCTTCAGGGTTCGAGGGATGTATGAGGGGAAGTACGACACCCGTCCCGCTCCACAGGGCGTCTCGCCGCCGCCCGCCGCGTCCGGCTCCACTTTAATCTCCACCGGCCGACTCAACACGGGCTCATCCTCCGGCGCGGACGCCTCCTCGCCGTTTACAGGACAGTCTCCGTTCTCCATCCGAGGCCAGGGACGAGGCATCGACGTGGACGAAGAGGAGGAGAGCGAGGGAGAGACGGAGGTGAAAGGGTGAGAGGTGCCGCTCATTCCCATTACCACAGCGCTGCGCTCCACGGACCAGTGCTGGTCGAAATACGAGCCGGCTTCACCGATCTCAGACTTGACTTTACGGATGATGTTTTGGACGAAGGCGGCGGGTGACAGGACGCTGAGAGGCGTCTGAGGGCTGCCGGCGGGATTGGACACACACACCGGCACCGATACGCCCTCTTCTTGCTTGATGAAGGGCGATGTGGGGGGCGGCTGAGGTTTGGTGGGATCCTGCGGGACGAGGCGTTCACTGGTAGACCCCCGACCGCACACCTCCATCTCCAGCAGGGCCTGTTGCTGCGCCTGCATCTCCCGACGGGCCTGTTCCAAGATGCTCTTGATGGTTTCGTCAGAACCGCTGCTTCCTCCAGAGCTGTTCCGGCCCGATGAACATCCCAGAGACGACTTACAATCACCTGTCCAACACACACACAAATCAGAGTCGCATTACAGGCCAAACTGCTTTTACCTTAAGTTAAAGGTCCCATATTGTACACCTTTCTGAAGTTTTATTTTAGGTTTTGATGTCCTTAAGAATATATATTTGCGGTATAAGTACCAAAAAACATCTCAAAATATTTGTAGCTCCTTTCTCTGACAAGAATAGGCCGATTTTGGCCTGTCTACTTAATATTCATGAGCTTCTCTTCTGATTGGCCTGTTGTTTTCTGAGTGACCCACCATTGGTGGGGGTGGAGACTGAAGGCAGTGACTTCACATTTATACGGAAGTCACAACGGCTCGTGAAAAGGCACAGCTACTTTATGCAGGCTGTGTGCATTTGTCTGTGGATCGACCGTTTTTAAACTTATATTATAGTTTCATCGCCCCTAGACCTCTGTCATCATGAAAAAAGTCATGAAATTTCAGTTTTGACAATATGGGACCTTTAACATGAGTTATTTAAAACTCGAGATGCTGACAATACAGCAAGACACACACAAACAGCCAAACTAGCACTAGAACATGAACATAGACCAATAATTAAGATTTATTAAAATACATCATATTATTAAAAAACCTTTTATTTTATTATAATGTCATATTTAATACAAATGCATTTTAATAAATAATATAATGTATTAAAAGAATTTTAAAATACTTAATTATAATAAAAACATTATTCTAAATATAATAGTATTTATTATTATTTATCTAATATTCAAAACAGCAAGACACACGGAAACAGCCAAACTAGCACTAGAATATACAGTCAAGACAAACATTATTCAGACACCAGATATCATTTTTGATATTTTTTTACTAGTGTGTGCAGGACACTATAGTTCATTTATAAGTGAGGAGAGCAAAATAAAGTAAACTGTGACATATTATACCCAAAAAAAATGTCATACAGTGACTAACAGTAAAATTTATAAAAATTTGGGAACAAATATTATTCATACACTTTGACCTGATCATGTTTTGCTGAAGTGTTTTTTCTTTAATTGCTAATGCTCTTTTTACACACAGACTGAACAAAATGAAGCATTGCTTGGTGACTGGTTGAGCTAAACTGGTATTATCTAATTGTGTAGTTAAATTTAACAGCTGACAGATATTCATCATAATTAATTTGTGAGACAGTCTAACAGAAGGACGGACAAAACCAGAGAAATATCTGAAGTTCTTGTCATATTTTATTACCATTTTCTAAACTATAGTGAATAAACTGTGATAATGTGAGAAATGTTGAAGATGTCTGAATAAATTTTGGTTTGACTGTATGAACATTTACATTTTACATTATTAAATTACATTATATTATAAAAAATTATTTTATTTTATTATAATGTATTATTTAATACAAATATATTTCAATAATAATATAATGTATTAAAATAATTTTTAAATATTTCATTATAATAAAAACAATCTAAATATAATAGTAATTATTATTATTTAAAATAATTTCTTAATTATTAAATAAAGTAGACAGTGCAAAACAATGCACCTTGTGAAAATAATTCTCAACACAAATAATGTAGTTTTGTCTTGCTATTTCAACATTCTTTAATAAAGAAACTAAATGTACTCGAAAAGCAAAATTGTATAAGATATTTAGAGAATATATTTTCAGAGAATACATCTTTAAAATTATTAAGATTATTTTAAGTACATGCATCACTAAATTCTGTTTTTTTTGTACTGAAAAAATATATGAAGACTTCGGATGCAAAAACCTCTCAGTCCGTCTGACATTTCTATTTTAAATGGCCATTTTTATGTTTTTAATTTTACTCTTAATAGGGACATATTTGAAAATAAGGCATTTCAATAACTGACTAATAACCTCTTCATTGTCATTAAAGTGAAATTACAGAACCTAAACATATAATATTAATAATAATATAATAAAAGAAAAAATGTCAGACGGACTTAGAAGTCTTCATACAGAATGCTTATGCATCCATACTTATTTTTTGTTCTATTATAAAGTTTTTAAGCAGGATATATTCTCTAGTGAGACAATTTTGTTTCTCAAGTAAATGCATCTTATTTTAGATTATTAATTTTTTTTCGCAGTGCAGAAGTAATTCTGAACCATGAGTAGATGATTTCAACAAACACACACACACACACACCAGAACAATCATAGGCGCAGATCCACTTCCGCACTGCTGTGTGTTATTGTGTGCGGCTCATAAACCGTGTGTGTGTGTTTGCTGTCTCGTTACACACCTCTTTGTGACTGGATCTCCTTCTTGGCCTGCTCTAGAATATTCTTGATGGCATCATCTGACCCAGTTTCAGGAGTTCGGATGCGAGGAGTGATGCTCCCTGCCGGAGAGAGAGAGAGAGAGAGAGAGAGAGAGAGAGAGGTGAGTGGGCCGGCTGATCAGAGAGCAGATCCAAAGCCTTGCGTTTGATTGCTAGATCAATGGCCGCCTTTGAGAAGCTGGCATCAAGTGAGGGTGCGCTAACACGTGAAAGCTTTACTTTCAAAACTGAGGAAGAAAACAGCGCTGTGAGAGCATCACAACAAACACAGGGAGGGAGTGCGGAAGTTGTGCACAGAGACAGTGATGTACAGGAACCTGGGCTGGTTCTCTCTGGGGTTCTGAAGCGGTTCTGTGGGGTTTAGAGGATGAGACAGATGGGCCTATGGGATCGCTCAAACACTTCAAACAACACATTTATCTTCCATAATGTGGACTAGGAAGGACACAGCAGGTGGATAATATTAGTTGTGATCTCTCTTGAAACTTGTCAAGAACATTTCAGGATCATATTCACCTAAAATCTAAAGAATTTTCTTGTTATACACTCACCTAAAGGATTATTAGGAACACCTGTTCAATTTCTCATTAATGCAATTATCTAATCAACCAATCACATTGCAGTTGCTTCAATGCATTTAGGGGTGTGGTCCTGGCCAAGACAATCTCCTGAACTCCAAACTGAATGTCAGAATGGGAAAGAAAGGTGATTTAAGCAATTTTGAGCGTGGCATGGTTGTTGGTGCCAGACGGGCCGGTCTGAGTATTTCACAATCTGCTCAGTTCTGGGATTTTCACGCACAACCATTTCTAAGGTTTACAAAGAATGGTGTGAAAAGGGAAAAACATCCAGTATGCGGCAGTCCTGTGGGTGAAAATGCCTTGTTGATGCTAGAGGTCAGAGGAGAATGGGCCGACTGATTCAAGCTGATAGAAGAGCAACTTTGACTGAAATAACCACTCGTTACAACCGAGGTATGCAGCAAAGCATTTGTGAAGCCACAACACGCACAACCTTGAGGCGGATGGGCTACAACAGCAGAAGACCCCACCGGGTACCACTCATCTCCACTACAAATAGGAAAAAGAGGCTACAATTTGCACGAGCTCACCAAAATTGGACAGTTGAAGACTGGAAAAATGCTGCCTGGTCTGATGAGTCTCGATTTCTGTTGAGACATTCAGATGGTAGAGTCAGAATTTGGCGTAAACAGAATGAGAACATGGATCCATCATGCCTTGTTACCACTGTGCAGGCTGGTGGTGGTGGTGTAATGGTGTGGGGGATGTTTTCTTGGCACACTTTAGGCCCCTTAGTGCCAATTGGGCATCGTTTAAATGCCACGGCCTACCTGAGCATTGTTTCTGACCATGTCCATCCCTTTATGACCACCATGTACCCATCCTCTGATGGCTACTTCCAGCAGGATAATGCACCATGTCACAAAGCTCGAATCATTTCAAATTGGTTTCTTGAACATGACAATTAAGTTCACTGTACTAAAATGGCCCCCACAGTCACCAGATCTCAACCCAATAGAGCATCTTTGGGATGTGGTGGAACGGGAGCTTCGTGCCCTGGATGTGCATCCCACAAATCTCCATCAACTGCAAGATGCTATCCTATCAATATGGGCCAACATTTCTAAAGAATGCTTTCAGCACCTTGTTGAATCAATGCCACGTAGAATTAAGGCAGTTCTGAAGGCGAAAGGGGGTCAAACACAGTATTAGTATGGTGTTCCTAATAATCCTTTAGGTGAGTGTATATATATATATATATATATATATATATATATATATATATATATATATATATATATATATATATGTAATGCCATTTTAAGGTCCGTGAAGATGATATTGTTATTGAAATCATGGTCTTGCCTTTATGGTGATTTAAAATCATTACATTAATACTATATTAACTAAGCTAAACGCAAACCGGATTGGTTAATAGGAATTTTGTGTTAGGACCAATAAGGATGCTGCTCCAAGATCATCTTCTACATGAAAAATTCACCAAATTTATCAAAAATACTATCATGTTTTTTTTAACCCAAGTAAGTTATATATAATAAGGTTAATGTCAGAATTATTACTAGATATTATATATATGTATTTATGTATAGAAACTGTATATGTACAGGTGAAACTCGAAAAATTAGAATATCGTGCAAAAGTTCATTTCAGTAATTCAACTTGAAAGGTGAAACTAATATATAGACTCATTACATGCAAAGTGAGATATTTCAAGCCTTTATTTGTTATAATTTTGATGATTATGGCTTACAGCTTATGAAAACCCCTAATTCAAAATCTCAGAAATTTTGAAAATGTTCATAAGCTGTAAAGCCATAATCATCAAAACTATAACAAATAAAGGCTTGAAATATCTCACTTTGCATGTAATGAGTCTATATATTAGTTTCACCTTTTAAGTTGAATTACTGAAATGAACTTTTGCACGATATTCAAATTTTTCACCTGTGTATATATATATACTGTATATACACACACACACACACACACACACACACACACACACACACATATATAGGTTGGTGTGTTTGTAATGTAAGAACTGATGTGATGTCAATAGGGCGACTGCATCTTTAAACTGAAAGGCAGGACTGTCCCACCGCCACTGTAATGAGTGTCGCAGCTTCTCTGGGTCGGTCGGGTTCACTCACCTCGCTGGCGAACCTGGATGGTGCGTAAGGCCAGGATGTTCTGCTCATCTGACAGGAACTGCTTCATCTTGATGAAAGGCTCTTTGCCTTTGACGGTGAGTTTTCTCCAGGGTTTGGGTCGAGCCAGGATCTCGCTGACCGAGCCCTGTGAGAGGCCCAGCACGTAGTGACCGAACACACGCTGACCGATGTTGTGTTTCAGTAACTGCTCTTTGACCTGAAAAGCGATTTCTGCAGTGTCCACCTGGTCGTCGTCTCCTCCCCCTGAGCTCCCGCTCTCCGATTGGTCGCTTGGCATGCCGGTCTCCATCGCGACTGGCATAGAGGCGTTCTGATTGGCTGACATGAGGGCCGCTTTGGCAGCGTAGAGGGCGGTGGGGAAGGCCATGATGGAGGAGCCGTCTTTCTTGAAGAGTGGAGACAGGAGCTGCTTCTGCAGGAGCTGGTCTCCGGGGTGTTTCTCACCTGAGAAGGGTGACACTGAGAAGGGGCGTGGCAGCTCGTGGGTGGAGGAGGGCGTGTCAGTGATGGGCGCGCCTGGGCTGGAGGAAGTGCGCCCATCTATGGGCAGTGTTCCCGGAGGAGAGGAGAACGACCCCGCCGGGCGACTCACGCTCTTGCTGGAGTCCTCAGAATGACCCTCATCTTAGACAGAGAGAGAGAACACACATGAGAACACACATGTTTATCTGGAAAAACTGAGAGTTATCTCTCTAAAATCTGACTTGATGAGCCATATAAACACAACTACTAAATAAATAAATAAATACAGTACTAAATATAAATAGTTATTAATTATTTTATTTAATGATCATATTTTATTAGAATAACTATTTAATAGCAATGATAAAAAAATTAACAAAATATATAAAATTAATATAATTATATACATTTTATAATTACACACACATATATATATATACACACATATATATATATATATATATATATATATATACATATATATATATATATATATATATATATATATATATATATATATATATATATATATATATAAAAATTAAATAAGTCATTTATACAGTTTCGAATTATTAAACAAAAATATTTGTAATATTCAATTTTAATTTGATCACTAATTTTAATTTAAAAATGAATGATTAATTTAATATTAAAAAACACATATAAATCATATATACACATTATTAGTAATGATTTAATTGAATAATAAACATTATTAATAAATAAAAATACAAACAATATATATATACTTTAGCTTGATACAATTTAGAGCTTTATTATACAAAATATTTTACCACATAAAATGTCTAGCTGTATTTTATTTTAGTATCCCTCAGATACTATTATATATATATATATATTTAGATTTTTTTCCACTTTTATTGTAATTTTGTAAAAAATAAAAATAATTTTGTTGAGTGTGTTTGTCATTTTTATTAGTTATATTTTTTTTAAATAAGTCTATACAATTGATTATTTCAGTAAATCAAGTTAAACTAAATGAAAATGAGAAACGTTGCTTTGATAACCAGCTGAAATAAAATAAGGTTTATAAAAATAATTTCAGTCATATTTTTTAAATATTTTATTTTATTTCAGTTAAAGTTTATTTGACTTCAAGTAACAAAAATGTATAGTTTTTTATGGTTTTAGTTTTAGTGAACTATAATAACCCTTCTACAAGGTACTTCAAAGACAGAAGGGAAAAGTTTAGTGACGCATCCGTGAACAGAAACACACACACACACACACATCCTCACCGCTGTTGTGTAAAACTCGGACTTTATCCACAAGAAATTTGTGAGAGGGTAGAAAGGCTTCTTTGTCCAGCAGCAGCGCCTCAGCGGTTTTGGCCGATTCCTACACACACACACACACACAGGCAGACAGGCAGTTAACCTCTCGAGATCAATGCAGATCTACATTATGGATGACGCTAGTGAGGCGTTTACACACAGATCACTGTGGCGTTTCCTCATTGACAACTGTTTTTCACGGGGAACTTTATTTGTCTTTTAGTTGAGAGGGTCCGTAACCTTACGTCAATAAAATGCAAAGCTGTTAAAAATCCTAAAGCTCTCTGCAGGAATAACACTAGTTTCACTCACCTGGGATGAACTTCCATTGGCCGATGCCAGTTTCATGGCTTTGAGGATGCTGCAGGACACACAACGATACGTTAACATCATCATCCTGATACATCATCGCTATAGTATATCCGTGTTCCTGGAAACCTCACCTGAGCTCTGTTTTGATCTCTTCATAATCCATCTGGGACTGTAGTTTGGCCTCCAGGGTCTACAGACACAAATCAAGATGTTAATTATGGATCATTGTTAAATCAATACAGTCGTGAGAGAAGCTGAAAGACAACAGATGGAGGTACAACCAATGTGTTACTATTAAGTATAATTTCCACACACACACACACGTAGTCTGATCTGTCTGGTTTCGTGCAAAATTTATAAGAAACACACATTGATTTAAAAATGCATGAAAAATTGCTACACTTTGCGTCATCTTTTATGTTCACAGACACTGCATTTATTTGATATATTATTACAATTTCAAAAAGAACAGTTTTCTATGTGAATACATTTTAAAATGTAATTTATTCCTGTGATCAAAAGCTGAATTTTCAGCATCATTACTCCAGTCTTCAGTGTCACATGATCCTTCAGAAATCATTCTACATTTCTGATTATTATCGATGTTGAAAACAGTTGCTGCTTCATATTTTTGTGGAAACTGATACATTTTATTTTTGAAATGTTTGAAAATATAAATATTTTGTAACATTATAAATGTCTTTTTTGTGTCACTTTTGATGCTTAGTGAATATTCATTTCTTTTAAAAAAACTTTTGAATGTCAGTTTACAGAAAGAGCACAAAGTGTGTTAATTTACACAATTTTTGCACTATTTTACACACGTGATGGAATCTCTGGACTTTTGGATGTAATGTAAGTCGCCTTAGATAAAAGTACTGTAAATGTAAACATGGTAAAATGGAGCTGAGAATTCTATGCATATATATGTAAATGCATATGACTGAAATCAAACTGAAATCATAATCAAATTAGCCAAAAATATGTAATAAACAACATGCAAGAGGTGGAAAATGTTAATGAAGGAAATGCGGCTCTTTAAACCTAAACACATCTGCAACAGTGGTTATCGAGTTACATAGAAACAATTAAGCTGGTGGTAAAAGTATACTTTTAAACTATAATAGACTGACCTCATATTATAGCTACATGAATGAATGATTTGCTCTCACCTCTATAGCTTCTGACTTATAGGCCAGCTGCCGCTCCAGCTCTGCAATCTGATTGGCCGACGAGTCCTGGACTTCCTGTAAGGTGAACTGGAGTCTCTGGACGTTCTCGAGCAGTCTGAGGATCTCTCTGTCCTTGGAGAACAGCACCACCTCCAGCCGTGACAGCGCGCCCTCGTCTCGCTCCTCGCGCTCCCTCTCCTGAGACCACCAATGAAAAGGAGGAGATCAGGGGGAACATGAAACTCTCTTTTCAACTTCAAAATACCATCCTGCTCTCTGGCTTCCTATAATCACGTCGCCTCAAAGAGCCACTAATGAGGTTCCAGTGGTGTGGGAGCAAGTGATCATTTCCTCCCACTTCAGATTGGACATGTTAAGGTGGCAATTTGTGGCGAGGCGAGTCGTCCGGCTTTCATCTCAAAGCGAGACTCGGGTCTTTACCTCCTTGGGTCGGTCTTCTGACGGGCCGGTCCCTTTAGAAGTGCTCTGAGTGCCGGCGAGCTGCTCCCTCAGCCTCTCCACCTCCCTCTGGGCCAAATCTGCTCTCTGACATCAAACACACAAGTTTGGACAACTTTAGAGGAGCTGAACATCCAGCTTGTGCGTGTACCGTAACCCCGAGAAGTTTTCAGACACTTGCATCGCACTCAAATAATAGTCAGAAAAATCTAAACCGAACAGTTTAATTGAAACTGTGATACTCACATTTCTAAGGCTTTTAAATTATCGTCATAATGAGGATAAAACTGTTGCACACAATCAACTACATGCCTTCTGTGGTCTTTTAGCAAGTAAAAGGCGTTTTAGTGTAACTGTACAAACGTCCTCCTTCATCTTGTGGTTCATGTGTCTTCTTTATGATGTGAAATCTGCAGGGATTTGTATGAAGTAAACATAAGAATAACTTTTATATTGTTAGTAATATTGCTAGATGAACACTTACTGGACTGAAGCAACTGAGGTTTACTTGATTATCCATACAGAAAAATTTATGTTCAAACATGAGTATCCATTTGGCCCAACATGTGCTGTAGAAAATGCTACACGGTTTAATAGAAATTCAATAAAAATTGTTAAATGAAAAAAAACAAAACATGAGTATCAAATATGATCATCAGGCTTTTGAGGAAGGTTTATTTGTTCATCTATCAATCATAATTTTAATGCATTGCATTATATGTTTTAAAACTACTGAGCTTTGATCATAAAACATTTGATCTCAGTAAATATCATCTTACTAAGACATATTATTGGGAGTTGACAGCTGATATTAATATGCATTATATGCAAGTAGTCTGCTGTACTGTTACAAAGATCTCACTGATTTACATTACAAGCATCAGAATTTCATGTGTTTTGGCCATAAAAATATCAGCATCTGCACCAAAGTGCATATTTTTGCCTCTGATTAAAATTGCAATGTTTTCTCCTCCGTGAGTCTGAGCTCCATATTCTCACTATATCATAATATATGGGCCATAAAAGCCTGATGTCTCAAATATAATTCTCATTTTTTTTATATTTTGTCTAATAAACTGTTGGATCATTTTTGTCAGGCTCAATGTGGTTTAATAATTGTGATAATATACTACCCTACTTTTCCATCCTACATTATGGCAGCACAAAAATGCTAAAAGCCACAGATAAAGCGTCAATTGCACATCTAATGTACATCTTTTTTTCTGTTGCATCAATGCTAAAAAATGCTTTCTGTCTTTTTCAATAAGATGAAAACAGAGAGAGAGAGAAATATGAATTTCCCAAACACTTTAAGACCAAAATCACTTGAACGAGAATCATAATTATGACTTCCCAACTCGTACACAGGAGCTTCCCAGGAGGACGTAGTTCCCAGAAAAGCTCCTCCAGCATTTGAGCACGGATGACACTTGCTTTGATACTTTATTTCTAACACAATAGCATTCACAGGTTTATAAGTAGAACTCTAGTGTCAATACTTTTTGTCTTGATTTGCACTGTTTTATCATTTCAAACAGTTTTTTGACAAAGTGTCTTTCTTGAAAATAAATGATGCTCATTTTGATATTTTGCATGCAATGATTTTCCTTTTTTCAGTCAATGTTAATGCAGACTGTTGTTTAGTGAAATACTGGGCAATTTGAGCATCAATACAAATCAGGGCCAAACATTCCCAGAGATCCATAATCAAATGAACAATCAGGCCGAACGGAAGAAGAACGCCCTCGAAAGCCCAATCAGACGAGATTTCCAGGTGGCGAGAAACATCCGCAGGTAAAACAGCGAGAGCGAGCGCGCGTCTGCTCCGTTCTGCTGAGGTGCGTGTTTACTTGCAGGCACTTTCTTCTCAAACTGTTTACCTGCTCTGTCACACTCGGCCTGCTAATTAATGACTCATTTTCGAATCATTTATCTAAGAGCTGCTGGCAAAGGGAGAAAAAGCAAATCACAGTGGAAAAAAAGGAAGCAATCAGCGCAATGAAGTAACTAACAGCCCTCCTCGTTCGCCACATCTCTCTCTCCTGTCCTCCGCCGCTCGCACGGCATCATGGGAAAGAGTGGCGGGTAATCACGGGTCTGCGAGAGCGAGGACGAGGAGGGTGGTGGGGGAGGAAGAGGGTCTAATTAAACTCAAAGCTTGATTAGGAAGGTGATTATCTTCACGACGACAGCGTCTCAATCAGAGGCTGAGAGGAGGGCACACACTCACCTGGTTGGCCTTCTCCAGGTTCACCATTAGAGCTCCCATCTCCTCCACTCTGGAAGACACAAACCACACGTTACACATCCGACCACCAGCACGGCTCATGCTCGCACGCGACTGCACACGGAGTCATGAAAAGTGCAGAGCGACAGGTTCACGTAGTACCGGCCACCAACGAAAGTTTTTTTCACCAGAGAAAGTCGTTTGGAAACTGTAGATTTCCAAGCTTCATGTTACATGTAAAGTAATTAAAGAACAGCGATTAGACCCCTGATGCTATGAATGAACTAAAACCCTAATTCTGATAATTATGGCGTTTATAAATATAAAAAATAAAGGTAACCCTTTAGTTTAGGGTCCAATTCTCAATATGAAGTATTTGCTTATTAGCATACATATTACTAGGATATTGGCCGTTTATTAGTACTTATAAAGCACATATTAATGCCTTATTCTGCATGACCATATTTTACATTCTTAAGCCTATGATGAATAGAAAGTTCAAAAGAACAGCGTTTATCTGAAATGGAAAGCTTTTGTAATATTAAACACTAAACCCTTCAAAAGTTTGGGGTCAGTAAGAATTTAAATTTTATTTTGGGGGGAAAGAAATAAAATAAATCAATCAACTTTTTGATTTAAAATTACATTTTAAAATATATTAAAATAGAAAACAGTCATTTTAAAATGTCACAATATTACTGGGTTTTTTTTAATTGTTTTTTTTTTTATCAAATAAATGCAGCCTTGGTGAGCAGAAGAGACTTCTTTTTAAAAACATAAAAAATCTTACCGATCTAAAACTTTTGACCAGTAGTGTATATGTAAAATACAATTATAACTTAAATACTATTACATTATTTCATATACAACTTAATGCTCATGCAGACCTCTTAAACTCCCTGTCCTTTAATATATTTGCTCGTCTCAGAACATCATATTAAACCTGAAATAAATCTGGTCCGGTTCTGATGTGGTAGACCTGAGATGGCTTTGTTTAGTTCAGAACAAAAGTATATTTTTTAATTTCTGTTCAGCTGATAAATTTCCATCTGATTCTCTTTCTGCTGCAAACAACGGCCGCTGATGATACGATTGCATTAGCGATCTCGACTTATAGACAGACTGAGAAACTCAAAGGCTCGCGAGCGCACTGAACGGCCCTCTCTTCAGACTAAATTTCTCTGATTGTGCTCTTAAAGCGAATCTCGTCTAATTGAGAAGGTATCTTTGTTTAGCGTAACCTCAGAGACTCACATGTTTAATCAATCTTTCACTTCTCTTTATTCCGCTGCCTCTCCACCTTTTGAAAATCAACTCCCTGATGGCTGAGAGGAAACCGTTGAACTTCAAACAAACCTTATGAATAATCTCCCCGAGACGCTATTCAAATGAGAGCTCTCTGATTGTGCCGAGCGCACGCGTGTGTGGGCATGTTGGGATACGAGGATGCCGAACACAGCGCTAGATAAGATATGACTCACTCGACTCTAATGACAGCAAACCTTGCATTTTAGTGACTTCAGTGTCTCCCTTAAGAACTTTTGAACTTGTTCATTTATTTATTTCTTCTATTTGTGGTTTACGGGTTTCTCTGGAGTGCAGCGCAAGCGCCCTTTTCAGGCAGATTCATGCGGACCCCAGTGTAAATACTGGAGTTGCGTTCGGTGCGTTGATGTGATTCACATGGCAATGCTTTTAGCAATGTGTAACATCAGTGTTTTCCAATATATCCAGTAATGGTGAAAGAAACTGTGACGTTACATCTTTCTCTCGCATTGCCTTCGCTTGCATCGCAACCAGTTCAGAATATTTAATCTTATAAAGAAGTTATTTTAATGAATCACTCAAATAAACTCTGAACGTTGCCAGTTTGAATCAGTCTGATGAATCTTTATCCTAATGAACTGGATTAATATGTGAAGTTCTTACTTCCAGCCATGTCCTACTAAAAATGCAAGACTTTTGTTAGACTTTTGTGAGTTTAAGAACATGATATGACAACATATAGTTACAATTTTTTTTTTTTACAAATATGAAAAATGTATTTTACATGTGTATATAACATTATATAATATTTAATTATAATATTTTACATACATGTACATGATATAATATTAAATATGATTTTACATATATTTACATAATATTTTACTAAATACAATACAAAAAGTTATTTATTTTTACACTTTAAAAACAGTTTATTATTAAACACAATACATTTATTTTGGTCACACTTTAGTTTAGGGTCCATTTCTCACTATTAACGACAACTTTTGCCCCAATCAACTCCTAATTACTGCTTATTAATTAATAGTTTGTAAGGTAGTTGTTAAGTTTAGGTATTGGGTAGCATCATGAAATAAAAATGTAAAAAACTGTTTTCAACATTGATAATAATCATAAATGTGTCTTGAGCATCAAATCATCATATTAGAATGATTTCTGAAGGATCATGTGACACTGAAGACTGGAGTAATGATGCTGAAAATTCAGTTTTGATCACAGGATATAAATTACACTTAAATATATTCACATAGAAAACAGCCGTTTTAAATTGTAATAATATTTCACAATATTACTGTTTTTGTTTGTATTTTTAATCAAATAAATGCAGCCTTGGTGAGCAGAAGATACTTCTTTTAAAAACATGAAAAATCTTACCGACCCCAAACTTTTGACCTGTAGTGTATATGTGCAAAGTATTTTGTGAAGTACATAACAGATGCGGTATCCCATAATGCAATGCACCCGAACTCTGACGTGTGCGCACCAACAGTGCTAGTCTGGAGAGATTTTGAACCCATGTCAGCTGGTTTAGGTTGTGTATTTGACTAACTTTAACCCCTTTATTAACTAAGGTCAGAGAAGTTAAATTTGGGATGAGACTGGAAATGGTAATGGAGGTTTTGTGTGCCGAAAACCATGTTTCACAGAAGCAACAGAGGGGAAAATAGATGCTCCGCTTCAGACAAATCAAACATGTAGCTTGAGATGAAATCATGATGATTCCAACGAATCCAAAGAAAGGAAACACAACAAACATCAGCATAATATGGACACGTTTTCAGTCGCCACAGTGATTAAGTGTCTTACTTTTCCGCCTTTTCCTTGTCGTATTTACACCTCAGCTCCTGCAGCTCTGTTCGGGCCGAGGTCAGCGCTGTAAGAGACAGACACGGGTGCAATTACTGACCTCTGACCTCATATCAAGCCCCAGATGACCTCAAGTGTTTGATATGGATCTTACATGACTGAAGCGCTTTGATCCGGTCCTCAGCCTGGCCGAGTCTGACAGGCAGGGAAATGTCTGATTCATGTTCCTCCCTGTGGAAACCAGAACTAGAGATCAGAACAGGAAGTGACTGAAACCCGCACTGAGGAATGATGAAGCCGCTTGAATGGATCTCTGGAAACCAACAGCTGATTTTCATGTGAACATCTTATTCGGCGCCGGATTACAGTAGCACACTACTCATACTACTGTGTAAAGTTTGCGAAATGTGACGTATATAAGCACTGTGTGAGATGTGGAATCCCATAATGCAATGAATTTGCATATCAGTCACAATTCTTAACATTTTTACATCAAATTTTATTGAAAATCTGATAAAATTATAATTTAATTAAAAAATTATACTAGATACTTAACAACTAGACACCACTCACTGAATTAAACATGCATAGGTCATGCAACAACAAATGTAGTATATATATTTGTGTACGTATACAGCACATTATGCAGTAAAGCCATGATATGCGCAGTATTGTTTAATGTGTTGACGTAATTTCCACTGAAACAGGAAGACAGTAGAAGCCAAAGCTGTTGAATCGTTCCCTATCCCCCTAGAT